>NC_087203.1:30291942-30501048 GCF_015104395.2 Macrobrachium nipponense | reverse complement strand
CCAGAAGTGGACATGAATGAGAGGTTTTTTCAAGGTAAATGACAATAGTCATGGCTAAGACATAGAATTGCTGCAGATCGTGCTAGATGGAATGAGGAAACTGTCCTCTTCCGATACCTCTGTGAACCACATAGAGAGGTTTTTTCTTCACTTTCAGAGGGAAGAATCACCTAGTATATATCTGCTATCAAAGAACGCAGTAAAAGGCTATACTCTGTCTCTACAAGGGGAATTAGAGATAACAGAGGATTAAGATCTTCGGGATCTTATACAAGACCGCAATACGACAAGAGTAGGATATCATATCTTCGAATGGGATCTTTTTGTGGGCCACAGATTCCCGTGTTCGACAAAATGGAACTGCTCCTCATCAAACTTCTTTGAGGAAGTTTATGAAGGAATTCTTTGCTTCTCTTAGCCCTAAACGACCAAGAAGACAAGTGAATTTTTTGTGCATTGGAATCTCGCATCAGATTCAATGGAGACTCGGCAATGGGTTCTTGCCAGCATAGTATGTCTGGCAAAAGAACTAAATCCTCTATTCCTGACGCAACGCATTCAGATAGAAGTTTCGTTGCCCAGGCAGGGTACTTACAGTTTCATCTACAGAAGAAGAGATGGTTTAAACGTTTGCCTACAGAGTCTTCGGGGTGCGATGAGGGCTCAAAATGCTTCCCAGAAGGTATTCAGAAGGATACAATAAGAGCTAGAAATCAGGGTTCCGCCCAATTTCAGCTCAGTCTCTCCTTTGACTTCCAGACTCCTTCCCTTCCTTCGGGCAAGGATAGGGAAGATTCTGCAACGAGGAACCTCATCAACATGTAAGAAGAGATCGCTCGTTAGCAAAAGAAGTGTTCACGAAGGATCCTCCTCGGAGGAAGACTCTTCTCTCTCGTATTGTTAGATATCCTGTCGTCTACTGGGTGTAGCTGACTAAAATCACCTCCCCTTGCCAGGGGCCAAAAGCTCAAAGGGGAAGAATTTTCTTCCACCCTTCTCCAGTCTCCTGATAAACTATGTGGTTGTTCAGGACTCTCGGACAATGTAGCGCCAGCCAAGCGCCAAATGCCAATACAGGCGAAAAACGCCAGAGGCGGACAGTTCCAAGGAACTCTGTCATGGTCGGATACTGAGAAGGAGCGGGCCTCCAACCTGGTGCAAATGCGCCAGAGGCGAACAAATCGGACAGATATAAGAGTGTCCGATGTGGACATCGCCAGACAGCCTAGAGACTCTTCCAAGCTCGAAGCTCCAGCAAGTGTGGAGGAGCCAAGCCAGGCGTGAGGCGCCAGCCAGGCTCTAGGAGCCCAGCCAGGCTCCAGGAGCCAGCCAGGCTCTAGAAGCCAGCCAGGCGCCATCCAGGTGCCAGGCTCCTTCAAGGCTAGGCTCCAGTCAGGATTGAGGATCCATCCAGGCGCAAGGCTCCTTCCAGTAAAGAGAAAACCTAAAGCTCTGTCATGTAAGAGGGCTAGTCCCCATTGATATGATACAGGTAAGGGCTCTGCCATGTAAGTGGGTCAGCCCCCATTGGCACGATCCGAGAAGGCTCTGTCGTGTAAGCGGGCTAGCCCCCATTGACATGATCCAGAAGGGTTTGTCAGTCATAGGTCCCTACCTCGCTGAAACTCTTGAGGCATGCAGACTCATAGACAGTAATCATGAAGTCTTCTGCCAGGCTCCAGGTGCCTTCCAGGCGCAAGGCACCAGCCAGACGCAAGGCTCCAGCCAGGCGCGAGGCCTAGCCAGGAAGGAGGAGCCAATCAGGCACCAGCAGGCGCCAGCCAGGCGCAAGGCGCCATCCAGGCGCGAGCTCCAGCCTGGCTCTAGGCGCCAATTCAGGCGCAAGGCTCCAAGCCCCCACCAGGCGCGAGGCGGCTAGACAGGCGCTAGGCGCCTGCCAGGCACGAAGCGCTAGCCAGGCTCCAGGCTTCACCCAGAAGAGATCTATATCAAAGAATGCCCTAGCCTTCTTTGAGACATGGTGATCTCCTAAGCACTTGATAAGTGCATTGATGATTCCTTCAAACAGCTGAGAATTAAAAGCGCATGAAGTGCGAGCTTTTCCGAATTCTTGTTCTTTCCCTAACAATATGTCATAAGGACAAATTAGCTGTCACATACGGGAGATGCAACTCTATGTTGACTTCCCATTATCCGAAGGATGTCAAGATAACCTTCGAGGGATCCTTCTCTCTTGGTTGATACGTGTCTGCGGATACATTGCTGGGATAGAGAGCAGATACTGGATCCTTAACTAGTGAGTTAAATTTTATTTAACGTCGTGTTTTTTCTTTGGGTTGTTTGAAAGGAGTTTGTAGATAACTCTTTTCAACTTAAGCACTAACCCTCGTGTTAGGATCAGGTGATCGGGATCGGTGTTGTGCTCCTTAATTATGCCACTAGGCATAGGCATATTGTCATGTAAGAGGCTCTGTCGAGTAAATGGATAAGACCCCATCGACAGACCCACAAGAACTCTTAGCCATAGGTCAACATCCTCGCTGAGGCTCTTGAGGCGAAGCAGATTCCTAGGCATTAGCCATGGAGTCTTCCGCCTGATCAAGTAGGAAACCAAGGTTTTATTTATTTATTACATACAACGTATGTTGTTTACCTGTCTATTCAGTAAATAGTTGTCTCTTTCCCACCACCAAGGGTGTCAATCAGCTAAGTATATATCTGCTGGGTAAGTTCCATGTACAAAAAATGATATTGTTAGATAAATAAAGTTTTGTACATACTTACCTGGCAGATATATACGATTGATGGCCCACCCAACCTCCCCTCAGGAGACAGGTGGAAGAGAAAATCTGGTTCTAGAACGGTAATCGTTCCTATTCCTGCCACCCAGCGGCAGGGGCGGTAGATCACCTGACCTACCTGCAGCGTGTGCCGCAAAATTCGAATTTCTGTCGGGGACGACGGAGTCTATAGCTAAGTATATATCTGCCAGGTAAGTATGTACAAAACTTTATTGTATCTTAACAATATCATTTTTCAGTGTTGACTAGACAAAGCGCCATAAAACCTTATTGCCGAGGCCGCCGATGACTGTATCAGTAAACATTAAATTAAAATAAAAAACATTAAACTAAAATCATAAAAAAGGGAGAAACCCTCACAAAGGATTGGCACTACTAGCAAAGCAGATATTCAGCTCTGTGATTGGCTCTTATCTTTCCAGCGTCTCTGCTTACAAGCAGCTCAGCATTGAGAGAGAGTGTTATTATTTCTATTATTTAATGTTATGTATTACTTACTCTTATTGAACTTAATATTAACATTTGAAAATTAGTATGATCAGTAAATCACTTTATCATAATTGCTTTACGAAAAGCCTGTGAATAGTTGAGTCTGCAAATTGCGAGACCGTGAATAGCGGGGTTGACTGTACATACTTTTATTTGGTGAACTGGTGAACAGTCTTTTGGAGCCAGACTTGCATACTTTTGTTCTCTTTTGGTATTGCTTTAGGGCTCACTCTTGACATAAATGGCGATCTAAATTTTCTGTGAAATCCAACAGTGCTGGTATAGCAAACAGTGATGTGACATACTCATTTTTATCAGAAGCCTGGCCATAGGCCACATAGCCATTAGTACATTTGGAAAGTCTTTGAACTCTGATAGCCAAGGCCAGTGCTGAAAGGAAGGACGTTTGGAGGGTAGGGTCCCTGAAAGAAGCATTGTTCAGGGGCACTTAGGTTTCTGAGGAAATTAAAGATGCTATTTTAGTGTTGTTATTGAGTTACTAGATTTCTCTTTTCTTTTGAATTGGTTAAATCTGTATTCCCAGTCAGCTTTATTTTCAGTAGTGTATATCTGTGCATCCTTGGTCAGCCACAACTCAAATTTCATCAAATTATTCTGGAAGGTATTTTTTTTCTTCATTCAACTTCAGTTCTGCCAGAAATCTGACAGTAGTGTTTTCTTTGGCAGATGCAAATTCAGATTCTCCATTTATTTTTGCAAGTGTGAACCTATTGAGAGAGATATCCTTTACTTGCTATAAATAGTTTTGTTACACTGCTGAGAGACTTACTCAGGAGATGAAGATTGTCTTGAGTTTCTTCATTATCAGGGGAGTGTGGTATTGCCTGCACTTACATCGAAGCTGGCTGATGATTTTGCACTCTGTTGTTGTCCTCCAAAAATGCATTCTGCAGCTCTCTTGCTCTTTATGGCCATATCAAACAGACTTAGCACAATATGAACTCTTAAGCACAAATGACAGTGTGAGACTAATACTTAAACATAAGTGTCGCATGGGAGAAGAATTTGTACAAGGAACAACAGCTGAAGAGATTAATCATGTGGCCTGGTGGCTAAGATGGTGATTGCATGGGAAAAATAAAAAATTAAATATTTTGAATTTATGGATTTTCAATACTTTAATATTTAATACTTGCTAACTTTGTTTTAACTGAAACTTTGTATACTGAATCTGTGGGTAACACTGGACAACTGTAATTACCGTGGCTAAAGGTGAGAAAAAGCAACCAGCTATTTAGTTGTAACTTCAAATACAAGAGGAAATTTTTGTTCCCACTCTTGTTCCATGTCCAAGCAAGGGAAAACAATAAAAAGTGTGCTGTACTACCTTTGTATTAGATAGATAAAGTACCCTTCTTTGATAGGAGTGATAGGGATAGTCTTTTCTTGTTTGAGCTTAACTTAAGGGGGGCGTCCGCTTTTATAGAAATAATGCTCCGATTTTTATGAAATTATTATATGTTATACATATATATAAGGTGATGTTCCAAAAAAAATTTCAGAGTGATCGAATGATTATTTTGGTTTTTATGAAAAAATAAAAAAATAAGAAAAAATAAAAAAAATTAAAAATGTAACTCTTCCTTCATTTTTAGAGCTATTGCAATGCGGCTATATACACAGAAAGTATTTATCATAGTAGAAAGAAATTTTGTGGACAGTTTTTTTCCATTTTTTGCTTTTTTTGGATGGGGGGCGAGGGGGAATTTTCCCCCCAAAATTTAGTTGATTTGGTTATTACGAGTTCCTCGTCAATCTTTGAGCAAAACCATGATACAAACAAATGTTAAATACTCACTAGTGCTTAGTTCAGAATGCCTTTCCTTCTTTCTAATAGTTCTTAGTGTTTTTTTGTTTTTTTTTGCTTGGTTTCCGGCACCAAGTCCTCCCCCTAAAAAGGGGTATTATTTGCTCGAGGAGAGGCTATCATCAAGTACCACCTGACTCTTTGTTGCCTGGTTTGAAACCAAGCAAGTAAGAATTTGTCATCATATACTCCCTTCCCTTTTCATCGTCCTTTATTACGTTCATCAACTGTGAAGGTGAAAAAACCTCAGATGATTGCGCAGCAGACGCCGTAGAGGCAATGAGGCGGGGCTCTCAGCGGCCAAAAAAGAGCCTCATGTTGTTGTTGTTGGTGTGCTGGTGGTGGTGATGGTGTTGCTGGTGGTGGTGATGATGGTGAACAGCGCTGGATACATCAGCCAAACAATGGTGGTGGCAATGCGACGCTGCCACATCAACAAAAAAAAAACAGTCCACTTTCGATCCTATGTCTTCTTTTTAGGAAAATTTCTAAACGGGCCTAGTGCACGATTCCGTTTCGGCATATTGTCTCACTTTTACTCTAGTATACACACAAACGTATATAAACTGTATTTAGTTTTACTTGATGTAAGAAAAACAAGCAAAAAACACGGTAAATAGCGAAAAAAATGCTCGGAGTAAAGAGCAGCATACCTCCCCTTTTGCAACTCTGGGACACACTGACTCCCATGGCTCCCTGCTGGGCATGCTACCCATTCAGAACACCATACACCAAGGAATCGGCCATTGTTGGTGCCAGATGTAAGAGATTAGGCGAAATAAAAAATCAAAATAATTAATAAATTGGGCAGATAAAGGGACAAAATGACAATAGTCATTAGGAGCCAAACGCCAGACCTATGTCACATTGTGAAGGGGGCTGGGCCAAAACCCCATTAATTTTAATATTTCGAAAAAATGCTTTTGCCACGTGATAACAGAGGTGTTGCTCATGTCTTACGGCCATTTAACCAAATTTTGAAAATTTTAAAAATATTCATCAAAAATCAAAGAGGAAGCCCCCTTAAGAAAGAAAACTTGGACTGTTTTGCAGGAGAATTTTCCATAATTATGTGTAGAATGTCAAACTGACATTTCTTTTAAGAAAACTCCATCAGCTGAATGGATATATTTGTTTTGTTGTAAACCCATCAGTCATAAATAAGCCTCATTCATAGTCTGAATGTCCCCAGACATGTTGTCAGGTATTGTAGACTGAAGAAGCATAGTATAGACATGTTGTCAGGTATTGTAGACCAAAGAGGCATAGAATCTTAAAGCAACTGTTTATAAATTTGTGCCTTTGACCCATTGGCAGGTAGTTACTGATGAGAAGCTTCCCATCTTGTCCTTCGACATTTGAATCATGTTGTAGTATTTACTACCATTGATTTCAGTCTATTTCCTTATGTATATCTCTTTTTCAAAAAAAAAAAGTTAAACTGATGTTACAGGTTTTGTTTAGCCATTGCCTGCAAGCATCTCTGGCTTATATATTCTTTGACACTTGTGAATTCTGCCTGCTTCTGTAATATAAAACTTTACAACATTCTACCTAAATTCTTGATATTACTAATTTTGATGGTGCCTGAGGAGATTGTGGGCAGTTAGCCCTAAGATCAAGTTGTGTGCTGAGTCTTAGTAGTATTTTTACTTTGCTTTCTATTCTAATGTGTATACAATCACAGTCATGATTGCCTTATTTTTGGTAATTCTCTTTTATTGGATTCCATTTATATCTCATCCTGATGTACTATATTTTTATACCTTTGATCAATGTAAGTGTAATTTCTGCATTTTCACATACATATTGTATTTTTGTCTATTAACATATATCAGTAACATTTCATCCTTGTGCCTGTAACTGGTATCTCCAGTACATCTCACCATTCAGCAATATAAATGCAAGCTCTGCATTCTTGCTTGTGTACTAGCACTATATATTTGCTTATAATATGTTATTTTGAGTCTTTAATCTATTTTCTGCATATAAATTCTTATTCTTCTGCCCAAAATAGGTGTGCATTTATTTCTTAGTCTTTCAGCAATTTTTAGGTAATGCCTCTACAATAACAATTAGCTGATCTGGACCATTGGAAACTTTGTCTGAGTTGCCAGTTTTCCAGATTAACCTAATTTAATTCATATAGGGTGGCCTAGACTACATAATAAACTTACAGATTACCAAAACTGTGTTTATAATAAAATTAACATACCACACAAACATAAAATAGCCTTAAAATGTACAGAACCAATTTCTCTTTAAGGCTATGCTTGATAACCACCTTGAATGAGCAACTGAGGATGAGGATGAAACCTGTGAAAATCAAGTTTCTTCAAAAGATACTTCAATGAAGGAAGAGACCTGGGAAAATTCAACAGGAGTTCCTAAAGAACACTTTCTTTCTGGCTTCGTGAGACGATGAAACTGGCATATGCTACATCTGATGAAGAGAGTGACAGTATGTTCTGGGACAGAAATCACTAGCTCAGGGGCATTGGTTCATTCTTTGTATTAAGGAAGAACCTGTCAGTTCATCAGATACTGAAGACAGAAGTGTGGTCGTGACAGACCTAATTCACCATCTGCCTATGGGACGTTGCCCTTAGTTTCTTGGGCACTTTTTCCTTGGGTCTTGTGGTGGCTACTCAACTAGTTTTGTAGCTCATCCAGTTCCCCTAGTGGGCCAGGTAGCATCTTACCCAAGATGTATGGTTGCAAAAGTGAGTGTGTGTGTGGCCTCCTTCCTATCTCTTTTAAACCCCTCTTCCCCCTTCAAGCAGTGGATTGGTTGGCACTCCATCATGTGCTGGAATGGGCTTAGATGCAGGTGAGTTATATTTCTGAGCATCTTTTCTATTCTCTAATGTGCTGGAGATTAATGGGAGTAAGTCCTACCCTCTGTCTAGCAAGGGGAGAAAGGGGGCTGATAAATAAACCTGTTGGTTATCTTCAGCTATATTGTCTTCTCAAACCCATTCATTCGAAAGGTCCAGAAGTCTGGCAGTTGAACGCTCATATGTTCAATAGGTTAGAGGTATGGGACTCCTTCCTTTGCTCTACATGACCAGAAAGAGAGGCCCAGGCAAGGCTAATCACCAGTCAGTCGGTTCAGAAGCTTACTCAGAAGCCTCCCACCAAAAAGTAAGGCTTCCATATGTAAAGATTGAGGGTTTGTATTCATTTAGGAACAAATGACAAATTTCAAAGTACAGGCAGTCCCTGGATATTGGCCGGGTTCTGTTCCAATAGCGTGACATTAAATGAAAATTGCCAATAACCAAAAATCAGCGCTAAAAATCGCCAGTTTTTGGTTATTGGCGCCTCTGTTAAGTATGTATCTGTATCACCACCAATACACATTGGCAGCTAAAATATCCAATTTTCGTCGCTAGACAAGCCCTGTGAAACTGGATCACCGACAACCAGGGACTCCCTAGAATCTGTATTTTGCCTAACATACAAACCTGAGGTCTTTACATACTATACTGCCTACCTCAAGCCAACGGGCATTCTGATGCCTAGGCCAGAAGGTAAGTGAAGGCATCACTGGACTCCCAACTCTCCAGCCAGTAGTTAATTATCTAACAACCATTAGAATTGGATGGCCAATTTCCAGCCGCACTGAAGGTATTTCCATATGTAAGGACCTCAGGTTTGTCTGTTAGGTAAAATACAAATTACAGGCAGTCCCCGGTTATCGGCAGACTCCGTTAATAGCAATCCGGTTTTATGGCGCTTGTCTAGCGGCGCCATAAGGTGCAGGTAATAGAGTTATGGTGCCATAACTACCTAACAGAGGCGCCATTAATCAAAACTTGGAGCCATAAGTGCCATAAATCACAGTGTTTTGGTCAATGGTGGTTTTCGCTTATCTGCAACCTGGCGAGAACGGAACTCCCACTGATAACCGGGGACTGCCTATACTTTAAAATTTGTCATTTTAGTTACTCTGCCTCAACTGTCTATACATGAGACATAAGAATCCATGTTAAGGGGCATATGGATTTCAAATAAGGACTCTAAGCCTGATAGGTTTGTATGAAAAAAGTTTTACTTTTTAAAACTTTTTCATATTAACTTTTTATTGAGCTGTTTATTAAAGCAATACAGTTTTCTGCCATTTATGTCTCTCCTCCTTCCCCTTTTCAAAGAAACTGAAATGATTGTAGTTACTGTTGATAAAGAATTGCTCCAGTATATATTTTATTTGACATGCTTGCTTTGAATTTCTGTTTCACTGTTTAATCTTAAGAGAATTACTCCTGTTTGAAGCTGAAAAGAAGATGACTGTACACTTGATTAACTTATTTCCAGACCTGAGGGCAGTGAGGAGGGAGTTATCCAGATTTATGATGACCATGAAGATTCTGTATATGCTGTAGAATGGTCTGCCGCAGATTTCTGGACTTTTGCTTCTCTTAGCTATGATGGGCGTTTAGTTATAAATAAAGTTCCAAGAAGTATAAAGTATAAGCAATTTATGTAGTGAAATAATCAAAGGAAATTTTGTTTTAGGTTTGTAAACATTTCCATTCATGACAAGGCTGGACAATCGTTTGTTTTTGTTTAATTTCTAATAAAAATTTGAAGCAAACTTGCTCAGAATATGTAAAGGTTTTAATATTCACAGATTATTATACATATAAATACAATAAAGATTATGTATGATACAAAAGCCCTTATCTCTATATAGATATAACTCTTTGACAAGAAACATAATGGTTACTTTAAGCCAATCAGACAGGCCAGTCTGGTCCCCTTGAAGATTCAACTGAACTAAAGATGCTAGAATGAATTTTGCTTATTTGAAACAGTTGTAAAAATGACAAAACAAATTAGCTAAATGAGTTTACTTTAAACAAAATGAGCTAGTTGGTACGATGTGAAGCTCCTGCTCCTTTAGTTGAGAAGAAAATCTTCATTGATGGAAAAGTAGCTTTAAGGAATAAATGAACACACTATAAAAGCAAGCAGAAAATTGGCCTTTGCAAATTGCACCATATTCTCATAGCATTCTGTTCATTAGGTACCCAGATAAAGCATTACAAGAATTGGATTTTGAAAACTGTAATTACATATGATCACACATAATCATTCAAGACTATGACACATTATACATAGTCATGAATGGTGAATGATATTTGCCCTACATGCAATACTGCCATAATCTTAAACAATTATGTATGCTATTCAAGCGAGGAGCATTTAATGCATTTGTATTTGTTATTACAAACTTAGAATGCTCACCTTCACCAACAAAAAATGTAGGAATTTAATATTTCTTGAATCTATCTTATTTCCAGAACAACTTTTCCGGTAGACTTTCTTTCTCGTAAAAATTCAAAAGCCTTTTCACAGTCTTCTAGACTATACGTAGCAGAAATGTGAGGTTTTATGAGGCCCATTTCATGCATCTCAATTACATCTTCCACAGCTTGTCTGTAAAAAATAAATTAATCTTTAGAAGAGGATCTAAATATTAAAGTATGTAGTATTCCATATTACTAATTTTTGTTAAATATAATCACCTACAAAATATTTGTGTTAAAAGTAACTTACGATAATGAGCTCAAAACTTATTCAAGAATTCATATAGTACAGTATTTTCAAATACCGTATATGCTGGCATATAAGGCGACCTTTTAACCTTAAAAAATCTCTCACAAAATGGGGGGTCGTTCTATATACCAAATATAAAAAGCAAACCTTAAAGCCTGCCGAGATTTTCAATGATAGGCTAACCCCTGAAGTGTCGATAGTTGTGTCAAAAGTTAACTACCATCACAACTATCGATACGTTAACAAAGCATCTGTACTAATGGTAACAAAAACTGTACATAATTCAAGTGAATCACTAGCAACACAACTATTGATATTGTCAACAAAACGACTGTAATTACCAAGGATAATTATACCATAATTAGATGTTAGGATGAGCAAGCTCACTTTTTTACAGGTGTACGATCTCTCTGCATAATTCTAAAATCCAAAAAGCTCTATAAACCTAAATATTTTCTGGAGGAAATGAAATGATCATTTGCAAAAGTAAAACGGGTTCCAGAATACAGGCAGTCCCCGGGTTACGAAAGGGGTTCCGTTCTTCAGTAAGCCGAAAATCGTCGTAAACCGGAATATCGTAAAAACTCTTAAGAAAACCTTACTTTTAATGCTTTATGCACATTGAAAACTATGTAAACTGCAATCTTATTGCATTTTTCATCCAAAAAACCTTCAAATATTGATTTTTTGCATTTTTGGTGTCATATTTCATCTGCCAGATGAGCTTTGTAGGCGTCGTAACCCTGGAAATAATGTCTGATGAATATAATTGAGAAGTGCCTTAACCTTGGAACGTCGTAACCCGAACCCGTCGTGGCCCGGGGACTGCCGCCATTTGCATTTGATATTGTTTACATTCTCAAAATCTCAGCTGATTGAGTACTGTTGATATCTTTAATGCCATTAGCTGCTAGATGAGATGTAATTCGAAGTTTAAAGCGTGCACAATACTTGATTGTAAGTATTAAGTGTGATTTCGACAGTTCCAGAAATCATTTTCGCCTGCTCCGTTATTCATTTTATTCAGCCTCGGCTATAACCTGCAACTTCAATTTACTGGAATTCTTTCTTCAGATGACCATTGTGTGAAGAATAAGTAAAAATTTATTTTATTTTTTATTTTTGGAAGCCACCACTGAGAATCAGCAGGGTTTAACAACGTGATAACTTCAACGCAACGCTTAGTAACTAAAACACTCGATAGTTACGGCAAATGACATCAGCAATCAGCTGTTTCTTGATTTTGTTGTTTATGTCAGTGCAGGTTTACAACGGCTTCATCCATAATCCTAAAACCAATGGAGGATCATGAGAGAGAGAGAGAGAGAGAGAGAGAGAGAGAGAGAGAGAGAGAGAGAGAGAGAGAGAGAGAGAGAGAGAGAGAGAGACTGTTGCCCAATTAGGTTGTTACACTGACAGATATCCATTAGCAAAGTAAAATAATAGTGTATTTTTTACTGATTTAATCATATTGCAAGTATCATTACCATATCATCGTATTATTATTATGAACAGAGCGATCTGCCATTTGTATTCTGGTTTTGTTGACATTCATAAAATATCATCTGATTTCGTTTTTACCGGTGTCATCACTGTTTTTAGTTGCTGAATGGAACTTAATTAAGAAATACGTTTCTTTCTTAAATTATCAAAGCTAGGTTTAAAAATTGCAGCTACTTTATTTATAAACGTAGTAAATTAAACTAAGTACATGCATGTTTTTGCCTCCAAAACATGACATCGGCAATCACCTGCTTTTCAATTCTGTTGTTTGTGTCAGCACAGGTTTACAATGGCTTCATCAGTAATTGTAAAACTTGGAATTACTTGGTGGAGGATGGAGCATCATCATAAGTATTATGCTTGCTTGGGAGAGAGAGAGAGAGAGAGAGAGAGAGAGAGAGAGAGAGAGAGAGAGAGAGAGAGAGAGAGAGAGAGAATTTGCCCTAGTTAGGTTGTTACACTGACACATATCTATTAGCAAAAGTAGAATAATAGTTGTGTATCAAGAATACTAATGATAATTTCAACCCTTAATGGACATATTGCTCCTCGAGAGTAGTAATAACAGGTTTGGGGTGGTGGACGGATTGATCCTGTAGACAAGCAAAATTAAGCGCTATCAATTTGGAAAGAATCAGGTGGGAAAGAGGTGCCAATACTTCTACACCCCATAAATTCACTAATGGCAACTTTTACACTGGCTAAAACACAAATCGGCATCTCAGGACTTTAGTTCTGCTTCTAACTTCAAGGGGGAATGTATTATGTCTCTGTCTCACATGACGTCTTTCTGTAAATTTTCTCATAAATATACCAAGGGGTTGCTGTTGGTTTTTGTTCTTGTCTTTTACAACAGTATGTTGGTTGTAAATGTAATTTTGCTAAGAAAAGTGCAAAGAAATAGAAAAAACATGTAAAAATAAAGTTACTGAATCTTTGTTCTGGGTAAATTTACGTAAATATTTTTCAACAAATATGCTAAGAATTTGTTACTGATTTTATTTCTTATCTGTTTTGATATTGTATGAGCTGTAATTACAATTTTACAAAATAAAATAAAATTATTAGAAAAAAATAAATGTTGGTAAAATTTATGATTATCTTGTAAAATAGGCCCCACAAGGGGCTGTAAATAGCCATTTTCAACATCTCATGGAAGGTAGGGAAAATCTTTTAAAATTTTTTTTCTTTCACCATGTGCATTTGCATATCTTACTCTTTTCATTGATGTGTTTTTTTTTTCTAAATTGGCCAACTTCAAAGTTTACCCAGCCTGAAGAGCTGCAATCAATATATTTACCCGTCCAGTAAGGGTTAATAAAACTGTTGTTGTACTGGATCTAATCATATTGCATGTATTACTACCATATTATTGAATTATAATATGATCAGAGCAACCTGCCATTTGTATTCTAGTTTTGTTTACATTCTTAAAATAATCAGCTGATTCGTTTTACCGATATCACTCTTTTTGCCGAATGGAACTTAATTCACATGTTTATCTGTTAAATGATCAAAGCTGGGGTTAAAAATTGCAGCTACTTTATTTATAAATGTAGTATATTAAATAAAGTTTTTGCCAGTTTCAGATGTGCTTTTGCCCCCAAAATTCGTAGTTCCCGGTCACGTGTTATGTATGAGCATTTTTCTTTACTAAAGGCCAATATTTCTTTGGTAGTACTTTATAATCAAACTAAAGTGTTTTGTGATATCGATAGTTCCCCATGAATGTATTCCAACTTTAAAGGAATACATTCATGGGGATCTACTTCCAATGGGTATTACTCTGCCGATAATGATGTCACAGGCGTTGAGCATTTGTCGTGATGTTTACCATATATTTTTCATACAGGAATACAGAATTATTTTATTGTAATGGTTAGCTTTGCCAAGCATTATAAAATCTTGAAGATACTAATTTTCCACATTTTTGGAATGATAATTTCAATAATTATTGTTTTTATTTATATACTAACTTGCATCAACTGATTGAGTTATGTATTTAATAAATTTGGGTCGTCTTATACGTACGTCTTATACGTAGGGTCGCCTTATACTTTGCATATACGGTATCAGCAAGCAATTTGAAAAGATATCAGCCTATGGCTAAAATGACAGAGAGGTAAGGAAATACAAAAGCTATTGGAAAATAAAGTGTAGAGCTAGAATGAAAAAGCACTGGCTGGATAGCAAAGACTTTAAAAACAATATAATACGTAATTTGAAGTACCTTAAGCAGCTGGCTGAATTGCTTCAAAAGTCTCATCAAACTGTCTACTCATAAACTGAGTGAAAACAGTTGGATAACTGGGTAGGAAATGACAAAGGGAACAAATAAAACATTCAAGGAGATGAGGCTGAAAGAATCAGACAAAGAACAATGGGAGATGAGATAAAAACATGAATTCTAATGGACGGGTGGCAAGAAAAAAGACAAAATGGAGTTTGTATTCTGGTTAAAGATGAAATTGAGTAATTTGTTTTTGACAAAGGATGTATCAAATTAAGGAAAAAAGATGAAAGTGAGGTTACGAAACAAAGTATACGTAATGCATATATTGTGCGTCTCATCACAAATGGTTACACTAGAAGAAAAGCAACATTTTTGGAAAGTAGAATCAAATGACAGTCAGAGGAGACCTAAGGAGCTCCGTAGGAAATTGCACAGCTTCTTTGTATCTTACAAGCCAGGCTAAAATTATGTATTAAAACACCCTGAGACTGAATAAACTTGAAGGAAGCCCAATTTAAAAAAATAAAATAAATGGAAAGAGGAAATTACATAAATTCACACGGTATAATAAAAATTGAACAAATTTTCTGTACAGAGAGATGGAAGAATTTAAGATTTGCACTTCAAAAGAAGCAGAGAGCCTTTAAGATCAGTTGCAAACAAACCAGGAGAAGAGGTGGTGAGAAGCTAAAGGCAGGCAGCAAGGGACAAAAGATTGGAGAGGATAGGTAGAAAGAAATTAAATGAAATATATATTAAAAAAATTAGATGGGTAAAATTAGTTGAGTGAAAGGAATATGCAATGCAATGATGGTGGCAATATTTTGAAAACCTTTGAAATGAAAAGAGTAATTGCAAACTGTAGGATGTTAGCATAATAGTCACCAACAGAAAAATATAAACATCTGAAGGGGTTAAGTGGGTCCTTGGGACAGTGAAGAAGCAAAAAAGCCCAAAGACCATCAGGGATAACAACCAATTTATTAAAATATAAAGGGCAGACTGGTATATGAGTAAACCTGATAAAAGTAATGGATACAATCAAAAGAGTGGAAAAGAAGTACAGAAATAATTATTGACGAGACAAATGAAAATGGAATGCACTACATAACAAAATTTTATGGAGGAATAAAATTGCTTTACCAAGCCATAATAATATTGCAGAAGGTGCTGGAAAAAAAGCTGAGAATTATGCTTGAAATCAGTAAACCTTTCAAACATTTTTCCTACCAGTTTCCATCTCGGCGCTGATTGATTTCATGGGTCCCAGCGCTTCGCCTTTTGGCCAAAATTCTATATTCCATTCCATTCCACAACTAATATAAAAGCACCATGAGGGGACATTAAATGGTCATTAAAAACTGATGGCACCTGGAAGATTCACTGAGCTAGTAATCTTACTTTACTAAACATGAGATGTTAAAAACAGAATCAAAGTTGTAGAAATATGTAACAGATGAGAGACAAAGCTTACTTTGACTGGAAAAGAGGCAAGGTGAAAAGTAGTCAGGCAGGGAAGGTACTGAGGGTGAACTTGGTTTTGTGCATAAAACGTGACAGATGGAATGGTGTCACAAAAGATGCTGAGGATTGCAAAATGTATATAGTATATATAGAATAAGAGATTTTCAATGCCTGAAAAGTACAATAAAAGCAAATAAGAAGACAAGCGAGGTAGAGTACCAAGTTGTACTGATCTTCAAAGAGGTTGAACATTTTCTGTTATCTTTGGGACACACTAGACTGAACCAAGTACTGATAGTGGAGTAAAAAATATATATATAAATTGCAGCAGCAGCCTGGAAAGAGATTGCTTGGACTACTGGTTAATAAAGTTACCTCTGGTTGAAAAGCAAAGATTTGTGCTGACAGAAAGAATTAATGAAAATTCATAACTATAGAGTGCTGACAGTCATGCCAATGTGCAATGGGAAGTTATATTGCAAGTGAGGAGGTTACAAAGAGATGTGTTCACTAGTTGGGAAAAAGACTGGAATATCAGTTATTTATAAAAGTAGCAGGACAGACTTTTATGAACGACCACATGGAAACCCAGGAAGAAAGGGCAAATGAGAGAAAAGTTCAAACTCAGTTCACATCTAACCCCATAAATGGAAAACCTAATGATAACGCATGATGGCAACAAATACAGCATGCTGCACATGTCACATAATAGGTGGTCACACCCTTTGGTAGTGAGAACCTGTTAGCTGATTTGTATCAAGGACATTCACCACCAGAATCATATTACCAACCTGTAAACACTGTTGTCAGCATCTCTGTAGTGGGTTAATGACAATCCTATTAAGGAGACAGACTTGGGCAGCAACTGACTGGTCTCGATGTGTGGAATAACACGACTGGCAAAACCTGCTACTATAACACTACCTTCGTGGGCAACACTGAAAGGTGTGAAAATAATACAGGTAAAATAATGAGTTAATGCAGTATCAAAACCTACAAATCATAAAATCTTCGGGTGAATAACAAGAAAAATGATATTGTTAAGATACAATAAAGTTTTGTACATACTTACCTGGCAGATATATACTTAGCTATAGACTCCGTCGTCCCCGACAGAAATTCGAATTTCGCGGCACACGCTGCAGGTAGGTCAGGTGATCTACCGTCCCTGCCGCTGGGTGGCAGGAATAGGAAACGATTACCGTTCTAGAACCAGATTTTCTCTTCCACCTGTCTCCTGAGGGGAGGCTGGGTGGGCCATCAATCGTATATATCTGCCAGGTAAGTATGTACAAAACTTTATTGTATCTTAACAATATCATTTTTGTACATGGAACTTACCAAGCAGATATATACTTAGCTGATTGACACCCTTGGTGGTGGGAAAGAGACAACTATTTACTGAATAGACAGGTAAACAACATACAGTGTAGGTAATAAATAAATAAAACCTTGGTTCCTACTTGATCAGGCAGAAGACTCCATGGTTAATGCCTAGGAATCTGCTTCGCCTCAAGAGCCTCAGCGAGGATGTGACCTATGGCTAAGAGTTCTTGTGGGTCTGTCGATGGGGTCTTATCCATTTACTCGACAGAGCCTCTTACATGACAATATGCCTATGCCTAGTGGCATAATTAAGGAGCACAACACCGATCCCGATCACCTGATCCTAACACGAGGGTTAATGCTTAAGTTGAAAAGAGTTATCTACAAACTCCTTTCAAACAACCCAAAGAAAAAACACGACGTTAAATAAAATTTAACTCACTAGTTAAGGATCAGTATCTGCTCCCTATCCCAGCAATGTATCCGCAGACACGTATCAACCAAGAGAGAAGGATCCCTCGAAGGTTATCTTGACATCCTTCGGATAATGGGAAGTCAACACAGAGTTGCATCTCCCGTATGTGACAGCTAATATGTCCTTATGACATATTGTTAGGGAAAGAACAAGAATTCGGAAAAGCTCGCACTTCATGCGCTTTTAATTCTCAGCTGTTTGAAGGAATCATCAATGCACTTATCAAGTGCTTAGGAGATCACAATGTCTCAAAGAAGGCCAGGGCGTTCTTTGATATAGATCTCTTCTGGGTGAAGCCTGGAGCCTGGCTAGTGCTTCGTGCCTGGCAGGCGCCTAGCGCCTGTCTAGCGCCTAGCGCCTATCTAGTGCCTAGCGCCTCGTGCCTGGCTGGAGCCTTGCGCCTGAATGGCGCCTAGAGCCTGGCTGGAGCCTCACGCCTGGATGGCGCCTTGCGCCTGGCTGGTGCCTGATTGGCTCCTCCTTCCTGGCTAGCGCCTCGCGCCTGGCTGGAGCCTTGCGTCTGGCTGGCGCCTTGCGCCTGGAAGGCACCTGGAGCCTGGCAGAAGACTTCATGATTACTGTCTATGAGTCTGCATGCCTCAAGAGTTTCAGCGAGGTAGGGACCTATGACTGACAAACCCTTCTGGATCATGTCAATGGGGGCTAGCCCGCTTACACGACAGAGCCTTCTCGGATCGTGCCAATGGGGGCTGACCCACTTACATGGCAGAGCCTTACCTGTATCATATCAATGGGGACTAGCCCTCTTACATGACAGAGCTTTAGGTTTCTCTTTACTGGAAGGAGCCTTGCGCCTGGATGGATCCTCAATCCTGACTGGAGCCTAGCCTTGAAGGAGCCTGGCACCTGGATGGCGCCTGGCTGGCTTCTAGAGCCTGGCTGGCTCCTAGAGCCTGGCTGGCGCCTCGTGCCTGGCTTGGCTCCTCCACACTTGCTGGAGCTTCGAGCTTGGAAGAGTCTCTAGGCTGTCTGGCGATGTCCACATCGGACACTCTTATATCTGTCCGATTTGTTCGCCTCTGGCGCATTTGCGCCAGGTTGGAGGCCCGCTCCTTCTCGGTATCCGACCATGACAGAGTTCCTTGGAACTGTCCGCCTCTGGCGTTTTTCGCCTGTACAGTAGAACCCTTGACTCACGAACGCATTGACCCACGTACAACTCGATCCCCGACCAAAATTATAGGTAAAATTTCACCCTTGACCTACGAACTAACTTTGAGATACGAACAAAAAAAATGCGGAAAATAAAAATTCTGTTTGGGTCATGAACTAATTTTGAGACATGAACATTTGAAAAATGCTGGAAATTTCTGGAAAATAACAATTCACTTTGTTTCACAAACTAATTTTTAGACACAAACATTTGAAAAATGCGCGAAATCGCCCAGCACACGTGAGAGCGTTTGAGTTGCCATGGGAACAGCCATCCTCCAGCCGCCCACGCACAGCGTCACCCACGCATCGCTCTTTGTCTCATCTCATTGTGTACAAGACGTTCGTCAATTCGCTTAGCATTTTTTGCGCTAAAACTTGTGATTTTCTTCATAATGGGCCCTAAGAAAGTGAAGAGTGGTGGTGAAAGTAAGAAAGTGAAGAGTGATGGTGAGAAGAGGGTGCAGAGGAAGATAACCATTGAAATAAAGAAAGAAATTATAGAAAAGTTTGAACGTGGTGTTCGCGTGACCGATATCGCAAGTGAGTACAAGATGGCCAAGTCGACAATTTCGACAATTTTGAAAAACAAGGATGCCATTAAAGAAGCAAATGTTGCGAAGGGAGTGACAGTACTAACCAAGATGAGATCGCAAACCCTCGAAGAGGCAGAAAAAATAATTTTGAAGTGGGTACATGAGAAACAGATGGCAGGTGATAGTGTAAACGAGCCGATCATCTGCGAGAAAGCTCGGCAAGTGTATCAGAGTTACGTACCGCACATTAAATTCTGCGTGGCGGAAACTTTGGCCCCAGTGCGTAACTGTCCGTGACTTTGAGGGCTTCGATGCAGAGATTGTGCAAGAAATTGTGTCCATGGGCAACAGTATGGGTCTACAAGTCAACGACGAAGATGTTGAAGAATTGGTCGCTGAACATTCAGAAGATTTGACTGCGGACGAACTTGTTCAACTCCACAAAGAGCAGCAGGAGCAACTTGCTCGGGAGCAATCAACTGACGAAGAGGAGGCTGGGGAGGAAGTTACAGATGTCAGCAGTGATGTGATAAAAGCCACATTGGAAAAGTGGAATGATGTCCAGTGCTTCCTTGAATTGTATCATCCGGACAAAATTGTTATGAACAGGATCGTGAATATGCTCAATGAAAATTTAATGAGCCATTTCAGAAAAGTTATGCAAGGAAGGAAAAGGCAACAGACATTGGATAAGTTTGTGATTAAACGTTCACCAAAAAAACCTAGAAGAGTTGAATCTCCGGAACGAGATCTCCCCGACCTGGATGGGGGAGGGTCTCCTTCCGCACAATAACCTCCTCCCCACCCACCACCCTCCTCTTCTCTTGTCCGTCAAGCCAGAAGTCTCGCCAGTCATAGTAAGTGTTCACTTTACAAACGTTTTTATAGTGTTAGTTTACCATTTTAAATTATATTATTAGATATATTAAGGTTTTTTTACACTGACTTTTACATTATCTGTGTAAAAATAAGGCAAAATATACATAATATATATTGGTTCGTAGGGGTCGAGAACCAATTAATATTATTCCCATTAAACCTTATGGGAAATTAGCTCCGAGTCACGAACAATTTGGAACACGACCAAGGTCTAGGAACGGATTGTGTTCGTGAGTCAAGGGTCTACTGTATTGGCATTTGGCGCCTGGCTGGCGCTACATTGTCCGAGAGTCCTGAACAACCACATAGTTTATCAGGAGACTGGAGAAGGGTGGAAGAAATTCTTCCCCTTTGAGCTTTTGGCCCCTGGCAAGGGGAGGTGATTTTAGTCAGCTACACCCAGTAGACGACAGGATATCTAACAATACGAGAGAGAAGAGTCTTCCTCCGAGGAGGATGCTTCGTGAACACTTCTTTTGCTAACGAGATCTCTTCTTACATGTTGATGAGGTTCCTCGTTGCAGAATCTTCCCTATCCTTGCCCGAAGGAAGGGAAGGAGTCTGGAAGTCGAAGGAGACTCTGAGCTGAAATTGGGCGGAACCCTGATTTCTAGCTCTTATGTATCCTTCTGAATACCTTCTGGGAAGCATTTTGAGCCCTCATCGCACCCCGAAGACTCTGTAGGCAAACGTTTAAACCATCTCTTCTTCTGTAGATGAAAATGTAAGTACCCTGCCTGGGCAACGACACTTCTATCTGAAAGCGTTGCGTCAGGAATAGAGGGATTTAGTTCTTTTGCCAGACATACTATGCTGGCAAGAACCCATTGCCGAGTCTCCATTGAATCTGATGCGAGATTCCAATGCACAAAAAAATTCACTTGTCTTTTTGGTCGTTTAGGGCTAAGAGAAACAAAGAATTCCTTCATAAACTTCCTCAAAGAAGTTTGATGAGGAGCAGTTCCATTTTGTCGGAACACGGAATCTGTGGCCACAAAAAGATCCCATTCGAAGTACATGATATCCTACTCTTGTCGTATTGCGGTATCGTATAAGATCCCGAAGATCTTAATCCTCTGTTATCTCTAATTCCCCTTGTAGAGACAGAGTATAGCCTTTTACTGCGTTCTTTGATAGCAGATATATACATAGGTGATTCTTCCCTCTGAAAGTGAAGAAAAAACCTCGCTATGTGGTTCACAGAGGTATCGGAAGAGGACAGTTTCCTCATTCCATCTAGCACGATCTGCAGCAATTCTATGTCTTAGCCATGACTATTGTCATTTACCTTGAAAAAACCTCTCATTCATGTCCACTTCTGGTCAGTCTGCACGCGGACAGACTCAGAGTGGAGAGGTTTTTTAGGTCTATTTATAATAGATTCTGATAGAATATCCAGATACTCTTGGAAAAGCCTTACGAAACATGCTGTGAGAAGAACGTGACTTCTGTGAATCCAACCTCTCTAAGGCCAAAATGAGGCATACATCCTCTCTTCCTTTGACGCCCATTTATCTTAATATCTGTTAAGAATTTATAACTAGGGGAAAAAAAGACTAAAGTTTATTCCCCTTCTTTAAATTTAAAGATGTCTTATATTGCTACCTCTCTTGGTTCGAGGAAAAGGAAGCAGTCTAAAGGAAGCCTGTTCGTCTACCTTACAAAGAGATCTATGAAGAAGACTTTCCGCAGGTTCTCACAACTCTTTTCAATAAATGTTAGACATACGTTAACAGTTATTATCTTCGATCGAGAAGGTTCTCACGGACATGCAAAATCTTGCATCGAACCTCTTAAGGATCGTTACGTTCCGTGTCTGTTCCCAAATAGGTTCTCTTTTGTTAACGTGAACAGGGGCGAAAAAAGAGATTCTCGATGCTCTTTGCGATATGAGAGTGTCGTGGAATTGGCCTAAGTGATTAAAATAAATCATTTCATCATTCCTTGTAAGCGACCCCTTTTCGATTAAATGGGTAACGAAATCAGGAACGAATCTTGCCGTTACCGAGCCTGCTGTCCGAGAGGCTACTGGACTCTTAGGTTAATAACTCGCTAAAACGAGAAAATATCTTGGATGGTGCTTCTGGCGCGGCTGGCACTTCTGGCGCAATTTGCGCCAGGCTGGCACTTCCTTCTAATTCTTTTTAGGTATTGTGCCATAACATCTATGCCTTTATGGTACCCGACATCCTTCACATGTTAATTCCGTTCTTAGTGGGAAAAAACTTTTATATACGTAGTATAGTCCATTCAGGGAAACAACTTCTGCTACTAAGAGAATGTTTCCCATCCGACTACCCAACTTCTCTTGAGCAATATCCGATTCTAAAAAGGTTGTGTGCGTTTCTCGAAAGGATGAGAGAATTATATATATCGCGCTCTGCCGTATTAGAATCCTTTATAATACTGTCACATTGTGGTAAACAGCATTAATCTAGGAAACCTTTGTAAGGATACTAGGAATTCTGTAGTTAACCTCGGTATGTGCATAAGACTTGACCATACCGTAGTCTTAAAGTGAATTCTCTACTACATTCATCTTCTCACTAAGCATGTACTTTAATAAGCCATGCTTTCGTAAGCATGAGAGCATTATACAATATAGAGTTCCGCTGCGTTAGAATCCTTTAAAAATGTTACCTACAGTAAACAGCATTGAAATGTTGTAATATCTTTCTTATTGAAAGCTTCTTAGCAAAAGGCAGACAATATTTTATTTATGTTTGCTTAACTATCCCCTCAATCCGAGGCTAAAACCACGATTGTAGGGGAGAGACACGGTTAGTCATTCCATCCCGCAGGAGAGAGACTGTAACCAACCACATCATGACCGACACCTACATGATACTGCGTTGGTGTCTGTCTAAGCGATAGCAGTCTCGTTAGCCGACTGGCCTTACTCTTCCAGAGTTGCCAGCTACTCCATTTAATAAAGGAATCTTATAAAATTATTATCGAACTTCAGGAAGTTCTTATAATGCATATTTAAGCGAAACAAGACTTCGATAAATCTAGAAGCTAAGTAGGTGTTGTCTTAACAATCCCTTTAAGCGTAGTCCTTCCTAGGAAATTCCTGGAAGGATACTGGTAATTGAGTTGCTCAGCAAAGAAGTAACTACGGTATGTGCTTATAATTTGCCGTATCGTATTCTCATACAGCAGATACTCTACTACCTTCTTTCCCTGCCGAGGCAGATAGAGAAAGGAAAAATTTTTACTATCTTCGTTCTTTTCGTTAATAGAACGATAGAAAGAGTATAGTATATATCTCCTTAAGGAAGGAAGTTAATCCAGGAACTCTTTAAATCTTCGTGATTTCCTCATAAATCGTGGAAGAGACAGAATTCCTGTTCATCTGTAGGGTTTACGGAAGGAAGTAGATATTTCCTATCCGCCATCATACCCAAACGTCGATGAGATTCTTATAAGAAAACTCCCAAAGCTCTTGCCTCTTCATAACGAGGGAAGAGCATGAATGAAGGAGAGAGTCCTCTGAATAATGAAAAAATGGCTTCTCTTAGTATCAGAATCCTTCTGGCAAAAGCGACGGCCGCCTGTGCGACATCTTGCACCTTTGCCAGGGGAAAGTTGCTCAAGTTAAAAACTCAAAGAGGAGCCTCGCGACTGACCTCTCTCTCATAAGAAGATTAGGAATATTCTGGCGCCTGGCTCCTTGCGCCTAGCGCCTGGAATGTTCCGCGCGCCTGGAATGTTCCGCACGCTAGAAAGGAGACTCGCTCCTGGAACGTTCCGCTTGCGTGGAAGGTCCCGTGCGCCCTGATAGTTCCGAGCGCCTACTAGACCCCTTTTAGAAAGAGCCTCTTGCCCAGAAACGTTCAATGGAAGGATCGTTCTGATTGCCACTCTACTATAAGGCTCCTTGCTCTAGCCGTCTGTTTTTCTGGCGCAATTTGCGCCAGGCTGGCGCTTCGTCTCTTTGAAGGCGCCTTGCGCCAAGAAAAATTTTCTAGAACGCGGCTCGCACTAGTCTGTTAGCTGGAACGCGGCTCGCTGCTGGCTATTGAAACGTAGCTCACGCTAGCTTGCTGGAACGCGGCTTCCTGGCAGCGGCTGGCTCTTGCTCAGTGTTCTCTTAGTTTTCAGAGAACGCGCTAGATCATCGAAACTCCAAACATACATTCTTCGTCTTTTCGGATGTAAGATGAAGAGACGCACTTTTTTAAAGGATGCCTTATCAATGGCTATCCTTGGCAGTCTGGGACGTTCTACAGAACCTGCCGAGGGGACGCCTGACCGGTGGGGGTTCTCCCTAACCTTCCTGTGGCTGTCGACTTTCCTCCTCCACTGGGTCTGGGAGTTTGGAAGAGGTCTAGGCCTGGAAGTGCTACGGAGCCGATCAGACGCACCCTCCACTGCACTGGGAACACTATATTCACTTCTTACCTTTTAAGAGCTCGCCTTTTGAGCTCCATCCATTTATCTTCAAATTTGCACATATGAATTTGTAGATTCTGTGGAGTAAGAAGGTGATGAGGATGCAATACTCTAACTGCTCGTTAGTACGAGAGCTCTTAAAGCTTCTAAAGGAAGCGTATCTAGTTATATGCTTTCTGACTTCCTAAAGTAGGAAGTTAGATCTTATATTTCCTTCATCAAGTTCTAACACTTATACACGTATTAGTGAAAAAAAAAAAAATCAATATTTCCCTTATTGCAAAATATATGAGTGTCTACCGAAAAATTCGGTAGTTTCACGTAATATATTCTTCAAAATTTCGAAGCCAAATTCATTAAAAAGTTAATAAAAGCGTATGCCAAACCAAAGACCCAGTACTTCCCTGCAAAAGACAGCCCAGAAGGTCGATGGCGATGAAAAAAACGAAAATCAAGTCAGGAGGTAGCAACAACGTATGTTGACACTACCGCGACAGAGAAAATCTGGTTCTAGAACGGTAATCGTTCCTATTCCTGCCACCCAGCGGCAGGGCGGTAGATCACCTGACCTACCTGCAGCGTGTGCCGCGAAATTCGAATTTCTGTCGGGGACGACGGAGTCTATAGCTAAGTACTATATATCTGCTGGGTAAGTTCCATGTACAAAACCTTAAAATAAGCCTTAAATATACATGTTTATAAATTGAATATGCATGTATTAAAACTATAATTTAATAATACTGGCTTGCACTGGCAAATGATAATGCAATTGTATAAATTACCTGCCAATTTACTATGATGTAAATTTATGAACTGACATAGTCTTTAATCCCTTAGAAAAACTGAAACCAGAATTTACAAATATTTAATTACATATTTTGTTTCAAATTAGAAAAATCTAAATATTTGGAATTGTGTATTTTATTTCCAGAATACTTTCAAGCATAAACAACATTTATAAACGTTTTATGCTCTGACAGAGAAAAGACACAACACATATTTTAACATATCTGTCACAGGAAGTAATAAATGTTTATTACAGAGGAAGCTGGACCCTTACCCTTCTCCTTGTAATACTTGACTATTGCCTTCATCATTTAGTTTCATATCTAAAATTATCTTTTCTACAACAAAAATCCCGGATTTTCAATAAGTATGATATATGATGTAAGATTTGTATAATTTTTTAAATTCTTGTGCACTACACTAAACTTAAACGGCAACTATTTAAAGTCAGGTTAATTCCTCACCAAGCATTTCTACTACTACCATATCCTTAGTAATCTTGAAGGTAAGGAAACTATTCCCTCCTGAATACTCTTCAACATACTTTAACACTGAAATTATTTCTAGCACAAATTCAATATGGTTATAAAATTACTATCTCTACTTAATCCATTTTCCATAAGGCTTTCAGACTTAAGATTACATATTCATTAATGATTCTAATACATCCTAGTTAAGAAGTTCCCCTATTTATAGCCAGTATTTTAGTCTGACTCTTCATCTTGCTGGTACAATGCAAAGGAATTCCAAAACACCCAAGAATTCTCTTCCACCTACGACAATTTCTAATATCTGTTATCATATATTTCACTATTCAAAACTTTTTAATCAAAATTACTGCACAATTATGTCATATCTACATGTTTTCTAATATAAACCTTATATCCATAGTTACTGTTGCATAATGTTGACATTTGTCTGAATATTAATGCCATCCATCTTATATAGAAAGCATTTTTTATTGCTTATTAAAACTTTCCACCAATACAATGTCCCAAAATGTTGGATTTTGCAAGAACCTGGAAAATATGTTGATATGACAGTACAGTACATCCATAAAAAACTGCATTAAATGTTTAACAAATATTTTACTGAAATATGCATAATACAATACTATATGTAAAAGTACAATTGTGTAAGTGTGAATGTTGCCCATACATTTCCCCATCACATGTATGGCTGTGCAGATACCCTGGTCAGTCAGCCTCACAAATTGGTCTACTTACCATATATTGCATCATACAAGTTGACCTGTTGTATAATTCAACTTCAATTATTTAAACTGATATGGTTGTATAGAGCTATACCTGGTAGATAAGGTGACCCTCTTAACTACAGTAATTACTAGTTGTAAATTATGGTATTTTCCAGTACTACTCACAAACATTCAGCATCCTGACAGAACTCTCCTGAACAATGTAAAGCATTTCAAGAATTATCATATAAAAACTAAGTTGAATATCATCCTTATTGTGCCACAGCTCAAAGGATGAAGTATAAAAGATAGTTTCAAAGACAAAGCCAAAGCCCCAGTGATTCTGAGGCAGAGACGGATGACAAGTACGAGGATGTGTATTTGTAGAACAAGATGAATTTTAAATGGTTTATACTAGGATTAAATATCTCCTTTTCTTTACTTTTAAACTTTTGTACAACACTGTGATTATCAAGTACCATTATAATTCAGTCTGAAATTTTTTTTTTATTTGTCCTACTACCAATATCAACCTCATTATAAGTTAAACGGCTGGCTCCAGCTTGAGTTGAAAGTAAATCCCACAGGTTCATGTTATGAACCTGAAATTTGTCATATTTATTTAAGTTAACTCTAGTTCATCACTTACTCCAGTCTATTCAAAGAGCTCGATCACTTAGTCCAGTCTATTTGAACAGCTGTTCCATGTATGAATAATTTGTTTACACAACAGTAATAGACTTTACATTTTATTAACAGTAAACTGTAATTGCATTTTTGACATATATTACATATAAGTGCCCCAGTAATGTGTTTTAGGAATCATGATTAACACCGAAAGATATTTAATGTTTTTAAGTCTCAGTAATGTGATAAGTGTTCACACAGACCTTAGGTCAAGTCCTGTAACAGTTTTGATATCCTGATATTGCTGGCACAACTATAAGTATATTTAAAGGCTGATATACCTGCAGTCTAAGTCGACCCCTAATTTTGACAGTAAAAATTTTACCATTCAAACTTGACTTACATGCCACAACATATGATACAAAAGAAAGAAAGAAAAGTAAAAATTTAATAACCATTCATTGGAATCTGTATGTGTGTGTGTTAATGTGGCTCTTATTAGCAATATTCACTTCAGTGTGTGGTGTCCCTACTTACACAATCTAGGGTAGAAGAGACTTTTTAGCCTTAACAGGCAACTCTTCTAGGACACTCCAAAATTAAGCCAGTGAGTAGAAGGGACTCTTTAGCCTTGGTAGGCAACCCTTCTATGAGAAGGTTTCTGAATACAAACATTTGACTGTGCCATAGTCATTGAACAGGCATTTATCCTCTTTATCGTTCGCTTTCCTGATTTTTCAAAAAGTGTGTAGGACAGGCTGAAGAGAAATGACAAATTTTTTAAGATAATTTGTATTTTTCATAGCTACAAACCTGAGGTCTTGACAATAGCATAGGAAGTACTATGCTACGAACTCTTCATATTTGATGTCGTGTCATCTTAACTTGGACGTCATTTGTCTGAAGCCGGGATTGACTTTGGAGCAGGTAAGGTTGGTGGCTCCGTCCTTGTCTCCACAGGATGCCTCAGCGTTGGAGTCTATGACAGCCTCCATGTTGCAAACAGTTTCTTGGCTAGACTTCTGGTCGGCAGTCATTGCCAAGATAGCTTCTGACAGGTCCCCAGAGGGATTGGTGAGTGCTTCCTCTCTTGCCAGTTTGTTGCAGTTTGGAGACAAGGTCTTTGAGTTCAAAGTCCTGTGCTTCAGGCTGACCACAGCCCCTCAAGTGTTCACAAGGGTCTTCTCTCTCGTCTTAAGTTGGGCCCATGCTCAGGGAATCCGTTTGCTGAGGTACCTCAATGATTGGTTGGTCCTGGAAGGTTCCAGAGAGAAGCTGCTGCAGGACAGAGATCATCTGCTTCGGATTTGTCTGGAACTGGGCATCGTGGTCAACCAGGAAAAGTCAAACCTCGTACCCAGTCAAAGGATTCTCTACCTGGGCATGGTCATCGATATGGCAGTTGCGAGAGTTTTCCCGTCAAATCAGAGGTTGGAAAGTTGTGAGTGGTGGTGCGCAACTTCCTGTCGGAACCACATTAGTCAGCTCATCAGTGGCAGGTTCTTCTGGGAGTTTTGTCTTCTCTGGAGAAGCTGGTCCCTCATGGGCGTTTTCATCTTCGGTCTCTGCAATGGAGGCTGGGGGAATTCTGGTCTCCAGCTGGGGACTCATCCCTGTTAAAGGTTCCTCTGTCTCTGGAAGTGAGAGAGGACCTTCGTTGGTGGTTGGATGACTGAAATCCTTTGAAGGGTGTTCCTCTGCATTCTCTCCCACCGGACTTCCTTCTGTTTTCAGATGCCTCCCTTGCAGATTGGGGGCTCATTTAGGCGGCCTCATTGCCTCAGGTGTTTGGAGTTTGGAGGACGAACAGCAGCATACCAACATCTTGGAGTTGAAGGCAGCCTTTCTGGGTCTGAAGGAGTTTCGGGAGGGAGTAGAGGGTCATTCTGTTGTTCTCATGTTGGACAACACCACGGTGGTCGCCTATGTGAACAAGCAGGGAGGCCTGGTTTCTCGTCAACGTCACGCCTTGACCATCGAGCTTCACCAGTGGGTGGTCAGCAATTCAGTAGAGCTCTCAGCCAGGTATATCCTAGGTAAACGGAATGTGGTCGCAGACAAACTACTTTCTTAATCCATTCTGACTGTCCTCCCCTAAAAGTTTTGGCAAACCTAGCAATTTCTTTTGCCTTACAAGGTGTGCCTGCTACAACTTGTTGACCAGATGCTTTTGGCACTTTTTTCGATGACATGGTGATGTTTATTTATAATCTCAACAGCCCCTGGTTAATGGCACGGGGTTCCGTTCCTGGCCGTTGCTGCTAACCAAAAATCGGCAATAACAGCACTAAAAACCTGCTTAATAGTGCTGTTAACTGAATATCAGCACCGTTAACCAGAGATTGGCGCTGCTGTTAACTAGACATCAGTGCTGCTAACCGGAGATTGGCGCTGCTAACCAGAGATCAGAGCAGAAAATCCAGTTAACAGCATCACTAGATAAGCGCCGTAAAACCGGATAGCTGTTAGCCGATGCCGCTGTTAACTGAGGGCTGCCTACTGTTGTTGGTGATGGTATTGTTGTTTATTGTTCTGTTGACTTCTAGTACAATGTTAATGTTGTTATGAGTTTTATTAGTTTTGATTCTGATTTTATATTGTTAATTTTAATTCTTTTGGGAGACATTGAGCTGAACCCTGTGCCATTACTCATTACAGCAGGAAATACTGCAAAGTGATGTAATATACTTAAATATTCAGGGCTTAAGGTAAAATTTTCTTGATCTCCAGAGTTGTGCCCATAACTAGAATTTGTTGTGTATATCTGTGACTTGTAAGTGCTAGTAACAAGTCACAGTTTAAGTTTTTAATCTCAAGTTTGATGGCCCTGACTTTATTTATCAACATCCCACATGCACAAGGTATGGCTGTACTATACTGTAAGTGTGGACAACCTATTTATCGTCAGAAATATTTGGAGTGTAGTTGCCATGAAGTTCTTTTAAAATTTTCAGCAAGTTCTACAATGCCTATGTACTATTTGCTGTTTACCCTAAACCAAACATCAACGATTCTATATATGACTGCCTTTTGTAGAGGATTAGTATGGTTCAGTCACAGTATTCAAAAGCCTCTTCATTTTTTGTGGAGACTAATACAAAGCACAGTGACTGGCTAAATTCAAATTCCTTATCAACATGGCCGGTCTGCTCTCGAGTCCTGTGTATCCTCTGATTTTGTCCAGCTACTGAGGAACCCATGCACATTTCTGTTATTGGATTAGATCTACATAATTTTCACAGATATTTCAGCTGTTGTGAAGTCCAAGGTCTGTGAATATATAGGCACTTCTGATCATTGTGCCACTGAGATGGACATATACTTATGTTGGTCAGTATATTCCTAATTCCACTATTGGAAAAATGGTTGGTTGAAATCCAGAGCCAATTGGGATTGCAATATTGACACTTGTCAGGCACTGAATATTTCTGATGCTACACTATTAGATCCAAATCCCAAGAAGTAGTTAAATGAAATTATGACAGTTATTTTAATTAGATATATCCTTAGAAAGGTCATGACAAACAGACCAAATTCAACGCATGGAGACGAAATCATTCAAATGAAAATGACACCATTTTTGTTGAGTCACTCCATGCTGCAAATAGAATTTGCCATACAACCAAAAAAAAATTACAAAAATTCCTTGAAGAGGCAACTTGAAGGAATTGCTCAGCCTCACCTGTAGTGAAGCAAATTGGTAACACCTATCTTTCAGTCATGCTGTCTTCCATTCCAGATAATGCTAGATTGGTTACTGGGCTTAGGTAAAAGGCTGAACTGCTTCATCAAGCTTTTGAAGCTAAGCAATCAGCTGAGGATGTCCCTCTCCCTGATACTTGTCATCCTGAACCCCTTCTTACAAAATATGCATTTTGCTCCGAGGATGTCAAGAAAATGTTATTGTTATAATACAATTAAGTTTGTTCATACTTACCTGGCAGATATATATATAGCTGTATTCTCCGAAGTCCGACAGAATTTCAAAATTCGCGGCACACGCAGTGGGCGGCAGGTGGTAGTACCCATTCCCGCCGCTGGGAGGCGGATATCAGGAACTATTCCCATTTTCTATTCATATTTTATCAGTGCCACTGTCTCCTGAGGGGAGGTGGGTGGGCACTTTAATTATATACAGGGGGTCCTCGAGTTACGACGTTGATCCGTTCTTACGATGCATCGTAACACGATTTTCAGCGTAAGTCGGAACATTGAAAAATACCACATGATTTAATGTAAATACCTATCAATAACAACGAGAGAACAATTCCTTACCTTTATTAGTTTGATTGGCTTGCACACTGGAGAGGAAGCTGCGGTGCTGGAGAGACTGGGGGAGGTTAGTGAAGAGAAAAAGAACCTCCAGAAGTTGCTGGAGATGCTGAGGCAGATGATTCTTGAGGTGAGGCAGAACATACTACTGCAAGTGTCACCCATGCCTTCTTGTTGGACTTCCAAATTACTGGTAGTTGACCCTTCCAAATGCCCTTGAGTGCCCTTGGATTTTCAGCCTGATACACCAACAAGGGCTTCAGTTTGAAGTCGCCAGCAGCATTACCCCCAAGAAGTAAAGTTAGCCTCTCCTTGCTGGCTTTATGACCGGGTGCTGACTTCTCCTCCTTGGCGATGTAAGTGCGGTTAGGCATACGTTTCCAAAACAAACCTGTCTCGTCTACGTTAAACACTTGCTGAGCAGAATAACCCCCCTCCTTAATTATCTCAGACAACGCTTTAGGAAATTCACTCGCTGCTTTCTCATCCCCACTAGCAGCTTCACCTTGCAATTTAAGGTTATGGTAATTGGCCCGAGCCTTAAATCGCATAAACCAACCCCTACTAGCCACAAACTCTTCACTTTCACTTCCCTCCCCCTTTTCTTTTTTCAACGCTTCAAACAATCTTTTCGCCTTCTCCTGAATCACCATAAGGCTGACTGGGATACGCCGTGATTTTGGTCTTCCAACCAAAGCACCAATAACCTTTCCATTTCAATTATTAGACCACTACGCTGCTTAGTTATCACTGTCGCTTTCATAGGAGCAGATCCTTTCACATGTTCAACGATGCGCTCTTTATCTTTGATAATGGTAGCAACGGTCGAACGGCTAAGGCCAAGCGAGCGGCCAATGTTTGTTGGCGTTTCTCCCTTCTCAGATCGCTTTATAATGTCCACTTTAATTTCCATGGTGATGGCCTTTCTTTTCTTCGATGCACTACCATCAGAAGAGTCCGCCTTGCGCTTGGGAGCCATAACAAAGAGCAAAAAGTTACAAAAACGATACAACACGAGGGAGAGAGAGGCAGTGTAAACAACCAAAATGGCGTATGGGCGAGGAATGAGCGTAGCGAAGCGACGCCGTCCTCTCCCCCACAAAGCGTATTCTTCCGCCGTGCGGCTGGAAACTAGTTCGCGTTTGTTTACGTTGCTTACGACGCTAAACCGCGTAAGACGGAACGACGCAAAATATTATTTTTTATATTTTTATGGGGGCGCGTTCGTAACCACGAAACATCGTAAGTCGAGACCAGCGTAACCCGAGGACTTACTGTATATCTGCCAGGTAAGTATGAACAAACTTAATTGTATTATAACAATAACATTTTGTTCATGAAACTTACCTGACAGATATATATATAGCTGAATCCCACCTTCGGATGGTGGGAAGAGACAGAATAGGATTTTTTGGGAAACTAAATTAAGTAGATGATATACATCTTGGTTCCTCACCTGTTAGCATAGCCGACTTCGTGAATACTGTCACCAAAGTCTGCTTCTGCGTTACTAGAGTTGCCAGCGAGGTAGAGACCTGTAATGCTGGTGCGCTCTAGATGATCTGTCAACGGGGGCGTGACCACAATGTGACTAGACCATATGACCATACTTCTGAGGGCAACGAAGCTAAAACCACCACCTGACCTAACCTATCAAAGTTAGTTCCATAACTTCTAGGCTAAAGAAAAGGAACGCGCCTCAAGCGACCAACCCTTCAAAGTTAAAAGCACACCTATCCCTTTTCTATAGGATAGGATTCGTGTTGCTTGCTGCCCCCAATAATATATCTACGGATATGTATGGTCCTAGCGACTTACAGATCTCAAATGTCGTCTTCACAACCCTTTCGGGAGTGTGAAGCGAACACAGAGTTGCTTCGCTAAAGCGTGGCACTCAGGATGTTACTGAGTGTCATGCTCTGTTGAAATGCTTCCGAGGCCGCGCCCTCACCTCTTGAGCATTCATATTAAGAAAAAATCTCAAATCTTTATGCAAACATAATGAATGAGACTTCTTAAAAGAACTCCTTGACTATAATGCCAGGGTGTTCTTGGACATGAACCAGTCTGGTCTTTTACGGAACACCGCAGATTGTCCGTTGACCTCGACTTTCTATAGTTTTATCAAGATAAAACTTGAGAGACCCGACAGGGCACAGGACTCTCTAATGCCCTTGCCCAATAATTTGTGCCATACCCTTGGTCTCCAAGCCTTCGGGTCAAGGGTTAGACAGGTTTTCGTTCTTATCAAGAACGGAAGGCTTAGAGGACAGACCGCATTATGTCCTTTAAAGCTAAAACCTCTGATGATGGCTAAAACCTCACTAACCCTCTTTGCCGTGGCTAGAGCGGTTAGAATGTTAGCCTTTCTGGTCACGTGTATTAAGTTCGCAGAAAGGATAGGTTCGAAATGCTTTTGGTATCAGAAACTCAGACTACGTCTAAGTTCCATGCCGGAACCTGCGATCCAGAGAATTTCAAGATCTCCCCAGACCTCAAAGATCGTGAAGCTTTGTTGTTTGACAGAACCGAATCTCTGAGCCTAGAGGCCGTCAACAACCTATTTGCATATTCTACAATAGTTAGGACTTCTAGCTTATCTCATACTTCATACGGAAAGATAGAACCATAAAGAAATTCACAGAGGTCGAGGTGGAGGAACAGTCATTTCCCTTTACTATCTCCAGAAACGGCCCCCTCCGATTGAACACTGAAAATAGGCAGCACTGCTTTGCCTTGGCCAAGAGACTGCCATTAATCTTGAAGATCTTATCGCTTCTCAATAGTCTGAACGCCTTCAGACTCAGAGAGGAGAGATATTAGATACTTCACTAAGTGACGATGTTAGATTACACCATTTCTCTCGGGAAGAGTCTTTGGACAATTCTCTGAATTACCTGACCTCTGTGAATCCAACCTCTTAGAGGCCAACATGTGGCGACTAAAGCTAATCCTCTAGGATCATGAATAAGGGAACAACTTAAGAGGAAGCTCCTTCGTCTTCAATATTACGAAAAACTTAACGAAAGGACGCCCTCAGTCTCTCCTCAACTTTCGACATACTTCTAAGTGAGGATTACTCAGACGTCAGTAGTTGTTGCCTTCGATCGAGAAGACCCGCACGGACGTGCACTAGTTTAACGAACCTCTTGAGGATCGTTACGTTCCGTGCCCAAGCCCATAACCAACTCTCTCTTCTTGAGCTATGAGAGAGCTGAGAAATTATCCGAGATGATTTGGGCCACTCGATCTTTGATGTTATTCCAATTTCTTCGTGAGGAAAAATTGTAGAGGTCGGAATTGCTGTTTATTCAGGGAAAACAAGCTTCTCCAGCGAGGAAATGGTCCCCAGCAAACTCATCCATTCCCTCACTCAGCCTGCTTCCTTCCCTAAATAAGGCTGCGCTTTGCATAAGCAGGAGAGCATTATTATAGTGCTATGCCGCGGTAGATTCGTACAGAATTCTGTTACCGTGCGGTAAACCCGCACCGAACAAGTATAAGAGATATCTTGTTGAAATTTTCTAAGTAAACGGAAGGCATGTTCATCCATGATTACTAGAAATTTCCTCAACCCGAGGCTAAAATCCATGATTGTAGGGCAGAGAGACGGCTTATTCAGCCATTCCCGCAAGGGAGAGACGTAACCAACCGCGCATGTCACCGAGCTAGCCGGTACTGCGTAGATCACAGTAACAGCAGCCTTGTTCATCGTCTCGCACTATCTGCCTGAGTTGCCAGCTACTCCTTTTACGAAGGGATAGGTATGAAATTATCGAGCAAAAGGAAACTCTCAAGCAGGCATATTTAAACGAAACAAAATTCGCTAAATACAGAAGCTGAGTTGGTGTTGTCGTAACAATACCTGAAGAGTTGTTCTTACTCCGAAAACTCTTGGAAGGTTGAAGGGAGTGTCAATTAAATACATTAGAACAACAGTTCTTTCGGCTTCTATCCGCAGAGGTAAATACGATATGCGTATATGACTTGACCCATGCGTTAGCAAAATGACGCAAAGATAAACTACGTAAGTATTGTAGTAATTTGAACATCGAATTCTCTACTACATCTTTCCTCGACGAGGAAGAGAGAAAGAAAGGAAAACGACTGTCTACGTTCTAATGAATGAGACTTTTTTAAAATAACTCCTTGACTCTTTGCCAAGACTCTTTGCCAAGAAAAGGGGGTAATATTCGAATAGAGATCATCAAGAGAGAACCGAGGATCGAAAAGGACCGTTCAATGTTCTTATGATATTGGACATAAGACTTCTTGGATCTAGTCTACAAGTCTTTTTCTTACTCCCCGGATGAGCCTCTGAAAATGAATGAGAGCTCTTCCGAAATTTGTTAATGAGTTTATCCGCTTAAACGATAAAAACGTTAAAATCTATGTCAATGAGAACTACCCCATTTATGAGGGGTCCCCCACTTAAATGACAAAACGTTTAGTATCTTGACAATGGGGAAAACGTCCTTACTTGACAAAACTATTAGCACTTTGCTAATAGGGGAAAACCCTTTAACATGACCGAAAGTCACCCAGGAATCCGAGTATATAATCTTCCCGATTCTCAGAGAAATCGAAGAAGAGGAAAGAGGGATCGAAGAAAAAATTCGGGTATGTCTCTCCGCTAACTCCAAATCCTTTTTAAAAATTTCTGTAAAGGAATGTCCTGTGGAGAGTCCTGAAAAAACCTCCTCTTGACGAGCGTTTAGAAAGTGTCACGCGTCCTAAGAAACGTCCTGAACAGCAAATAAGACGCCTTCTACAAGTCTTTTCTCTCGCAAAGCGTCCTGCCTAGCTTCCACCGAAGCGTCCTGGCGAATGTCCACAAAAGCGTCCTCATAAGCGTCCTGCCGAGCGTCCTCAAAAGCGTCCTGCTTAGCGTCCTGGAAAGCGCCCTGCTGAGCGTCCTCAAAAAACGTCCTGCTTAGCTACGAGCGTGTCTGAGCAGAGAACACCAAGTCTTCTGAACGACGTTTCAGAGAGGAACTCGTTGAGCGCCCTGATGCATGCAAGGCCCGCCAAGAGGCGTCCTGGCGAGCGACCTTGCCAACATCTCAATGTTATGACGAACCGCGTTTTGCGTATGACGTTGAATATTTTCAAGGGACGTCCTCATGCGAGTCTCCATGGAGAGCCGCACGCTGCTCCTGAAGTGTGTGAACACTAAAGGAAGACGTATGGCTTTCGTCTTCAAGACGGGCCTTAAAGACCTTCATACCTTCTTACAAAGACAGTGGCCGCCTGTGCGACAACTTGCGTCTTAGTAATGCAAAAGAACATCTCCAGAAACGCACTCAGCAAAGGAACGCCGAGCGTCCGAAAGACATCCTCGCAAGGTGCTTGCCGAGCGTCCTGGAGAATGTCTCTACTTATAGGACGTCGAGCACCTCCAAAGGCTTCCTCACGTCTAAATTGCCCTTCTTATGCCGAACCAGAGACATAAGTTGTTTGACTGTGCAAAGCAGCTTGCCGGACGTCAAACTTATCAGCTTGCTTTTTCGAAGTAAAGCGAACGTTACATAACGTATACGGAGCGCCATGAGGAGAGGAGACGAATACTGAGTTGCTCCTCCAAAAGATGGAATCTAGAATGTCCTTGATTACCAAATTCTTTTGGAATGCTAGCGAGGTTGAAACAGCTCTAACTTCATGAGCGTTCACTCGCAGGAGGCTCAAATCACTCTTCTGGCAAGATGAATGAGCCTCCTTAATAATGTATAAATGATGTATAAATGAGCGTTCACTCGCAGGAGGCTCAAATCACTCTTCTGGAAAGATGAATGAGCCTCCTTAATATGTCCCTTAGGAAAAGAGCCAGTGCATTCTTCGAAAAGGGTAATCTTTCATCCTCTCGTGACGAGAGAGAGGACGTGAAGCGTCCTCTTCTCTAAAGCTTCTTTAGGGGGCGCGAGTCCTTCCGAGAGCTCCAACCCCTGTGTGGGGAGGACGCCTCGGAGGACGAGAAGCAATCCTTCAAGATTCGTGCACGTGCTCGATCTTCGGCAGCCTGGGAAGCGACAACAGGACCTGCCGAAAGGAAGCCAGATCAGCATGAAAAACCCGTAACCCTCCTTCGGCTTTTGACATGCCCTCTCCCTGGTTTCCTGGGAGTCCGACAGAGGTCTAGGCCTAGAGGCGTTATGGGGCCGATCTGACGTTCCCTCCTGACGAGAGAGAGGACGTGAAGCGTCCTCTTCTCTAAAGCTTCTTAGAGGGCGCGAGTCCTTCCGAGAGCTCCAACCCTTGCGCGGGGAGGACGCCTCGGAGGACGAGAAGCAATCCTTCAAGATTCGTGCACGTGCACGATCTATAGCAGCCTGGGAAGCGTCAACAGGTCCTGCCGAAGGGACGCCAGATCGGTGGGGAGCCCCCGTAACCCTCTTGCGGCTTTCGACATGCCCTCTCCCTGAGTCCTGGGAGTCCGACAGAGGTCCAGGCCTAGAGGCATTATGGGGCCGATCTGACGCCCCCTCCACAACACAAGGGGCACTACACTTCACAACACTGATTGGAGAGCAAGCACTATAGTCTAAGATTACTTGATGTAATCCTCTAGCAGACACTTCTTCTAGGCCCATAAGCCATACCACAGGATTAGGCAAAATAAAATCTACAGGAGGTTAGAAGGTTCATTATTTCTAACTTCTGTTTACTGTGGAGGAAAACTCCTGATTCTAACACGCTCTAAAATGCGTACATGAATCCTACTTCTTCCGTAATCAGTCACACATTACACTAATTACATTGAACTTATGCAAAGAAAACATGTAAACGTCATATATACTAAGCGAGTGTCTACCGAAAGTTCCGGTAGCCTCACCCTACCCCATGCAGACAACAAAGTCTGAAACTAGGCTAACTAGCTTCAGACATCAAATGCAATGAAAAAATTTACGATAGCGTATGCCTAGCCACAAATCCAAGTCAATAATCGAAAGAATAATTAGGATACTTAAGCGGCTAATGAAGTTTCAAAATCCTAGGCGGAGGTCTGTAAACAGTTGTTTACCGACTGGCGACAGAAAAAATATGAATAGAAAATGGGAATAGTTCCTGATATCCGCCTCCCAGCGGCGGGAATGGGTACTACCACCTGCCGCCCACTGCGTGTGCCGCGAATTTTGAAATTCTGTCGGACTTCGGAGAATACAGCTATATATATATATCTGTCAGGTAAGTTTCATGAACAAAACTCTAGATAATCTTGATAGCTGGGGTGGAGAAGATCCTGATGGTTCTTCCCTTTGTTTTTCAAAAAAAGATTCATAGATTCTATAGATTTTAATGTTGGTGTAGTAGCTTTGTGGATGAGCGCAAGCTTAGTAATACAGTGCCTGCCTGTTCGTAAAGGGTGGCTTATCTGTAGACTGCTGTAACTACAGGCCAACTTCTATTCTCCCTGTGCTCTCCAAGCCACTGTATGAATATGTTGACTCTAAAGAATTGTTGGCTGATAGTCAATATGCATATAGGAAGCTGCTAGGTACCTGCAGTGCTCTTGTCAACTTGACATGCCATTTGCAAGGGATCCTTGATGAGGGTTTTGAGCGCAGAGTAACTCGAGACAGAATTTAGTGCTGCTTTCGATTTAGCAAATCACCAGGCACTTATTTATAAATTTCAGAATCTTGGAGTGGATTTATATGTTTTATGATTACATACTTCAAGATTTTCTTACAGGTAGGCAGCAGAGAGCTGCAGTAGACGGGAACTTTAGTGAACAAAGACCTATGTGTCTGGAGTTCCACAGAGCAGTGTTCTTGGGCCACTGTTATTTTTAGTGAATACAAGTGATATACTAGTTGTTGGCCTGGAAAACAAGAATACAGGCAGTCCCTGGTTATTGGTGGGGGTTCCATTCTGATAGCTTGATGATATGCAAAAATTGCTGATAACCGCACAATTTTTGGGGCTTATTGGTATTGATAACCAGATTTTGGCACCAATAACCGGTTAATGGTGCCTCTGTTAGGTATGCATTGGCACCAATACGTACTCTCTATTGGTGCCAATAACTGGAAATCAGTGCATTTTGGCACTGAAAATAGCCGATTTTTGACAATTTTTGGTGCTAGACAAGCCCCGCAAAAACCTGCGGACTGCCTGTACAGTGGGGCCCCTGTATTCGCAGACTCACGCATTCATGGATTTCTCTCTGGACCATATCTACCCATTATTTGTGGGAAATCGCCTATTTGAGGTATTTTTCTATGAGAAATATCCACAAATTCCTGTTTTTTTTATCAATTTCATCATAATAGTATGCACTTTTGGTGATAAAACTATTAAAAAAACCAGGTATTAATATTTTTAGTAGGTTTTTCTTGAGTGTTATCTAACAAAATAGGCTGTTTTAAGCATTTTTATAGGGGTTCAGTGGGGTTTGAGGCTGAACTCCAGTAAAATGAAAACACTACTGATTAGCAGATATCGTACAGATTTCCCACTCCATGCTCCACTTCAGGTGGATAAAATTTTGCTGAACAAGTCTGAAACTTTAAATATTCTAAGTGTAATCTCTGACTTACATCTCACTTCCAAGAAACATCTAATGAAAGTTTCAGCAAATGCTGCATGAGTCAGGTATCGTTAGTAACATAAAATCAATACAACCTGTTTTAGGCCAGTTGTACTCCCTTTACTAGAATACTTTTCGCCGGTGTGGATGTCTGCTTCTGCCAGAGATTTATCTCTTTTTAGATAGAGTGGTTCGTGGTGGTAGGTTTCTGTTTCCTAATAGCAGTAGTTATGACTTGGACCATCAACTTTTTCATAAGCTGTGTTTCAGCAGAGATCTTTCACATTCACCAATATGCAGTAAATGTGCATTGCTGTCAAACTTCTAAGTTCCAGAGGTCCTTTATTCCTCACACCACTGGACTGTGGAACAGCCTCCCAGAGGAAGTCATGCAATTGGAACTTCAAAAGTTTAAGTGAAGGTGGAATACATTACTACCCTAATACTCTACTTGCATGTCAATACATTTTTATCTATTTGTTAATTTATTAAATTTTTTTTCAGCAAGTGGGGTCTCTTCTTTTTGTATTTCCCTATACCTTGTCTTACCTTTTCCTAATGAACACCATATTATTTATAAGCTTGAATTTCAAGTCAATGGCCCATATGGACTTGTTCTATGAAAAACAAAACAAACAATAAGAAATGTAATATGTACCGGCATAGATTTTAGCAAAATCTGTGACAAGTGAATATGTCTGCTAATCTTGTAGTTATGGTACTGTACTTTGCAATTGAGGTTTCCCTCTCTCTTTGAAAAATGTCATTAAGAAGTAGTGTGTCATACTAAGTTGTTAAAAAGCAAACAAAACACATTAAATAATGTAATAAATATCTCAACAAAATCTTGTAAAATGCATATGTAAGTACTACCTTCTTTGTAACCAGTTAGCTGAATAATAAGATTTAAGTACAACTAAGCAGTATTGTATATAAAATCAATTTAATGATAACAGAGTGGCTGCTCTCCTTGATTTTGGGAAATTTGGCTAAGGGACTGATCTAGAATGTGTGTGCAACTCTGTTGATTTTGGAGTGTATAGCATCTGTGCTACATTCCCAGCAAGTAGAAAATACCTGGCTTTATGCAATTTGACTGGATGTCTGAGTGTCAAATATCTGTGCTACAGACCTAATTAGTGTTTTATGTATAAAATAAACAATACTCAACAAATCAACTTCCCGTTTTGAAAAGACAATGTTCCCAGGTAAGAAAAGTAAGAGTTAACATGAAGTTATCATAAATTGTTTTAATATAAAACTGCTATACAGAATTAACTACTTACCTCTCAAGACATGCACTAAAGACATCACCTCCAACAGCATCAAATATAATGTCCACACCTTTGCCACTGGTAACTTCTCTAACCTGAAATTTTGAAGAAATAGCTACAGTTACAACAATAATCATTATCATGAAACAAAACAAAGCTTCCTTAAAAAAATATTCAGTAATTTACTGGCACCAGTATTGTTCACTTAGGCAGAATAGTTTATAATAAAAGACATGTATGAAGTTCACTTCAGTTGAGACATCCTCTAATATAGGGGATCTTGGCCATTACTCTAACTTCTTTGTTTTGCAGCCCAAATGATGTGGGCCAATTGCAGAGGATAAAAGAATACACTGTGTCCAAGTACAGAAACAGGTTTGTATCTACAACATACTGTACAGTGGTACCTTGACCTACGAGTGAATTAATGTACAAGTTTTCCGAGGTGCGAGTTGTCACTCGGTTGATTTTTTGCATTGTTACACGAGCAAAAAATTGAGGTATGAGCTCGAGATGCCACTGCTACTTAAATGGCATAGTGATGAAAATTAAGATAAGCAAAGAAGAAAAAATAGATATGCATCTTTTCCATGAATCTTTTAAAAAGTTATAATACAGGCAGTCCCCGGGGCTTACGAGAGGTTCGGCTTACGATGTTTCGAGGTTACGATGCTTTTCAATTATATTCATCAGGAATTATTTCCAGGTTTACAACACATGATCCCGGGTTACGGTGCTTACAACGCAGATCTGACAGAAGAAATGACTCCGAAAATGCAAAATAATCAATATTTGAAGGTTTTTTTTTTAATGAAAAATGCAATAAATATGCAGTTTACATAGTTTTTAATACACCCAAAGCATTAAAAGTAAGGTTTTCTTAGGATTTTTGACGATTTTCCAGCTTACGACGATTTTCGGCTTACGATGTGCCTCAATAATGGAACCCCCGTCGTAAGCCAGGGACTGCCTGACATTACTTCACTGTATCCAATAATACTGTATGTATTCTCATATTATTGTATTATAAAATACTAATAACATAGCGGTCAATGTTTTGGTTTGGAAATCAGCTGATGGTGAATATGAGTTTGTTTTGCCATATTTAACTCAATTCTGAGCTAATTTTCTTGCTTCTAGTTAGCATAAACAAATATCTAGATACTTGACTTATATGAGACGGGAATTTTTTGTTATACGTGTTTTTAAGTCAAAATATGACTTGAATATGTCTCGTTGTGATTGTGAACTAAATTATTTTTTTGTTAACAGATTATGTTGGTGGTATGTTTATTGGGTAAAACAAATTGTATGATTCTGACTGCTATTTTCAAGATATTTATCTTTTATCAGCATGAAAACACCAGTAAAATGTGTTCCTTCAAGCCCAGTAGTTTTGATTAAAATGATTTTCTCTCAATTTTATCTACTGTTGTGTTTGATGGCATAAGTTTACAGGAGTTTTATCCTTGTTGCGGATGCACGATAAAAAGTCATTGGCAGCTTGAACAGTTTTCTCAGCTTCAGCTACAACTTTGTTTAAATTTAATGCATATTTCTTTGTTGATCTTTGATATACCTATAGTGAATAAAGTTATTACATTAAAATATCTCAGTCCTATTCTACATAAAACGTCATTTATAACAAAACTACTGTAATTGTTTACTATCGTACAATGGTTGAAATGCAAGCCAAATGGATGTTGTTGTTATCCAATTCTGTTGTACTCAGCAAAAAAAGTTGTTTCTCGTTTAGTTGTTCATGGCTGTACACACTTACGTAATGAGTATAACATTAAAACAATACTTTCATCATTCTCTTTTGCTGTTTTTGAACTTATTTAACTAGAAGATGGGATAAAGTTAGGCTATTGTAATTTGGTCTTTCGTAAAATCGGATTATCATAAGACGAATTATCGTAACTTGAACACTACCTGTACACTATATGAAACCTTATTATATATTTACACAGTCTTTCTATTATGTTTTAATAAAATATTTGTTATTTAGAAATGTATTTTCCTTATTTAATAACATGAAACATAAAAATATGGGGTGGCATTTTGAGGGTTGGAATGGATTAACGGCATTTTATGTATTTTCAATGGCAAACATTGATTTGATGTGCAAACAAACTGAGCTACGAGCTCGGCCATGGAATGGATTAAACTCGTAGGTCAAGGTACTACTGTATTTGACAATCATTGCTGTAGTTTGACATGCTGTTGATTAATTTTCAGGTCTTTGTGCTGTTAATCCTTCAATACAAAGACAGCCGAGAGGTTTGTTGAAGAAATCTGATAACTCTAACATCATCTTATTTTTCCAAGTTTTTGACAGACACTCATATCTTATCAGTGCTTTTAGGTACTTCTCTAGCACATTGGGTATGTCAATGGCAGACGTCTTAATTTCTCGAGACTGTTTAGTTCCCAAGCACCTTTCGAGGGAAGTTAAGGAAACATATCATGCTTGAGGTGATCCCTCGGTTAGCTAAGTTGTTGGCACTTGCTTACAACATGAAACTCCATTCTTGAAAATAATCATCTGATCACCTGCAATTCAACAGAGCAGACCAATAAAATTAGCACATTTATAATTATTTGCATTGCTACAAGACAGTATTAGCTTGCTTGGGCTAATCTAATATTCTGAACTTGGTCTTAAAATCATCATAGAGCAGATCCAAAACTGAGGAAGTTCTCTACTAACTGTCAAACTTCCATACTTCCCAAAGGAAATCAAACTAAGGGGAAGACTGGACGTCTCCTGCAGAAGCAAAAAATCAAGAAGGGTTATCTAGACCAAACCTATGGTAAACTGGAAGTCATTCCTTCTTGTTGAATTATGAAGAATGGCAGGAGCAGGTTCCTCCTAAAACACTGTTAACAGGATCTGGTTGAATGATGAGAGTGTTTAGGGCCAATAGCACAATGACTTTAAAAGAGCATCTTGATTCTGGCATATAAATATGACATCCCATGTCCATATTTGGGCTAGCTTGGACTGCAGCATTCAAAATCAAAAGAGCTATGGTGAAAGAGGGCTGAAGAAGTCTTACTTATGATTCTAGATGCCTCACAATATGAAAAACCAGGGATTTGGGCTAGCTTGGACTGCAGCATTCAAAATCAGAAGAGCTGTGGTGAAAGAGGGCGGTGGAAGTCTTACTTTATGACTCCAGATGCCCCACGATATGAGAGATGCAACTGATTTAATTTTTGTGAGGCACTGTTGACCCAAAGACGAGAAGGACCAAGGAATGACAATGAGTGACTGAAATAATGAGGAATACCCATTTGAGTCCTTACTACAAAGACAAACATGGAAAAAGAGAGGCAGGGCTTAAAAAATATGCATATGGTCTTGAAGGAAAATTCAACAATCCTCCAAAGCATGATTGTATTCAACCAATCCTCCTGATATCTATGATGCTGATGCCATAAGAGTGAATACAGAGCTTAAAGCACTGTGGAGGCATGTGGAGCTGTAATTAAACCAAAAAGGAGGACTAGCAACAGAGTTCTGCAGGGAGAAAAGATGGAACCTTAAGGATATATAGCAAGGCTCCAGTGTAGGCATCCCTTAACAGTATGAACTTGTCCTAATCCCAAGTTCAAGTGGCTCATGAGTCGACAATTTCACTGGCAAAGAAACCTTACTGTCCATTGAGTTAGGGATGAGGGTTTGGGGAACCCATAGATAAACCTGCCGAGTTATCAGCTAGTCTTAGAATGGATGGAGGGGGTCTTGGAATCTGAAACATGCATCTTCAGCCACCTAAGACATGATGACCTAGTGCAATGGCTTGTCATCTGCCTCTGCTATTCATAAGCAACCTTTAAACATACTGATTCATTACCAATACAGACTGCTCACAAAGGGAAACTGAGGGGGTTGCATAATAAAACTTCCATATTCTCATGGCATGACAAAAAATTGTGCACATAGCTCTGTCTTACAAAGATTTAATATTTCCATGGGTACTAACAGAGGGGAGAGAGCTCTGCTGGCTACCATCATCCAGGGAGGCATAAACAAAGTGAAAGGCGGCTCTCTTGCAGGTAACTCCAATAACCTTCATAAAAAGACAGTGGGAATCTGCATAAGAAATTCCTTAATCCTTAATTGAAAGTTGATATTTAATTTGGCATGGCAAAACTTGAAAACTTCAACTTAGAAACAGAAAACTGCCTATTATCTCATAACATTCAACAAAAACATAATAAAAATTATAATCACACATACAGGGATATGTAATGGGGACATCAAAGAAGCATATGTCAATCTGAAAAGTATATTTAAAAAATGACAAATTTTCTAGGACAATTTGTATTTTTTATAGCTACAAACCTGAGGTCTTAACAATAGGATGGGATAATTTCTAGTGCCTAGCTGGATCTGGTTAAATTGCAGATGAAAGCAAGGAATCTTGTGAGATCTGGCAATGTGTGCATATATCGGGTGAAAAGTGGTCAAGGTCCATGCACCCACGCCACAGCGTCAGTCTTTCCCAACTCAAGATGTCTTAGCAAGACAGAGAGGCAGCTAGAGGTGGGCAGCACAATGTTAAGACCTCAGGTTTGTAGCTATGAAAAATACAAATTGTCTTGGAAAATTTGTCATCTGTTCATACGCGAACAAACCTTCGGTCTTAACAATATACTTGGAGGGAGGTACAGACATTGTAAACTGGCTGGGGGCCTACCCATCAGTCCTGCTCCAGAAGAAATAACTTCCAGAGAGGGACTGATGCCCGTGAGAAGCTAGATACATTGACATCTAACCACCCAGACACTGAGCGACGTACAATGATATATGGGAGAATCAATGCATAGGGAACTAAAGAGAAACTTTGACTGTCCAACAACAAACCAACACACCAGGGTTTGTTACCACTCCCAACTCCACCTTGCCAAGGAGTGGAGCATATTCTACCGAAAAGAGTTGCTTATTTGCATGCCAAGCTACCAAACTATCCGTATGACTACCTTACTCACCTGTATCAGACAAGTCCAGTGAATGACGTGTCTATTCCTCAACCCGCCAGAAGAAGGAAGAAGGAAAGGTGCAAGAGAAAGAAAGAGACCAGCAACCTCACTCATTCTCTCATCCACACAATCATCTTAGGAGTTACAAATGTGCCCTGTTAAGGGCAATGATGAGCTACACAATCTATTGGGCAGCCACCACAGGACCCAGGGAAAACGTGTCACAGATCTGTGGGCAACATCCTTAAGATAGAAAGAGGTGAACGTGGACTGGCGTAACCAAGTACCAGCGCTCAGCACTCTTATGTACTGCCAAATTCTTTTTGAAAGCCAGAGATGGACCAATACCCCTAACGTCATGCGCTCTAGCCTGCACAGACGTGGCAGCGGAATCATCAAGAGTCAAGTATGCCTGTCTGATTGCTTCCCGTATCCAAAAAAGAGATAGTATTCTTTGACAGCTCTTTCTTTGTACATCCCATGCTTACAAAAAGTCTATGGCAGCCTGGTCTAAGGTACCATGTCCTTTTAACCCTGGACAGGTATCGCTATTTTGGTGCCCCTTTAAAGGTTTGTGGGGTCGAGCTCAACCCAATTGCCCAGAAAATTTTGTGAAAATTCAAAAACTGCAGCTATGCTGCACATTTTAATTTCTAAAATCAATTTCACCATTGCCGAACACTACTGAGAAGATAAATCAAACCCATCTACAAATTGAATATCTATTACAAATATATTTAAAAAATGAATATCTATTACAAATATATTTAAAAAATAAGTATATAAAAAAAAATAATTTACAAAAATATTTACAAAAATACAAACCTGAGGTCCTTTAACAATAGGAATGTACTTACAGCGTAGCTGGAATTACGGCCGTTGAATCTTGAACAAGGTGGTTAGGCAGTAACTACCGTGGGCCTGCCCGGATGTAAACACTCCACTTGCCTTTCAGCCAAGGTTCAGATTGAGGGGTGGCATGAGGTGGGCATATTTGTTAAAGAACCTCAGGTTTGTATAGTTAGGAAAAATACAATTTTCAACAAATTGTGATTTGTTCCGATATGTAATACAAACCTTTCGATCCTTTAACAATAGGAAGACTCACAGATTGGTGGGAGGAATCTGAGTGAGCCTCTAGAACTGACTGGAGTTCTGCGCACCTAGGCTACTCCTTCTGGTCGTAAGAGCGGGGAGGAGTGCCCTGCTGACTCTGACAACTTGATCGGACTATAGTAGCTGCATGATCAAGAGTCAGACTTCTGGGCCTTTTCGAAATGAGTGAGGGAGCATGACTCATCTGAAAAAGGGCTGTGAAGAATATTGGAGTCGTAGACATTAATGCAAAGTTCTGGGAAGGGTTTGCATTATTGTCAGTCTCCTTCCTCCCCTTGCTAGAGGAAGGAGTGGAATTGCTTCTATGATTCTGATATGAAACATAAAAAGGATGTTTATGTATAGGCTTACCGCATCAATCGTCTGACCAGCCAGTGTGAGTTCGAGTCCTATCCTCAACCCGAAGGACGAGGAATGGAGAGACGAGGCGTGGAAGGGGGAGACCCAGTCATTCTCGCATCCTTCTTACCTCTTACAACTACACACCATGGACGAGATGCAACTTGCCCTCTCAAGGAGCTGGGTAAGCAAACACATCTTGCAATAGGAATGTACTTACAGCGTAGCTGGAATTACGGCCGTTGAATCTTGAACAAGGTGGTTAGGCAGTAACTACCGTGGGCCTGCCCAGATGTAAACACTCCACTTGCCTTTCAGCCAAGGTTCAGATTGAGGGGTGCATGAGGTGGGCATATTTGTTAAAGAACCTCAGGTTTGTATAGTTAGGAAAAATACAATTTTCAACAAATTGTGATTTGTTCCGATATGTAATACAAACCTTTCGATCCTTTAACAATAGGAAGACTCACAGATTGGTGGGAGGAATCTGAGTGAGCCTCTAGAACTGACTGGAGTTCTGCGCACCTAGGCTACTCCTTCTGGTCGTAAGAGCGGGGAGGAGTGCCCTGCTGACTCTGACAACTTGATCGGACTATAGTAGCTGCATGATCAAGAGTCAGACTTCTGGGCCTTTTCGAAATGAGTGAGGGAGCATGACTCATCTGAAAAAGGGCTGTGAAGAATATTGGAGTCGTAGACATTAATGCAAAGTTCTGGGAAGGGTTTGCATTATTGTCAGTCTCCTTCCTCCCCTTGCTAGAGGAAGGAGTGGAATTGCTTCTATGATTCTGATATGAAACATAAAAAGGATGTTTATGTATAGGCTTACCGCATCAATCGTCTGACCAGCCAGTGTGAGTTCGAGTCCTATCCTCAACCCGAAGGACGAGGAATGGAGAGACGAGGCGTGGAAGGGGGAGACCCAGTCATTCTCGCATCCTTCTTACCTCTTACAACTGCACACCATGGACGAGATGCAACTTGCCCTCTCAAGGAGCTGGGTAAGCAAACACATCTTGCAAGCATCCACCACTGGTCCAGGGAAATGAAGTTCCATGGACCTGTGGGCAGTTCCGAAGGGAAAAAAGATATGGTCGCAATGACCTATCCATCTTCCTGTCCGACATATTCTTCGGAGTGATGTCCAGTACCCATACTGGTCTATCCGTCTGCAGCGAAGTGTCTCGCCGTCTCGTATCCCACTGCAGCGAAGTCTCTCGCGGTCTCGTTTCCCACTGCGGCAAAGTCTCTTTGTCTCTGCAGTGGATAAAGACAACGGCACTACATGGTGGGTGTCGATAGTTATGGGTACCGGAACACGCCAGTAGGACGAAGTAATAACTGATCTGGAACAACCGATACAAAGTCCACAGCGTAGCTTGTGACGGTCTTGGACGCTTCGACAGCTGCCGACTGACTGCGTTCGGTTGTGTGAGCCAAGGCGAGCTGTCCATGCATCCGAGGCGTAGTCACGTGACCCCCGCCTTTTGAAGGGTTATGCCGAGAGACCATATAAATCGTCCATCTGTTGCCACTGATGCCGGAAGGCGAGATGATGATTCTCTCATGGCATGTGCCCAACAGAGGAAAGTCAATTGCCTTCTAGAGACCGAGGTCCCTGATGGCAAGACAGAAGTTCTCATAGTAGTTGAATCTCAACTAAGGAGAAACAATACTATGTGCCGTTGAAGACGAAGGTGATAGGTGAATGCAGACCTACGTCTTCACAGCCGAATCGAGAGAAGTTAACTCTCAAGATTCTGAATGTAGAAAAGTCCCGCCAATGATGCCAACCCATGAAGACAGCTTAATCCCTGCTATTTACAGAGGACTGAAAACGCTAAACCGCTACTTCATTGCTGTTCGGTGAGAAGTCGGGATTTGCAATGAAAGCGGAGCGCTTTTCAGTAATGAAAACACAGGGATTGTACTGCCTGAAGAACTGTTTCTCATGGGCTGAATCATCTTCTTCTTCTTCCCAGCTTTATCCAGGGAGGACATCTATATACTTGGTGATAACAGGATACCGAAGACGATAGTTCAAGCCGAACTGGATGTTCACACCCATTCTCTATCACGGGGTTGGCCGCCTACTGAGGCGATGGACCGTCAGGTCCATCCAGGCTGAGCCCCTCCCGAGATATTCTTCCTTCAGCAGCAGTACTTCTCTCGAACGCTAGAAATTCCAGGAATTCGAGCATTCGGCGAGATTCCCGATTATCGTAGTAACAATTATCTGGGATTCTCGTCTCGCCCACTCTGGACCGTGGTTTCGCCCAAGTGTTTGCAGATCGTAGAAGACCAGAACACTCGGAGAGTGCTAGAAACTCCGAAGAATTCTAAGCACTCAGCGAAACCCCCACCGAATTCGTCAGACGATCATCGGGTGGTGGTCCTCCCGATTCCTGTAGAAATCGAGGATAGGGCAAGATCCTTCCTCAACGACGGGGACTTACGTCCGGTAGGACCCGAAGGTCCCCCCAGGAATGCAGTCCCCGATGTGGAATCCTATGGAGAACGCTCTCCAGGATCCCTCCCCTTCCCGTCGCAGCCATAGGGAGAGAGGGAATGGGGGAGGAAGATTGGATACTCGCTCGCCTTCCCAGCGGAACTAGCAGTCGGAGAAGCGAGTACGGGCAGCCATCACCGTGCGGTGATGGCCGCTCAGAGTCTAGGAAAACGTTTTCCCGAGGAGGGTTATGAACTCGTACTGTAGCCTAAACGTCTGCCGCCACCGTGACTGTCGTCTGGGTGGGGCTGAGCGAGCACCTGACAGGAGAGAGCCGATACCGTCCTCCGACGCGTCCCAGTCCTCGTCGAGGTCGAAACCTCTCAAGAGGACCGAAGGGGGAGCCCACCCCGGTCTCTGTGTGCGTGGTCCAGCCGGACCGTCACGTGAACGGCGGTGATGGTCACTCCGAGAGTCTGGGAAGCGTCATTCGTCCTCGCCAGCCCCCCACGATCTCCTCCAACCACTTGAGCGAGGATCTGTTGGTCCCAAGACCGAACCAGGCTCGTGGCCGGACTGTAAGAAGTGCATTCATCACGGTCACTCCTGTTCGCCTCGTTCCTCCCGGTGTAGCCTGAGGAGGTTGAAGGGACAGGTGAGGGAGACCTGACGCTCCTACCCTGCCTACTAGCAGAACCAGTAGGCTGGGAGGACTGCAGGCGATCACCAACCCACGGTGGCGATCGAGCTGCAGGTCTGGACCAGCGGTCTTCCTGCGGCAGAAACGCTGGACCAAGGAACAGAGCTTCGGTCTGTTGTGTCAGGGGAGCAGAACCGGTAGGCTGGGAGGACTGTAGGCGATCATCAACCCACGGTGACAATCAAGCTGCCGGTGTGGACCAGCCGGTCTTCCTTGTGGGGGGGGGGGGTGGGCTGGCTGCTGCTGCTTCAGACGCTCGATCAGGCTGCAGGCCTGGTCGAGCGGCTCCCCCGGGAAGAGCGGCTGGACCGAAAACAGCGGCGACAGTCCCGAGCGTCAGAAGAGCTGCTGCTGGTCCCCCTCTCTTTTCGGTTCTGGTGGGAGTGGCGGTCAGGGGACCGGCAGAGTCCGCTGTTGCGGTGGGAGCGAGGCCTGTCCTCTCGGGCTGGTCCAGGCGACCAAGGGGACCGCTTCCTCGCCTCAGCCCGGGGCCGGTCTGGGACCGTCGCGTCAACCCTGGGTACTGGCGGCTCGCCACGAGAGCAATCGCTGGCCTGGTAGGATTTACCTGGGCGACTCCCGCCAGTCTTTCACTCTGTGCCTGGATCCTGGCGCCGAGCGAACTCGGTTGCCTGGGTCTTGGCTGCACGGTCACCTGCAGGTGACCGTACACTCGGTACCTCTCATGAACGAGAGGCCAAGACGGTACCTGGCGTCGAGGCAGAACCTCTGGCGCCAGGAGAGGAGGTACCGGTGTTAGCCGGTACCCCTCCGGTCCCCGTCATCTTCTTCCTTGCAGAAGTAGAGACGGCCCCATTCCCAAAGGAACAGGAGGACCAGCGGAAACCCCAGACCCATAAAGGTTTCTAAGCGAGACTTCTTAGGGGGGGAGGAGGCTACCTTCTTCTTCTTTGGCTGGGGGGGCCTCGGAAGTCGAAGGGGAAGAGGTGGCAGAAGACGATGGTGACACCTTCCTCTTCTTCCTGGACTTCCTCTTCGCCAGTTTCCTCAGGACAACCGAGAGGTCCTCCATCCAGGACGGAGTTGGGGCAGTTGCCGAAGCAACACGGCCCGGCCCAACTGCACCTGTCCGGAGGGACCTGCAGGAGTAGCAGTGGAGAGAACGCTTCCTTAAGGAGAGGTATGAAACTCCTACCTGGCAGGTGAAGCGTCTGCCACCCCCAAGAACGCGACCGTCGTCAGGGTGGGGCTGAGTCTGCACCTGACAGGTGACAGCTGATACCGTCCTATGACTCTCCCAAGTCCTCGTTGAGGCCGAAACCTCTCTGAAAGAAAAGGATTAATTAAAAGAGGGCTGGATGGCCCGCCTCCACCGGTCTCTGCGTGCATGGACCCACGGGAATATCACGTCAACCCTGGTCACCGGACGATCGCTGTGAGAGCGATCGCCAGTCTGGCGAGAGTCACTCGAGCGACTCCTACCATCTTCCGCTCCGTGCCTGGGTCCTGACACGGTGAGCGTACTCAGCAGTCTGGACCCTGGCTGCACGGTCACCCATAGGTGACCGTACACTCTGTAACGCTCGCAAGCGGGCGGCTGAGACGGTTCCCGGTATATTGAAGTACAAGTAATTTAGTATTTGGTATTTACAAGTCACACATCTATGAGTATGAATTTAACAACTAATTTTGCACAATATAATTGTTATTATGTTTACTTAAGAGTCAAGTTGTTATAATAAAATTAGAGTTTCTCAGCAAAACATGGTGTTTCCTTGAACCAGGCGCTCTCCTCATTTCCTTTACCTTCCTGCATGATGTGGGCTTAAAAAAAACCCCACATTTTGGTGCCCAGACCCCGTGACCACTCCCTCTCCCTCTAAGAAGATAAGTAAGTTGTGCAGTGAAGATAATGGAGAAGTTAAAGAAGACAAGGAAGACATGTCGAGGGTGGGTGACAAGAGCTTCCAAGGCTCTGAGTGACCTTATAGAGTCTTCCACCACAACCATTAGTCAATTCGATTACGCCATCAAGGAATACAACCAAAGACTAGCTAAGTTGGATGAAGTCCAAGAAGCAATAGAAATTGATGTAGCTGAAGAAGAACTAGAACAACTTTTGGACGAAGCCCATGAGTTTAGAACAAAAAGTGTGCAGCCTAGGATACAAGCTGAAGACCAGATAAGAAAGTTAGCAGCAGCAGCGGGTCCTGGTTCTAGAGCTGGCAGTATAAGTGGACAGTCTTCATCTCAAGAATCAGATGTCACCAATGTCAAGTTACCCAAGCTGGAGAGCTGCCAAAGATTAGTGGTGAAGTGACCCAATGGGAGTCCTGGGATCAATATACTTCCCATATTGATGCAACAGACCTTCCAGTGATCAGTAAGTTCACCTATTTGCTGTCTTTGTTGGAGGGAGATGCCAAGAATACAGTGAAGGGACTAGCCCATACCAGTACTAATAACCCGGTTGCCTGCAAACTACTGAAGGAACGCTATTACAAGCCAGAAAGGATTATTTTTGCTCATGTCCAGGCATTGTTAAATGGTCAGGTCAACATTAATGTCAGCGGACCAAAGGGTGTAGCATAGCTGTGGAAATTACCAGATGACATTCTAATACACATCCGCAGTTTGGAGGCGCTAGGTGTCACAGGAAAACAGTGTGAAGTGTTTCTTACACTATCATCCTCTCTTGTTTGCCCAGTGAACTGCAGCTAGCGTGGGCCAGGGATGGTGAAGGACATGAGAGTGATTTAGATTGGTTATTGACATTCTTAGACACGAAAATTTCAAAATTAGAATGGTCTGAAGCCTTTAAGGGAAAGAGTAGTAGTTTAGAAAAGAAAATTGAAAATAAGAGTTCTAAAGACAAGGTGTACTCAGCCGCAGCCCTTCATGCTTCGTCCAAGCAAGAAAACATTATGTGCAGTTTCTGTGGCAAGAAACACAAATCAGAAAACTGTTATGGTGTACTAGAATTGAGTGGAAAAGAGCGAGGTGAAAAAATAAGAAGTTTAGGCCTGTGTTTCAAGTGTTTGAAGAGTGGACACATGTCAAGAGAGTGTAAAGCTCGTACAAGGTGTACAAAGTGTAACGGTGCCCACTCTACCTTAATGTGTGGCGTTAGGCTGGAAATGAACCTAAAGAAGGAAGAAAGTGAAGCAAAGGAAGGTGCTGTTGGCAGTGACAAGCCTGGTGATGTGGCACTTCTGACAGGGCAAGGTGGTAACTGTACCATTTTACAAACAGCCAAAGTTCAAGTGAGTGGTAGTGGTACTGTTGTCACTGCTCAGGTAATGTTTGATAATGGTGCAGACAGATCATATGTCAGTAGCAAATTTGTGAAGTGTAAACCACAGCGGATCACTAGTGCACCTATGCCATACTCTAGTTTTGGGGGTCATAGTAGTGGAAAAAATGAACACAGAAATGTTTATGAGTTAAAGTTGTGGGAATGACAAGAAATTGGTACCTATCATTGCTGCGGAGATTCCCAGAATATGTCAGCCCTTGGTTAGGCCTGTTGTACCAGATTCAGTGCTTAACTCTTTTTCTCATGTTGCATTAGCTGATGATTACCACCATGATTCTCCCATTGAGATTGATATAACTGATTGGTCTAGATTTTCTACTGGGAACTGATTTCTCCTGTAGATGCCTTCCAAATGAACCATGTTGTAGCCATGAAGTCTGTCTTTAGTTATGTCTTAAGTGGCAGGCTGTATGAAACCACTCACACTGTACATATTCTGTACCACAATTATTGTGCATCTCCTCTGTTTCAGATTCAGATTTGTGTAAGTTTTGGCATCTGGAAACTGTAGGGGTTAAGCCTAGGGAATTTGTTGAAAGTTATAGTGAAACTAAAGTTTTCAAAGAATTTGAGAGTACTGTGAAGTTTGTGAATGGTCGCTATGAGGTTGCACTGCCATGGAAGGATGATTCTGCTAATGAAAAATAACTTTTGAATAATGAAGTCATAGCCCATAAAAGGTTAAGTAAGCTAATGTTTAAGTTAGAACAAGATAAGGAGCTTAAGAAAGAGTATCAAAAAGTGTTTGATAGTTATGAGTCTGATCACATGATAGAAGAGGTACCAAGGCAGGAAATTTCAGGTGTGAATCCTGTGTACTATATGGACTCATCGTCCAGTAGTAAAGTTAAGCAGTTCAAGTACTAAGATAAGGCCTGTGTTTGATGCCTCTGCCTCTTGTTACAATGGTGTATCATTGAATGACTATTTGTCCTCAGGCCCATCACTCAACCCTGACTTGGTTGAGATGCTCATTCGCTTTCATCATTGGCCCATTGCTGTTACAGCTGATTTAAGAAAGGCATTTCTGCAAATTAGTGTACAAGAGAAAGACAGAGATATTCATAGATTTTTGTGGCCAAGAGACGATGGTACAATAAGACACGAGATTCACACATGTACCCTTTGGTAACACAGCGAGCCCATTTCTGTTAAATGCCACTATCAAACATCATTTGGATAAGTATCCCTCCACTAGTGTAGTGCAAGATTTGAAGGCTAACATGTATACAGACAATTGGTTGAGTGGTGCAGATTTTGCTGTAGAAGCAGCTGATAAATTTTGTGAAGCCCGTAGCATTTTTGCTGATGCTAGTATGGGCCTTACAAAGCTTGTGTCAAATAGTTTGCTGATTAATTCTCAGTTATGTGACAAGGTACCCTTTATAAATTCTGATGAACCCAATACTGTACTAGGCCTTAAGTGGTGTAACTCACAGGACAGTTTCTCCTTGATGGCATAAACTCAGATTCTATTGTAAAAGTAGTCTCTACTAAGTGAAGCATCCTTAGTGTGATAGCTAAGAGTTTTACCCTTTAGGATTAATTAGTCCATATGTTATGTATGGCAAGATACTTTTTCAGGAACTCTGGAAACTGGGTCTGACTTGGGATCAAGAAATGCCATCAGAGTTGAAGCTTAAGTTTCAGAGATGGCTCCTTAGTAGTCAACATTTTAAGAATTTTCAGATAGATAGATGTTATTTTCCAAAAAAGCCTGGAGAAGCTTAGTCATGTGGAGCTACATGGGTTTGGTGATGCCTCTGAAAAGGGCTATGGGGCTTGAGTGTACCTGCGAGTACCTATGGAGAACAGCTCATAATAAGGTGTCATTAGTATCCTCTAAGTCAAGAGTTGCACCCAATAAAGACAATTACATTGCCGAGATTAGAACTCATGGGATCTCTTTTGTGTTCAAGATTAGACAACTTTGTGAAGAATGCCCTTGACCTAGATAAGTGTTAGTTTTAGGTGTTGGACAGATTCTACCATTGCTCTGCCATGGATTCAAGGAGATGCTAATAAGAAGGACATATTTGTAGTTAATCGGGTAAAGAAAATCAGAGAGGTAACAGCTCAAAGTTGCTGGCAACATTGTGGAAGTAAGGACCAATCCAGCTGACCTGATAACACGGGGTCTGTTGGCCGGCAATCTTGTGGATAGTATTATGTGGTTCTATGGGCCTAGTATGTTAAAAGAATCCCTATACCAGGAAAGGGAAGGTAACACAGTTGTTAAGGATAAAGAAGAAATAAGCACAGAAAGTACTGCTGCCTGTCTCAATGTACAAGGAGTGCCAGAAAACCCTTTGATAGATTTAGATCGATACAGTAAATTAAGCAAGGTGTTAAGAGTTACAGCTTATGTTTTAAGATTTATCAGAAATTGTAAAATTAGCCAAAACAAAGTGGAAGGCCCTCTCATTACTGAAGAGATTGCTTTTGCTAAATTGAAGTTGATTTACTGCATCCAAAGAGAAGTGTTTTCTGTAGAAATAAAGGCACTTTTGGGTAACAAGGCTATTCCTCAATGGTCTAAATTAAGAAATCTTGACCCCTTTCTAGATGATAAAAGATTATTAAGAATTAAGGGCCATCTTGAGTTTTCTAACTATGACAGTAAACATCCTGTCATAATTCCCAAAGGTCAATTTGCTAAGTTGTTGATCAGATTTCAGCACGAGTTTTTGAAGCATGCAGGTGTGGATACTGTAATTTCCTCCCTACGGAATAACTTTTGGATTATAGGAATGAGGAGATTAGCTAAGACAGTAATGAAGGAACGTTTAAGTTGCCGTTGGCATGATTCAAAACCTTGCAGTCAACCTGTGGCTCCATTACCCAAAGAAAGAGTAAGGTCTTCTCCACCCTTTGATGTAACAGGCTTAGATTATGCAGGCCCTCTCTTTTGTGCCGATTGTCCTAGTAAGAAATTTTATGTATTGTTCACCTGTGGTGTTGTACGAGCCGTACACCTAGAGCTTACAGAATCTTTATCCTTGTCTGACTGCTTATTGGCTATAAGAAGATTTGTTGCCAGGAGAGGTTTACCTAGTGTCATATATTCAGATAATGCAAAGACTTTTGTAGCTGCTAAGTATGAGGTACAAAGGATGTATAGCCACTTGGCTCCCAAATGGAACTTTATAGCCCCTCATGCTCCCTGGTGGGAGAGGCTCATTTAGGTCAGTCAAGCTTGCTTTGAGAAAGACACTAAATCTGAACTATGTCTGTAAGAGTGAATTAGAAACTATACTAGTAGAAATAGAATCATGTATTAATTCTAGACCATGAACCAATTCTAGACCATGAACCTGATTCCATTCACTATCTCACTCCCTCACATTTTATCCTAGGATGAGCCCCACACTGTAAATCCTTAATAAATGTAGAGCCCTGTAAGTGACTTTCAGGGACTAGAATGAAAGAGAAGTTGTAAGAAAGCAGAAACTAGAATATTTTTGGAAACTTTGGAGTAACCATTATATAACTAATTTACCTCAAGTTGTAAAAGGATTCAATAAGAAATGTGATTTGTCTAAGGGTGACCTTGTGTTGGTAAAAGAGGATAACATTCCTAGATTGAAGTGACCTCTTGGGGTTATTGTAGATGTGTTTAAAGGTAAAGATGGACTTGTAAGAAGTTAAGTTGTCAAAACTAAAAGGGGAAAGATGACTAGACCCATTCAAAGATTGTATGATCTAGAAGTAGGTAGATCTGAAGATTTGATAACTGCTGATGCATCCTGTAATGATCTTGATAGAGATGTATGTGATAATCCTCAAATGCCCATGCATACTGCGAGTGATGATGATGTACTTCCTAGGTCTAAGTCTGGTAGAGTAATTAAGCCCCCTACTAAGTTAGATTTATAAAGTCACTGTAAATCATGCAGTTGTGCATGTCAAGTAAAACTTAATGTGATTGTTAGTTTGTGAAACTACAGTACTAATTTTCATTGGTCCGAGTTGTGCTCTTTAATAGGTGGCTTCGTCCCCTATTGCCGGGAGGATGTTGAATTTAGAAAGGTGGTTTTCTGCATATTTACTTGAGAGAAGTTTTCTTATAGTGTACCTGAAATAGTACTGCCATTTTCTTTCATACACTCAGGTTCCAATGTTTTTTTGTTTTTTGTTTATTAAATGTTTCCTCCTGTTTTTCTTACTTGAAGTGTATACTGAAGTATAAGTAATTTAGTATTTGGTATTTACAAGTCAACACATTTATGAGTATGAATTTAACAACTAATTTTGCACAATGTAATTGTTATTATGTTTACTTAAGAGTTAAGTTGTTCTAATAAAATTAAAGTTTCTCAGCAAAACATGGTGTTTCCTTGAACCGGGCGCTCTCCTCATTTCCTTTACCTTCCTGCCCGATATGGGCTTAAAGAAACCCCCACAGACTGGGTACGCTACTCATTTTCATAAGTAGTTATACTCACTTAGGAAAGCAGATATTGGAACAAAAAAATCTTAGTTTGAAGGATGAAGAAGAATGCTAAAAACAACAACCAAGTTAAAAGTTAACAAAATAGGAATGAAACAAATGGTAAAATTAAGAATATGATTCTAATACAAAAGTGCCACTTCCACAGTATGAAACTTATTATGCATATATTTGGTATAAAATCATTTCCAATCTTTCTGCCTTCTCCCACATTTGTGACAAAAACAATAAACAAAAATGAAATAAGCTGGATCCTGATATGATATACCTAAGGAGCTCATGAAAATCTAATTTCTTCTTAGAGTATAGTTACTATCTAATAAGCAAAACTTCTTATGATTTTAATTCATTCCTTACCTTTTCAGTAATCCTACAGGACAGACAAACAGAGACAAAAAGAACAAAAAGTATATGAACTCATTGGTCAAGGAGAATTTATATGGGATTTTAACCTTAATATCTGGAGAAGACTAACCTTAGCATTAATGTGCTTCTTGTTATATTTGAGGGCTGCCCAAGCTCCCTTTTTCCTCACCAAATCAGCCTTGTCTTCTGTACCACATACACCAATTACCTAAAAATGACAATTTATCTCATTAGTTCACTTCAGCAGATTTGTATAATATGTATGTACGTATTATGATTACTATCTTTTATACTACCTCAGCTATTGTGTGGATAGTGCCATCCATTCATTTGTTATCATGTTACCTCATGTATCTCGATTGTGTGTTACTGTCTGTACTTTGTATATTCCATGTATATGGCCTTAAGCTGAAATAAAGGATTTTAATATTATTATTATTATTATTATTATTATTATTATTATTATTATTATTATTAATCTCTCTCTCTCAGAAATAATTCATAATATAACTCTTGATGACTCTCTCTCTCTCTCTCTCTCTCTCTCTCTCTCTCTGTGTTATTGGCTGTACATATATATTTTTAATGGTAAAATGTTTAAGATGAATTTGAAATTATATTAATAATAATACAATCTCAAAGATTAATACAGTAATAAGATGGTAATTAAAGGTATTTGGGGGGGGGGGGGCATCTGGTACGCAGCCACATCGAATATAAGGGGGGTTACTGTACACACTGCACAGGAGGACAAGGCACTGGGAGGGCAATGTCCCTGCAGTGTGAAAGACATAAAGACAAGAACATGTGACATGCACGAAAACAAATCTCAGCTAATGGGATACGATTGCGGTGACGGACTGTGCACATAACTAAGAACAAAATAGAAGAGCTAATCCAGTTCAAGTCACAAGTGACTCATAGGCCTATCTGATAAGTCAGTCATAGCTGCAGGGTGTCTTAAACTGAGTAGTCCATTTATGAAATCTTGGGTTCATACTCTTTGTCAGAACAGATTTTTCACTAAATGGGTCTTCTTCTATTATGGATTAAAATGTATTTTCTTACATTTTAACCAGGAAGAATCCTATACTTCCTATTCCTTATTACCGACAGGCTCTTTATATAACATGAAAATTTCACTAAGAAAAAGTACCTTAGCCTTATACACACTGACAGCCAAGTCTACAGCAGCCAAACCCAGGCCTCCAGCTGCAGCTGTTACAAGAACAATGCTATTCTCATTTATCCCTGCACGTCGGTTGAGGCCAATGAGAGCAGTAGCATAAGTATCTGTAAGGGCAGCTCCACTGTCAAAGCCAACAGCATGATCTACAGGCCACAGATCCTGCAAAAAAAATTATCACTGTAACAGACAAAACTTTTACACCTACACTTCTACTGAAAAATTAAAGGATTCTGATTTTTCCCACTAGCTGCAAGACACAATGGACTCCTTAATGCTGTAATGCTAATATTATTATCAATGTATGTCTTACAAAAATAAAAAATCGAGACCACAAAAACTGTATCAAAATATATAAAAAAAAAAATAACAGCCCTCTAAAACATGTGAGGCTCCTACGAAAAAAGGTTTACAAAAACTACAGCAGTTAAAAATGTTGTGAAGCAAGCAGCTGACCAAAAAATGACAATTTGTCGAAAATTGCATTTTTCCTAACTATACAAACCTGAGGTCCTTTAACAATAGGAAGGTAACTAGCGGCAGCTGGGACGGTCGTAAGCTTCGAACAAGGGGCGGAGAACGGTAGTTAACTGCTTGTCCGATCGTGCGCGCGCCCCGCGCGCCCGAGAAGTGAAGAATCACTTTTGCTTTAGGCCCATGCAAAAAGTTGCAGAGTGAGGGGTGGCATGAGGTGGGACTATATGTAAAGGACCTCAGGTTTGTATAGTTAGGAAAAATGCAATTTTCGACAAATTGTCATTTGTTCCGATACGTAATACAAACCCTCGGTCCTTTAACAATAGGAAGACTCACTTCTTGGTGGGAGGAATCTGAGTCTTTTTGGTGAACAGACTGGTGTTCGTCCAACCCTGGAGTGCCTCCCTGGTCGTAAGAGCAAGGGAGGGATCCAAACCTCTGTCCGATTGATCGGGGTGTGCACCGCAGGATCAATGGTCAGACCTCTGGGCCAAGTACTAAGAGAGAGGCAAGCGTATCTCTTCGTACCAGCAAGCAAGAACTTGTTCCTGTTTGCAAGAGACAATCATAAAATGATGGGTTTGTCTCAAATTGGCATCCACTTCCTCCCCCTTGTTGGAGGAAGTGGTGGATATTACTCCTATCCCTACTGAAAGGGATAGGATGGTGCTCTATTGAGTAGCTCACCTGCATCTCGTCCTTACCCAGCAGGGTGACGACCGTGTCCCTCTACCCAGAGGTAGAGGGAAGAAAAAGATGGGAAGAGGAGCCAGTCACACTCTCATTCCTCATCCATTCTTACGGTCACACCAGGACTCGATGCTGTTCAGCCTGCGAGGGTCTGGGTTAACTACACAACGTGTTGAGCAACCACCACGGTTCCCAAGGAAAAAGATCCAAGGAACTGTGGGCAATATCCCGAAGGTAGAAGGAGGTGCATGCGGTCCGGTTGGACCAGGCGCCTGCCTTCATTACCTGCGCCACGGAGAAGTTCTTGCGGAACGCGAGAGAATGATGAAGAGGCGTCCACACTCATCCTGGGTGTCGAGTTTCTTCAGACAGCTCCGTCGCGCCTTCACAGGACAAAGCAGCATAGCCTTCGTATCGGAGGCGGTGAAGTCCATTAGGGAGGGTATTGTGAAGGACTCGAACCAATCGTCAGTTACCGAAGGGTTCTGAGTCTTCGCTACGAAGATCGGTACGAAATCGAGCGTCACAAATCCCCATCCCTTTGTGCTTGACTTCTCGAGAGAAGTCATGCAGTTACCTAAGACGAAAAGAAGGGGATAGTCATATGACCTATCCCTCTTCTCGACTTTGGTTATGTACAGTACTCTTACTGACAAGCTATTAAGACGAAGTAATGATTGCTCTGGAACAACCGAACTAAGTCCACAGCATAGTTCGTAACTGACTCGGGCGCTCTGACAGCTGCCGACTGACTGGTTCGGAATCAGTAGAGGCAAGTTGTCCAAGCATCCGGGTAAGTCACGTGACCTTGCGCCCTTTAAAGAGTTATGCTGAGAGACTAAACAAATAAAATATTTGTTAGTCACCGATGCCGGACGGCGCGGCGATGATTCTCTTAATGCATAAGCTCAAAAGGCGAAAGTCAATTGCCTTCAAAAGACCGAGGTCCCTGATGGCAAGAAAATCTCATAGACGTTGAATCCTCAGCTTAAGGAGAAACAACACTATGTGACGTTGAAGACGAAGGTAGGCAATGAATGCAACCTACGTCTTCTAGCTGAATCGAGAGAAGGAATCTCAAGATTCTAAACCTGTGCTTACAAATGACTGAAAACGCTAACCGCCATTTCATTGCTGTCCGTTGTGCAATGAAAGCGGGGCGTTCTTCAGTAATGAAACGGGGAGAAGCCGCCTGAAGAACTGCTTCTCATGGGCTGAACGTTTGGAAGTAGAGCTGGCAGGTGTGGGAGTAGGCGATGTCTTTCAATACATCTGCTAATCCGGGGTGAACAATGAACAATTGCACACCTCCGAATACAAGATATTTTGAGGACAAACTCAGATTCCGCAAAAAATCATTCGCATTATCGATATACGATGCAGCAAGAGACTATTACAGAATTCTGTTACCGTGCGGTAAACAGAAAGATGAGAGTCGAAAAGATATCTCTGTTTAAAATTCTCGCAATACCGAAGACGATGAATACTAGCGTCACAGCAGTAGATGGTCATTCATGTATGCGAGAATCCCCGTTAATCAGAGACTTAAGTCCGTGATTGTTGGGCAGAGATACGGTTGGTATTCAATCAAAGCAGGTGAGAAAGACTTAACCAACCGTCCATCTCAAAGCGGCAGCTGTACTGAAATGCCTCGGGCAATTCAATACGCAGTAGCTGTCGCTGACTCGTCATCCTGAGTTGCCAAGTAATCCTTTCCACGAAGGAATGCGTTCGGCTAGAACCACCGAGCATAAAAAAGATATGGCTCGAGCAATTATATTTAAGCGAAACGAATTTCGGTAAATATAAAAGCTTAAATGGTGTTGTTGTGACAACACCATAAGTATATAAAATTGAAACTGGAAACTCCTGGGAGGTTGCAGGCAACCCGAGTTGCAGTTTCAATTAGAATACTTTTCGTCTAAGTCGCAATCCGTAGAATAACCAGGATATGCGCCTACCCCTCGGACCATTCAACTGCTTAGCAGAATCATGTCGCGAGGTTAATATACGTAGTATATTTGTAGGATTCTGAACAACGATCTCCATCCTAAATTCTTTCCTTCAAGAAAACAAAATAAGGATTGGAGATCGACCACCTTCGGTCTCTATCAAAGAGAGTGAAGAAGTCTTCCTCGAAGGAAAGCTTCTATGGTGAACAGAATACAAGACGATAGTTCAAGCCAAACTGGATATTCCCGTCCGTTCTTCTCTATTCCAGGTTGGTCGCCTACTGTGAGATAGTCTTCTTTCAGCAGCAGTCTTCTTCCTAATGCTAGAAATTCCAGGAATTCGAGCATAGGCGAGGTTCCCGATTATCGTGTAACATATCGGGGATTCTCGTCTCGCTCACTTTGGACCGTGGTCTCGCCTAAGTGTTTGGGATCGTAAGAAACTCTAACACTCTGAATGCGCTAGAAATTCCGTAGAATTCTAAGCAGTCTGCGAAACCCCCACCGAATTCGTCAAACGATATCGGCTGGTGGTCCTCTCGATTCCCGTAGAAATCGAGAATGGGGCAGGATCCCTCCTCAACGACCGGGGCTTATGTCAGGTAGGACCCGAAGGTCCCCCCGGTAGCGCAGTCCCCACGTGGAATCCTACAGAGAAATCTCTGTAGGATCCCTCCCCTTTCCCTCGTAGCCGTAAGGAGAGAGGGAATGGGGGAGGAATTGGATACTCGCTCGCCTTCCCAGTGGAACTAGCAGTTGGAGAAGAGTAGGAGCAGCCATCGCCTTGCGGCGATGGCCTCTCAGAGTCTGGGAAAACGTATCGTCAGGAGAAAAACGTTTTCCCCGAGGAGGGTTACGAACTCTCACTGTAGGTAAGGGTCTGCCGCCACTGTGAACGTCATCTGGGTGGGGCTGATCGACACCTGACAGGAGAGAGCCCGATACCCGTCCTCCGACTCATTCCAGTCCCTCGTCGAGGTCGAAACCTCTCAGGAGGACCGAAGGAGTATTTAAATACGGGTGTCCGAAGACACGTAGAAACGCCGCTGTCGCAGTAGAGGAGGTGGAAGTAGCTTGATCGACCGGCCAGAACTGAGAGAGCCTTCTTGTCGGAGACGAGAGACTCTGGTTCAAGACAGGATCGGCAAGCTCCGATCGCGGCAAACCCACCGTCGGTTTGGGTTTCCCTCTCGGGCCCCAAAACGACTCGAGCAGAGACATGGGCTCTGCTGGTGGGAGCGGCGATCCTTCCCCCAGGTCGTTGTGTGCTGACGAATCAGTGCAATAACCTGGGCAAAGTTACTCTGAATCTCGGAAGTTACAGCGTCTTGAGGAGTAGGACCATCCGTCCCTCCAACAAGAGCAGCTCCCAGGACCCTCCTCCTTCAGCAGAAAGGACCAGCAACAGATCCCCGACAGTTGCCTCCAATCACTTGCGCGTACGTCCTGGTTGGTCCTAAGACCATACCTGGCACGTGCGGCGTCGTGACGGGATCGTGAGCGGCGCATCTCTCACGATCACTCCTATATACCTCGCTCTTCCTGGCGTATGCCGAGGAAGTTTGAAGGTATCGGCGAGACAGAACTGACGCTTACCCCCCCCCCCTCGCCCCTCTGACCTGTCCCCCACCTCCAATTCACTTCGGCCGCCCGTAAACGTCCTGGGTTTTGGGTCCCCTAAGACCATACGTGGCACGTGCGGCGTCGTGAAGGGATCGTGAGTGGCGCACCTCTCACGATCACTCCTAGCTACCCTCGCTCTTTCCCGGTGTAGCCCGAGGAAGTTGAAGGTAGTGGAGAGACAGACCTGACGCTCCCCCCCCGCTCGCTGGCAGGACCAGCGTACGTGGGGGGCTGCAGCCGATCACCAACCCGCGGTGGGGATCGATCTGCAGGCCTGGCCGTGTCGCTCACCTGTGGCGAGCGGCTCGACTGAGCACGTCGACCCCCGGTCCCGTGCGTCAGACGAGCTGCTGCTGGTCACCGTATCCGCCCGGACCCTGTGGGAGCGCGGTCAGGTTACCTGCAGAGCTCACTTTCGCGGTGAGACCGGTGAGCGTCCTCGCGGCACGTCAAACCGCTGGTACCAGCCGAGGCTGGTACCGTCGGTCGAGGGGACCTGGGGGACCCCTTCCCAGCCTCAACCCGTGGCCGGTCAGAGACCGTCACGTCCAACCGAGGTACCGGCTGGTCGCTACGAGAGTGGCCGCTGGCCTGGCGAGAGTCACCTGAGCGGCTCTCGACAGTCTTCTGCTCCGTGCCTCGGTCCATGACGCTGAGCGAACTCAGGCGTCTTAACTTTGCTGCACGGTCACCCGAAGGAGACCGTACACTCGGAACTTCTCGCGGACGAGAAACTGAGCCGGTACCTGGCTTAGCAGCAGAGCTGCCAAGACCAGGCGAGGGTGTACCAGCGGTAGCCAGCACACCCTTGGTCCCCGTCTTCTTCTTCTTCTCAGAAGGGGAGACGGGCCCCGTTCCCGAGGAACAGGAGGACCAGCAGAAGAACCCCCCCTCCCCGTACACCGGGAGTGTGACGAGCCCTTCGAAGTTCCCGAAGGAGTCTTCTTAGGGGGAATATACCAAATCCCGGTTACCAGCTGGTCGCTGCAGAGCGGCCCGCTGGCCTGGCGAGATCACCTGAGGCGGTTCTCGCCAGCCTTCTGCTCCGTGCCGTGGTCTTGGCGCCGAGCGAACTCTGGCGCCGAAACTTTGGCTGCACGGTCTCCCGAGGGAGAGCGTACACTCGGGATCTCCCGCGAACGAGAGACCGAGCCGGAACCTGGCGTAGCGGCATCGCCGCTAGCACCAGGCGAGGAAGTACCAGAGCTAACCGATACTCCTCTGGTCCCCGTCTATCTCTTCCTTACGGAAGGGGAGACGGGCCCCGCTCCCGAAGGAGCAGGAGGACCAGCAGAAGGACCCCCCGTCCCACCGAGGTGGGACGGGCCCTTAGAAGTTCCCGAAGGAGACTTCTTGGGGGGGGTAGGAGGCAGCCTCTTCTTCTTCGGCTTATGGGCCTTAGAAGTCGAAGGGGAAGAGGCAGCAACAGACGAAGACGAAGATGACACCTTCCTCTTCTTCGTCAGCTCACGCAGGACAGTCGTCAGGTCCTCCATCCAGGCCGGAGTCGGGCCTATTGCCGAAGCAACACGGCCCGACTGCACCTGTCCGGAAGGACCTGGGACTGGGGAAGACACACCATGGGCAGGACCAGCATGGACAGGCGCAGGAACCAGGAGCGACAGGAACAGCAACTAGCTCAGGAGCGGCAGGAACAGCGGCAGCGGTAAACACAGAAGGGACAGCCAAGCCAGTAGCGGGAACCACATCAGAGACAGGTACGGCAGGCCCAGCCATCGCCTCGTAGAATCATCGGCAGCCAGCGGGAACCTGGTACTGGCGGCCGGTCCAGGGGCGAGCTGCTGGAACGCGGAAGTCTGGGGCAGGCAACACTAAGAAAACACACGGCGGCGGCATACCCCTCCTCGGTACGGCGGCGACCGGCCCTAGAAGCGGCAGACGGCGTCACCGACACAGCATGGGGAGTGTAGACCAGCGGGGGGAAGCAGCATAAGCGGCCGTGAAGGTTGTAGTGGAGACCACTCCAAGGTCACCGCCCCAGACCTCGCTAGACGCTGCAGCAGATCGCTAGGCACGCCCTGCAGCCGCAGTGGCCCATACCTGTCCAAGGTCGTCTCCCACGGATGTAGCACCTGCGGTAGCACAGACAGATTAGTAAGAGGGGTTCCCTCACACACGGGGGGGGGGGAGACATGCCCCACCCCGAACGGAAGGAAGACCCCAAAAACAAAATACGAGGAAGCTGAGCGGGGGGGCAGGAAAGAAGACGAAGAATCGGATACCAAGGGAGTCGCGGGAGAGCTTTCCGACGACTTCCTGCAGACCTTCGCTTCCCCTACCCCAGCACAGCAGTGAAAAGTAATATGAAAATGAAACAGAATACTGCACTTGCGATTCACTTCATAGAACTTAAAGGGGAAAGATCAATTCCCGGGTAAGAGCGGAAACTTGATCCATAATAATATGATGCTATCATAAATATATATGAAAATGAACAATACTGCACTTGCTATTTTCACTTTCACAGCAATAAATCGTAAGGATTAATTCCCGGGTAAGAGCGGAAATTGATCCAAAATTAAATTTGATGCAATTAATAAATGAAAATGAAAAGAAAACTGCATTGCGAATCCACTTTCATTGCATTCTATTCATACAAAATAAGAGGTTCGTGCCGAGCGCAATCAAGCTCTCGGCAACGAACGCACAGGGCAAAAATATAATGAAAAAGAGTACTTACATCTTTTCAATTACACACTTTCGCCCAAAATACATGACTCGGCGCGAGTGCGCCCGCCCTCGGCACCGAGACATAATTCAAGGGTTCAATTCATGAAAAGAGCGGAAATCGCCGTCTCTACGGCATAGCTCCATGTTGATTCATAATTAAGTAATGAAAATGAAAACAGTGTACTTACAGTTTCATTTTCAAGTCAAACAAACCATTAGTAGAAAACACAATATAAACAAAGCATACGACGATGAAGCGGGCAGAGAGCGATGACGAACACGTCCTTCACACCCGCGGCCGAAAGCAAAGTGATCTTCACCTCTCGGGCGTGCGGGCAGCGCGCACGATCGGTACAAGCAGTTAACTACCGTTCTCCCCTTGTTCGAAGCTTACAACCGTCCCAGCTGCCGCTAGTTACCTTCCTATTGTTAAAGGACCGAGGGTTTGTATTACGTATCGGAACAACTAACAACTGTAATAACACAAATAAATTTGAAATCTTTGGTTTTAGCCAATTCATATGTTATATTCTAATTCTATAAGCAAACTTAAAAGATTTACGAAATTACAATACAAAAATGATATTGTTATGATACAATAAAGTTTGTTCATACTTACCTGGCAGATATATATAGCTGTATTCTCCGAAGTCCGACAGAATTTCAAAAACTCACGCACACGCAGGGGTGGTGGGCCAGGTTGGTAGTACCCATTCCGCCGCTGGGAGGCGGGCGTCAGGAACCATTCCCATTTTCTATTCAGATTTTCTAGTGCCACTGTCTCCTGAGGGGAGGTGGGTGGGCACTTTGATTATATATATCTGCCAGGTAAGTATGAACAAACTTTATTGTATCATAACAATATCATTTTGTTCATGAAGCTTACCTGCCAGATATATATATAGCTGAATCCCACCTTTGGAGGAAGGGGGAGACAGACTCGGATTTTGGGAAACAAATTCATGTAGATGATTGACATCTTGGTTCCTTACCTGTTATCATAGCCGACTTCGTGATTACCGTCACCCAAGTCTGCTTCTGCTTTACTGGAGACTCCAGCAAGGTAGTGACCTGTGAAGCTGTTGAGTTCTAGATGATCTGTCACGGGCGTGACCACAATGCAACTAGATCCTATATTCATAGACATCGAATTCGGGTAATGCATTCTAGAGGTTCCAGCAAGGACGTGACCTGTGTAGCTGGTGTGCTCTAATGATCTGTCACGGGGAGCATGACCACAATGTGACAGACCATATAGGTGTTGTTTAGACACCAAATGCTGTTTATACTTCACTAGAGGTTCCAGCAAGGACGTGACCTGTGTAGCTGGTGCACTCTAGATGCTCTGTCAACGGGGACGTGACATTTTACCCTACTATGAGGGCGAAGCAAAAAACATTACCACCTGACCTAGCCTATCTAGTTAAACTTCGTATAACCTAGGCTAATGAAGGGAAGTCCGCCTCAGGCGGCCGACCCACAACCACAAAAATAAACACATATATAAACATAAATAAAATAAAAATGATTAAATTATAAAAAGTCAAAACTAAATAAATATTCCATATGATAGGAAGAGTGCTACTCTCTGTCCCCAATATAGTGTCTGCGGCGACATATGGGCCCAAAGAGTAGCAGTTCTCGTATGTAGTCTTCACCTCCCGAAGGTAGTGTGAAGCAAACACTGAGTTACTACGCCAAAAGGTGGCATTCAAGATGTCATTGAGTGCCATGTTCTTTTGGAAGGCTACCGACGTAGAGATAGCCCTCCCCCACCTCATGCGGCATTCACCTTCAACACTTTCATAATCACTGTCTTTACAAGATTGAATATGCACTTCCTTGATGGTGTCCCACTCAAGAAAAAAGCCAGAGCATTTTTTTTGATATTGGTAAAACTTGGTTTCCTGACTGAACACCACAAGTTATCAGAAGGACATCTACACTCCTTCGTTTTCTTCAGGTACAATTTGAGAGCCCTGACAGGGCACAGGACTCTCTCTGGCTCATGCCCAATGATTTCGGCCATCCCTTTAATCTCGAAGGTCGTAGGCCAAGGGTTGGATGGATTTTCATTTTTTTGCCAGAAAAGTAGGGTTCAAAGAACAGACTGCGTTATAACTTTTAAAGCCAACGTCTTGGTAATCGCTTGAACTTCGCTGATTCTCTTTGCCGTCGCCAGAGCAGTCAGAAATAGCTTTCCTAGTCACATCCTTTAGGGAAGCAGCCTGCATAGGTTCGAATGGACTGGACATGAGGACTTCAGAACTATCCCGTCCAAGTTCCAAGACGGCAACCTGGGTTGTTGAACCTTCGTTGTTTCGAAGGATCTCAAGAGATCGTGAAGGTCTCTGTTGTCCGCCAAGTCCAGGCCTCTGTGCCTAAAGACAACCGAAAGCACACTTCTATAGCCCTTGATTGTAGAGACTGCAAGCTTCAAGTCATTCCGCAGGTATAGAAGAAAGTCAGCAATCTGGCTCACAGAGGTCGTGGTGAAGGAAATGCCGTTCTTCTTGCACCAACTCCTGAAGACGGCCCACTTCGATTGGTACACTGTGCGGGAGGAAACTCTCCTTGCATTGGCGATAGCTCTCGCCACTGGTCTAGAAAAGCCTCTCGCTCTGGCCAACTTCTGGATAGTCTGAATGCAGTCAGACTCAGAGCAGGGAGGTTTCTGTTGGTACCTCTCGAAGTGGGGCTGTTTGAGTAGATCTATCCTTAATGGAAGGGTCCTCGGGAAGTCTACTACGAAGGCCATGACCTCTGTGAACCAGTCTCTCGCAGGCCAGAACAGGGCGATCAAAGTCATTCTCGTCCCTTCCGGCACTGCAAACTTTCTCAGAACTTCCCCTAGGATCTTGAACGGGGGAAAGGCGTACAGGTCCATCCCCGTCCATGTCCCAGAGAAGTGCGTATATCACCACTGCCTTTGGATCGAGCACCGGCGGGGAGCAGTACAGCGGAAGTCTCTTCATCCTGGACGTCGCAAAGATGTCTACGAGCGGACGTCCCCATAACCCCCACAGCTCTTGGTATAACCTCCTGATGCAAAATCCATCATCGGTTGGTAGAAGTTGCCCTCGTGCTGAGGAGATCTGCCCGAGACGTTCTCGACTCCTGATATGAACCTCGTAAGGATCGTGACGTCCCGTTCTCTTGCCCACAGCAAGATCTCCCTTGCCAGAGCAAACAGGGACCGAGATGTGTTCCTCCCTGTTTCTTGATGTAGGCCAGAGCTGTGGTGTTGTCCGAGTTGACTTGGACTACAAGACGAGAGACTTTTTCTTGGAAGAACTAGAGCGCTAAAAGATGGCTGCCATCTCTTTTAGGTTTATGTGCCAGGACACCTGTTCCCCTCTCCAGGTGCCCGACACTTCTTCCCCCCCAGTGTTGCTCCCCACCCCCTGGTGGACGCGTCGGAGAACAACACTAGGTCGGGGCTCTGATGCTTGAGAGACACGCCCTCCGACAGTTTCACTGGGTCCAGCCACCATTTTAAGTGATGTTTTATCTCTCCCAAGATATCCAATATCACATCCAGATTCTTCTTGTCCCTTCCAATTGTCTTTGAGGAAAAATTGGAGTGGCCTGAGGTGCAGTCTCCCCAAGGAAACAAACTTCTCCAGTGAGGAAATGGTCCCCAGCAGACTCATCCATTCCCTCACCGAGCATGTTTCTTTCCTTAGGAAGGCTGACACTTTGTCTAAGCCTTGCTGCTGACGTACCTGGGACGGAAAAGCTCTAAAAGCCCACTGAATCCATCTGAATCCCCATACATGATGGACTGCGTCGGAATCAGATGTGACTTTTCGAAATTCACCAGTAGTCCCAGGGACTTCACCAACGATAAGTTGCTTGAAGATCCTTCAGACACCGCGTTTGCGTGGAGGCACGAATGAGCCAGTCGTCCAGGTGTAATAAATACATTATTGAATTACAGAATCTGTAAATAAAAACCCATGACCTGAGTCATGGCATTAGGAGGGTCCTACGTGACCAATGCAGATCTAGATTACGCTATGCGCTATCTGCAGTAGCCTGGTTTAAATCTGTTTACATTGTCATCGTTTTGCATTACTGATAACTTTGCACAACAACTTCCATGGAAGCGGTTGACCTGTTAACCTACGCCGGAAACTTGTAACTTCCGAGCCGGCGGACTACGTATGTTTTTATATGAATCGCTGAGATAGCTAATGTTTCGCTATCGACGTGATGCTTTAGAATGTCAGTTCTGTACCAGCGTTCAAACATATTGGTCTCCCGACCGAACTCTCTCTCTTATTATGGAGTTACAGAATAAAGTTGTTATACCTTTTTTCAACTTATCTGTTTGAATCCTCTCCTTTAGTTTTAAGAAGAACCACTCTACTAAGATATCACATAGGGGAGATGGAAGGAACCAGAAATACTTACGAATGACAGTCGTAAGGAGAAACAAACAGTCTTTCGCAAAAGCGAAGAGACTAATACTGGTGGCAGCTTTAGACGAAGAATAAGATTAACAAGACCCATATCAGCGACCGAAGAACTACAATAACCAACTTCCACCTTCAAAATCAATACTAAACAGAGGAAACGGGATCTTCAATCAATGCAACATTTTATGAAGACGAAGATATGGTCCTTCATCGAGAAGAATACAAGCATCAACATCGACGTTTGAGTGACTGTTATCACTTATCTTCGAGAATCAACACCGGACGAGAGCAGCATCGAACATCAACAGAAAGAAGAAAACACATAAAGGAAACACAAAGAAACAACCGCGCGATCACTAGCAAGGACGCAAAGAGTAGGGCAAGAGGAAGTAATGCGAGGAAGGAGGCTGTGACTCATCAATCTTGGACTTCTTCATGCATCGTGAGCCTGAGAGAAGACCGCGACGTCATCACGACTTCCGACGCGACGACGACAGGAACTGTGACGTCATCCCATGTCAACAATCCGTCAGCATATAATCCTGAGCTAAGTACCATTTTATCTATTGCAGGTTTTTTCCTCAGGTGAAGTGTTGTTCACCAGGAGTTGATCGTCCAGTATTCTGGGGTGAGTTGTTCGCCATCTTAATCTTCCTTCATTACAGAATCAATCTTCAACTACGAGTTCTCGCCCGCAGATTATTTTTTTTTCTTCTCGTTGTTGCTAATCGTTTTCTTGCAGGAATTCTCCGTATAATATTTTTATCAAATTATCTGTATTTTGTATCTTTTGGGGGATTTTCCTATTACTATAACACATTTATACAGTATATTGCATATGCGTTTTTACGTAGTGTTGAGTGTACTCTTATAGATATTTTGATAGGACCGCAAGGAATAGAAGTGATAAGAAAAAAGTAAAAGTGAACATGGCAACTACTCCGGCTGGCAACCCCAATGTGGTGACTCTCGTGAGCGCGAGGTCAGCAATTGTCCCTTTTCAAGGTCGGGTAAACAATGGGTTCCTGCCTCAACTCATCTGTAGACGCTCATTTAAATGCAAAAAGCATCACAGACCCAGCAGTACAATTACAGGAGGCCAAAAGCTTCATAGACTTGTGCTAAAGGAGACGCAAGTGCTTATCTAAGGGGTGTTTCTTTCCAAGAGGCGACTACATGGGACGAGTTCAAAATCAGATTACGTGCCGTGTATGGGGTGAAGAGGCTTTAGATGTAGTATTGGCATTGAGAAATATCCTTAACCAAGCCTCCATGACTCAGCTTAATGTTGTCGAGCGGGCGGCGCTAATTGCCGACCGGCTCAAATGAATATCAAGTTAGTTTAAGTAACTCCGGGTGGGTACGAGTGCCAGAATCGCCGTGAAAGATTTTATCCGTTTAATTTACCTTACGGAGTATTACTACAATGTTGCCTGAAGCGTTAGTGCGGTGTTTTGACAAAAAATTGCAGCCCAGCAGTACAGAATTAGATGTGTATAAACAAATAAAAAAACACATGTCTAAATGTACCGACCTAGATCCTTCGCTCATTCAAGTTTTTTGCAAAAAATGAGAACAAGCCACAACAAGTAAACGTGGTACATAATAATAATCAAGTTGCAGGGATGGTTTGTTATAACTGTAAACGACCAGGTCACATGATTTCAGACTGTCGGACGCGTTTTTGTTCAATACATAAAATGTTCCACTCATTCATTAATAATCGTTGCTACTCGAGGAATCAACAGCAGAATCCTACAAACACGCAACCAGTTGCCAGTGCAAATAAAAAAGAAGGGTCCTCATACTATAAAAAGCAAAGAAACAAGCAAACGGCAATGCTGCACAACAGCGACAAACAAATCGTGCTTCAGGTACCTCTGTTCCTGGCCGTCTAGCCAGAACTTGCAAGGTCAAGCGAATTTTCAAGGTGTGCTAAACAAAGCAAATACCACGTAGTTTGCTCCAAGGGGGGAAGAGGCGATGTTGGGTCATCAATATCAACATCTTTTGTATCAAATAATCAGTTTAATCATTTATCAGATCATTGTGAGGCAATTGATTTTCCTATGAAACACACGGCCGAATCCAAAAAATCTGTGCAGGTTCCCGTAGATTTGCAACAAATTCATGCAATTATTAGTCAAAACGAGTTACGACCAACCTTACATGCCGTAAATTTGGACCATAAGTCATTCACTTTGTTCTTTGATTCTGGTAGTCCACGTAATATCATGGATTTAAGGACTCCATCATTTACTCTTTTCAAACTTCCCTATAGAGAACGTCCGGAATAAGGCTCTCAGGCATAGGTAAATAATGAATTAAATGTGGTAGGAGTAACTCATGTTCAGTACAAGGTCGGTAAGCGCACGTTTTCCGATACCTTTATCGTTGTACAAAACATTAATATGTATCCCGCAGTAATTATCGGATACCCGTCTATGGGCACTCAAAATATTATCTTAGCACCTGCAAAACACGGCGTGTGATATCCAAAGGAAAATTCTATAAGTCGTTCTAATACCCTAAAATCAGTTTTAGATAATAAAGAGAGAGACAGAGTAGTCACTTACATTGAAGAACCAATCACCTGTCTCATGAACCAAGAAATATACATGCAACCCAACAGAACTCTCGCTCGCCCGTAATATCAGCTTGCACGCAAACTCTCGAGCCGAACGTAACTTTGAACATATTAGTGCTGTAAAGAAAACCTTGCCAGGATCTGAAACGTTAATCCTTTCCGAACTCTGAAAACACACGGTATATCCGTCACACAAGCCATTTATACAGTCGGCTCACAACAACAATGTCACATCGAAGTCTGTAATCATTTGAATACCACTTTAGTAATCCACAAAAATCAACATATCTTGGATGCGGAAGTCTATATACATCGCATTCTTACTGTACTGAGATATTGATTGATTGATTGATTTATTAATTCTTACTGGCGTCGCAACGACGAGGTTATTGACGCCGTATCATTAAAAAGGAATTGCAAGGAAAAAGTCAATTAAAATGCTATTAATATGTTTATATAAATCTGTCAGAGAACTACAGAGAACCCAAAAACACACAAAATACCTATCTCACCTACACACCTATTTCAAATTAATTGTAAACAAAAAATACAAGCAACATAGGCACCCCGCAAACTTCCAAATTCTACAGAGTTCTGTCAAAATAAATAGATATTAAAAGTACTAAAACATTATATATGGTAAATTGATATATCAATTGGAGGTAAATTTTATAGTACATAAAAATTCCTGATCTAAAAAGACTTAAAAAGCAAATGATATACACTGACACATACTAACACATACACAACTCAAACATCTTGACCAAAACTAACCTAAATTTTTTCAAGAAGACCTGCTTCTCGAAGGTAACTAAAAAGCTTATCCTCATTAAAATCTCTACCTATAATGGCATCTAGTTTAAGATCCATTTTTCCAACTACGTTAAAATGACGGTTCCTTGCTGATATTAAGCTGGGGCATTCTACTATTAAATGTTTTACTGTGAGGGGAACAAGACAATCCTCACAAAATGGTTCAGGGTCATTGTTCATTAAAAACCATGAGTAATCCGTGTGTGGCCGATCCGTAACCTACATAATGCAGTCTCTTTCCGACGGTCTTCTAACATATAAAGCCAGGGGTTGATTAACATCAGTGAGTTCTCTCATTTTATTATTACTCTCTATTGTCCAATAGAATTGCCAAACTGATTCTACAGTCTTTTTTAATTTCAGGAATGTAGTCTGAACAGGGAATTGCTATACTTTTTGGATTTTTGATGTACCTAACTTAGCCAATTCATCAGCTCGTTCATTTCCAACAATACCAACATGTGAAGGAACCCAGCAGAGGTTAACTACCTTCTGTTTTTGTTTTGAATAAAACAACCACTCTGTTATTTCCAGTACCACAGGGTGTACTGGATTAAAAGATGCCAAAGCTTCCAAGGCACTCTTGAATCACTAAAAATGGTAAAATTATCTCCTTCTAAAGTTACAATTTTCTTTAGGGCTGTTAAAATGCTAAAAAGTTCAGCAGTAAAAATAGAAGCACAACTTGGTAATGCACACTAACACTACTGTCAGGGTATACACTCCAAACCCAACGCCTGCACTGGATTTGGAGCCATCGGTAAAGAATTGCCTTGAGTTATCATGTTTTTTCAGCATGGCAAAGGAATTTCTGCTTAAGAATATCACCTGAACAGTCCTGCCTTGCAACCAGAAAAACCATTTACAATATTTCACAGAGGGCAACTTCCATGGAGGGAATCTTGAAAATTTTGCTGGAATTACTTTTCCTTTTATTACATTGAGCTCCTCTAATGCATATTTTACCCTGTATCCAAAAGGCTTTGGATATGAAGCATATTTTTCATAAATACAAAAATTGCCTTTAAAACAGTATTGTAAGCTAAGGACTCAGGAGTTCTCTGTATGCGGTACCAATATTTCAACAGGGTAAATTTTCTTATCAAATCTAAGGGCAGTTCACCTGCATCCACTAATAACTAGATATGGAGAGGATCTAAAGGCTCCTGTTGCAATTCTAATTCCCCCATGATGAACTGCATTCAAAGTATCTAATCTTCTTGTCGTAGCTGATGAGTAGATTTCTGACCCATATGCCAATTTTGAAGCAACTATTGCTTTATAAACATGTAACAAGTGCTTTCTATCAGCCCCCCAATTTGTATGACCTAAGACTTTAAAACATCTAAGGCCTTCATGCATTTGACTTTGAGGCTCCTGAGATGAGCTTCCCATGTCAACCTGCTGTCCAAAGATGAGGCCTAAAAACTTTGTTTCCTGTACGATGCGAGTCTCTGTCCATTTAAAAACAGATCTGGGTCTGGATGAACCCCTCTAATACGGCAAAAATGCATAACAACTGTTTTGGCAGAGGAAAATTTAAAACCATGCTCAGCTGCCCAACTATTAACTTTATTTATTACCAACTGGAGTTTTCGCTCTGCAACAGACATTTTAGATGCAGCACACGAAATAGATAAATCATCAACGAACATTGTTGACATTACATCTTTTGGAATTTTTGAGGCTATCCCATTTTATGGCTAAGGCAAACAGAGTGACACTTAACACACTTCCCTGTGGTACTCCTTCCTCTTGTTCTTTCAAATTAGACAGAGTACTACCTACTCTGACTTTAAAATAACGGTTTTTTAAAAAGACTTTAATAAAAAGTGGTAGTTCTCCACGCAGACCAATTTCATGCAAGACTTTCATAATTCCATGCCTCCAGGCAGTATCATAAGCCTTTTCTAGGTCAAAGAAAACCGCCACATGATGCTGCTTGGAAGCAAATGCCTGACAAATTGCATTCTCCAAACGTATCAATACATCTGTGCAAGAATGCATACGGCGAAAGCCACACTGAGATGATGATATAATCTTCTTTGATTCTAAAAACCATACCAACCTAAAATTTACCATTTTTTCCATAAGTTTACAAAAACAGGAAGTTAAAGCTATTGGTCTATAGCTTGTAGGGACAGATGAATCTTTCCCTGGCTTGACAAAGGGTAAAACTGTTGCTATTTCCCAAACACTAGGGTAACCACTCTCCTTAAAAATTCTATTAATAATACTTTAAAATAAAAAATTTAGTTTGTTTCCTTTGAAGTATTCTTGATCATTTCATATAAAATTTCATCAGGTCCAGGTGCAGTGTTTTTACTGTTACCAAGAGCAAATAAAAATTCCTCCATGGTAAAAGGCATATTATATGATTCAGATTTAAAAGAGGTAAAATCAAGTGTTTCAGACTCTGCTAACACTCTCTCCCTGTAGAATGGAGAATTTTCATCCCTACTTGATATCATTGCAAAATGTTCTGCAAAAACATTGCTTACAGCCTTTGAGTCTGTTACAAAGTCACCGTTGACTTTTAAAACTGGAAGGGGACTAGGATTGTACTTTCCTGCTATTTTCTTAATAACTGTCCAGATCTTGGTCATAGGTGTTTTCCAGGTAATTGTTGATATAAAAGTGCCCATGATTCTCGTCTCGCATGCTTTATTTGCCATCTGAATTTGGCTCGAGCCTTTTTAAAGGAGATAAAGTAGCATTCACAGCGAATTGTTTCTTCGTACCTAGTTATAAAGCTGACTCTCATTGGCTTTATGTCTTATTTTGCAATTTGAACATTCCACCATGGAACAGGCTTCCGATGCAATTTTCCACTGGTTTTTGGGATTGCCTTTTTCTGCTGCAAACGTAAAAATCATTGTTAAATAGAACACTGCTTCTCCTATTGGTTGGCATATCTTTTGCATCTAGTTCAGTATAACTGAGTTCCTCAAAAGGGGCCAATTTGCTTTATTGGTACACCACCTAGGCATTCTGTATACTGGCTCATATTTCTCAGTTCTGATGACAATTGGAAAATGATCACTGCCGTATAGATCTTCCAATACCTCCCAGTGAAGTCAATGAATGTATCAGAACTGGTGATAGATAAGTCAATACATGAAAAATGCACCAGTCTGAATGTGAAAATGGGTGGGTTTTTCAGTATTCAAAAGGGTCATATCTGAATTTTCTATTGATGATAAGATAAGGTTTCCTCTTTGATTTGTTAAAATGTCACCCCAAAGTTTCATGTCGACCATTAAAGTCTCCCAATATAAGAAATGGTCGGGGCTAGCTGTTCATACAAGTGTGTTAACTGTCGTTCAAGTATTGGGTTATTAGGAGGGAGATACAATGAACAAATTGTGTAAGTCTTTTTTAAGTGAATTTTGACAGCTACAGCTTGTAATTGAGTTTGCAACTGTATTTTGACATGTGAGCAATATCTCGTCTTACAAGAAGAGCACTTCCACCCGAATTTCCCTGTATAGGGAATGGGGTGGAATGCGAAAAAAAAACTCTTTAGGAGTAAGCATTTTGTTGTTGCTTAGCATAGTCTCTTGTAGTGCTAAGCATACTGGATTATAAGTATTAATCAAACATAGTAGCTCTTCATATTGGCGCGAAGTCCCTGGCAGTTTCCATTGTAGTATAGCAGAGAGAGTACCTATTTTCTAGAGGATGATCCCCTGTCCAAGATCGTTTATTAGGTTTTTTTTCGAAGATGACATCTGAGTTTTTGTGACGGACTTTTGGTACAGTTCCAGATGTCGAAGGAGTACTTAGAGGGTCATTTGAATGTACCAAGTGATCACTTATGATGGTATTTGAAACAGCAGTATCTTTAGTATTATCTTCGACCCTTGCAGTATCTGGTTTATCATTTTTCAGCTAGTCTAATTTTATTGTCTAAACCAAGCTGAACTGAGTTTAACATTTTGTTTGCCTTAGGTTCTACATTTGTTGCTGCTGTTTTGTATGATAAGATAGTGGGATACGACTCATTATTTTCCATTAATTCCGATGTTCTATGAGGGTCAGCTGAACCACAGGATGGTGAAGGTTTACTCATTTTTTGTTTTGAATCAACTTTTTTCTACGGATGTATCTCCTTTCTCAAGGTGCTTGACTTTTGATTCAGGCATTGTTACAGACCTACTTCACTTAAAGTCCTCTTGTTGACAATTTTCCCAGCATCCATTTTTTCTTCTTTATCTTCATTACACTTTTAAGATTCAATTTCTTTTGTCTTTCCTCATTTCCTTTTACTGCATCTACAAATGACTTCTGGGTGTTGAATTTCTCCAAAGTCTTTTGTCTTGCTTCTTTAAAGGTAATGCGCTCTTGAGTCTTGATACAAAGTGTTTCTTTTTCAATGAGATACTTGATACATGATTTATGTGCTGCATTATGTCTCCCCCACAATTAGGGCAGCATGGAGTAAGTTCACAATTCCCATGCTCTTTTCCTTCCCACAGTTCTAAAGCATATGGCCTGGTTCATTCCTTTCTTTTTTCCTACATGTTGTTATCAAATGGGCCAAACATTTGGCAATGGAAACATCTTCTGGGAGCGGGAATATACTGTCTAACTGGCAGGTGAAGCCATGCAGCTTCAGAATTTAGGGAGTCTCAAACAATCAAAGGTGAGTATCAGAGTAGGTGTTGGATGTAATATTCCCAATACTTTTTTTTTCTTGATTCGTCTCACATCTACCACCTTTTGATCAGCAAATTCTTTCCGGAGAGTGGTCCTCAGAATAATGTAGGAGTTCAGTACTATACACTACTCCTTTAGACTGATTCATTGTTTTGTGAGGAGTGCATTTTGCTGTGCTTCCTTCTACAGCACTAATAGACAGTAATTTTCTACTTTCATCTGGTGATGAAACTTCCACAAGCAAGCTTCCTTCACCTTGAGAGGCTATCTTTGGTTCTCTGCCAATGCATTTTACAATATCTCTATGGACATCAAATATATTCAGTTCTTTTATGCTTTTGTCGAGATCAAGAGAAAGGTATTTATTATAAGTCTCAGGTTCTTGAGATCCAAGTAAAATTCCAATATCAGGATTAGCATTCTTATTTTTCTATTATTAAATCTGCTATTCTTTCCTCTGTTCTGAACTACATAAGGGCTTGTTGTAGTAACAATCAAAGAATCTTTGATGTTTCATTGGAGGAGGTTGGGGATGGCAAAGGGAGGTCCTTATCCAAGCCTAAGGTTGTCAACGGTGCCAAAGAGTCGGGGGATCCAGGGGGACAATGTAACTAGACATATTATCCATGTTAGTTTGAAGAAAAAAAAAAAAGGGGGGGGGGATATACACACACACACACAACAACTGCTTGGGAAGACCAAACAAGGTATCGCGGACTAGACAGGGTCCGACATTCTCACCAATGGCACAGTAGAAGTTGCTTCCCCCACGGTCTGCCCCATACCCTACCCTTTTGGGATAGCACCAATATGCTTGCAGTGGCCCAGGTATAAGCCAATCTGCCTGCTGGGAGTTCTACCCCCCCACTAATGGGGACAGACTCCCCACTCCAAACAAACATATGGTGGGCTTCCGGACAAAAGCCAGGAGGTCCCATCCCAAAAACCAGCCCCCCCTGGATTCCGATGGGCTGATTCCCTGGAGATGGTTCCGCCCTTAAGATAACAATGGGAAAATCCCATCACCATCTCTTGGGTCCAAACCGTATTGGGTGGCGACTCACCAACCACAACTCCCCACAAATTAGCTTCGAATGCAAACCCCCTCCAAACCACGAACCCCTCCCAGACTCACCCAAGCAGAGAAATTTTTCGAAAAGTGAAATGTCCACGCAAATTAATGCCAAAAGTTTTGTAGGCGTTCCGTCAGGATCCGACCTTCGCAAACTTGAAGGCAGAATCCCTTACCCCCTCACCACGTGAAGGAACCTACTCGAGGGGCGTAGCTGAGATAAATCACGCTAAATCAGTTGCGGATGAATCCCTTTTGCAATCTATAAAGAACAAAATCAATAAGGACATTCAAGAAGAAGAAATTCAGCAGAAATTTTTGAATCTTTTAACTGAATATCATGATGTTTTTTCCACTACGGATGGAACCTTAGGAAAAACGGATGTCATCGAGCATCAAAATAAGGCTCAAGGACAAACAGAAAGTAATCTATGTACCTTTGTACCGACTTCCTATGAAATTTCAGAATGAGATAACAGAGGAAGTAGGTAAAATGCTAAAAGAAGGAGTCATTAGGAAATCAAACAGCCCTTATAATTTTCCGTTAATAGTAGTACCGAAAAAAGATCGAACTTGGCGGATATGCGTCGATTTTCGTCGTTTAAATGAAGAAAAGAAACAATCCCTGACCGATTCCCAGTACCATGTACTGATGATATCCTATCTCTACTAGGTCAGAACAAATATTTCACCAGCTTGGACCTACTAAAAGGATTTCATCAGATTCCGTTGGAACAAGAGAGTATCCCATACACTGCCTTCAGCACAGCCAGGGGACATCATGAATTTTTGCGTATGCCTTTTGGTTTACGTTGTGCTCCCATAACTTTTACTTGAATGATAAACATTGTGTTTGGAGACTTGTTAGGAGATATCCTACATGCCTACATGGACGACCTAGTAATCTTTCCAATACATTAGAAGAACATCTACGTAAATTAGAGTTAGTGCTACAAAGACTAAGGCAGCATAATTTAAGGGTAAAGATAAGTAAGTGTGAATTTTTTTAAAACAGAACTAGTCTATTTAGGTTTCACGGTTTCTAGTGAAGGTCTTAAAGTAGTCCATGATAAGGTATCGGCTATCCGTAACTTTCCGATACCTACTAACGTCAAGGGAATACAGCAATTTTTAGGGTGTAGAAAAAGGCGGATACTATAGGTTTATTAGGAACTACTCCATCATAGCCGCTCCCTAACCGATCTTATAAAAAAGGGCGTAGATTTCATATGGTCTGAAATTCATCAACAGGCGTTCGATAAAATTGAACGATGAACTGGTGTAGTTCTCCTATCTTGAAATTTCCTGACTTCGGTAAGGAATTCTTCATAGCAACAGATGCCTCAGACCTAGGAGTAGGTGGGGTATTAGCTTCAACAATATGATAAACAGTTTTTCCCTATAGCTTTTTATTCACGTAAACTGAGGGGACTTCCGAAAGTATATGCAGTAATAGACAAAGGAAGGGCTCGCTATTGTTAATTCACTCGTGCATTTTAAATTTATAATATACGGTTATCCCGTCAAGGTTCTCACTGATCATAAGCCCCTAAACCGACTTCTTTAAACAGGCTTTAGTCACAGACCCTAAGCGAACTCGGTGGCACATGATCATCCAGGACTTTGGTGCGAGGATCGGGTATTTACCTGGGAAAGCAATATCATTGCTGACGCATTATCACGCAACCCTCTTCATCTTGTACCGAGCCATTAGCTGAATTAATAGATATCTCAACCTCCACGCCCATTGTTAAAACTATATCTGAACAGGAAGATCTGGGCTGGAGTGCTGAACTATTACAGACAGAACAAAGAAAAGATCCGCAAATAGAAAAAATCATCATTGCGTTAAAACGGAAATCCGAAGGAAAAGGAATATATAAAGTATAAGCAGCAGAATTATATCATCAAAGATAATATCCTGTGTAGATCCGTGACGAGGAAAACCCGCAACACACCACAGTTGAATAAACAACCAGGTGGTGGTACCTATCTCACTCATACCCACTGTCTTAAAATGGTTGCATGAAAATCCACTGCATGGACACCCGGGTTATTCCTTAATGTCACAGAAAGCCAAATCCTTATTTTATTGGCATACGATGCTTACAGATATAAAAAAGCACATAGCAAATTGTCGCACTTGTCAAGAATACAAAGGGCACACGAAGACACCTGTCAGCCTAAGGGCTTACCCCGTGCCAAATCAACCCTTTGAAAGAGTACACTTAGATTTATTAACAGGATTTTACGAGTCAGACAGAGGAAATAAGCACCTCCTAGTAATCATAGATGCTTTGACTCGATATACAGAACTGATAGCGCTTAAACAAACAAAAACCGCAGTCGAGTGCGCTAGAAAGTTTTACGAGTGCTACATTTGTAAACATGGAATTCCACACACCATTATATCAGACTCGAGCGGGGAGTTCAATAATCATTCCTTACTCCTTGTGCGAATTCCTTTGTATAAAGAAAATCAAATACCATGATCTATCACCCAGAGTCTAATGGGCTAGTGAAAGGGCAAACAAATCGTAAGGTTTTAAAAAAAACATTTTAAGGGTCACCTTAGGGGGGGCAGACCCCAACTGGGACATTGCCATACCTGCGGTACTAAGCACACTTAATCACTCGTATCATGTGTCTATTAAAATGACACCGCACGAGGCACTGATACGGTTATCCCTTTATCCCGCTAGAACACCTTTCCATGTACTAACGCCTACACTCTTAATTTATCAAATCCTCTAAAGGATGTTATGGATGCAAGCATAAGTCGATATAATATACTTCGTAAGAATCTAGAAGAAGCACAAATAATAACGAAAAAAAATCATGATAAAATAGCTAAGCCAACGAGAACATATGCCGTGGGCGATCAGGTATACATACAAGTATACGTTACAGGTAAAGGTTTAAATTATAAACTGACACCTAAGTTGAAGGCCCGTTTAACATTTTAGAAATATTAACGGCCAATAGATTTAGGGTTCAAAATGTATCCAAACCCACTTATGTGAGAATAGTTCCATTGGCACATATCAGAATCTAAAGAAAGGTAGATCGGATGGGTGAGGGAAAAAATGGTTGTATTAATTTTTGAATGAAACTTGTATAATAATTTATATATATATTAATCATATTTGTATGTAAAACCTATTCTTTTACACGAGTTATTACATATATTTTACTCATTGCAGGTTTTCAAAAATGAATCTGTTATTGTTAGGAGTGATATTGTGTGTTCAGGACATCTTTGTTGTATGGAAAGAGCCGCTAGGACGAAAGGGGAAATAGAATTTAATCATGGCTCGATTATCGAGATACAACAGGACGAACGTTTTTTTATAGTGTCAAGTAATATAGTCATAGAAGTGGATATGCAGGCCATATTTTTGCCTGAAGATGACGTCCTTAACGTAAAGAATGACCTGATGAGGTTTGCCATTTCACTTAAGGAAATGCACCAACGTAATTTTCATGCTAACTCAGAGATTTCGCTAGCTCAAACCCTAAGCGTCGCGGAAAATGTTGTTCTTATGACATACAAAATAAAACCGCCGAGGCAGAGGAACTTGCTCGTGACCTGCTGATGTGGTCTGTGCGGCACAATAATCTCGAACGCCGCAACCCGCTTATTCTGGCTGGACTAAACATCTTAGGATCTTGTTGCGAATCTAGGCTTAGGAATTTCAAATCGCCTTAAGATAAATAATCAAAATAAAAGAATTGAGTTTTTGCAACACAAAACCGAATTAGCTTTGTCTGAACTTCGCAGTCAGTTATCTTCAAATCAATCAAATAATGAGTACTAGTAAACGAACATTCAAATAATACGATCAGGTTATGGAAGTTCAACATTTGCTGGCTACGTTAGCTTACTATAGTTCGAAAATAGATCATATCCGTGTGAAAATATCACATTTTATTGAAGAAATCAAAAGATTATGTAGAAGCTATTACGTTAGCGACAAAGGGTGTGTTATCTCCACACCTCATGCCTATTAAAGATCTGACGTTAACTTTGGAAAACACGGACGGGAGAAACTAGGTTATATTCCTTATTAGACGCCCATAAAGTAGAGTTCTATTATAGCCTAATATCAGTCAGCGTTGAAAATTATAGGATTATGATCACTATACCTTTTTGATTTCTTCTGATGCTTGGCAATCATACAAAATAGCACCGTTTCCTACTTTCATGACGAATAACTCAAGTCCAGTAATATCCAATTTGACGGGGCATGTTCTGATTTCTTCTGATAGGAAAATCATTTACAGTCATTAAAGACTTAGATAAACTCACTCACTGTTCAGAAGCCATGAATAATAAAATTTGTACAGCTGACTCTTTTGAATTCTATCCTATATCAACGGATTCATGTGAGTTAGGCATAGTGCTCTCTCTCTCATACAAGCGAAGGTTGTCTGGGGAAACTTTATCCCTTTTACAGTAATAAATTCAATTACAGAATGAATAATGGTTCCTGGATCCGTTACGACAAAGCCGGATTCCACGTCGTATGCCCAGATGGGACCACCGCCCATTCCCCAATCTTTGTAGCAGCTGATGGTTGTACGGGGACATCTACAAACTACACCGTCAGAGGGGTCAACACGATAATACGTGAGAAGGCGTATTTTGCGAACTATACTTGGGCGTCTACAATTATCCCATCACTACCTCTCCCATACAACGCGCGGGTGGCTCATCGTTTGACGCAACTGGCTGAGATGAACCATGCGTCACCGACTTATGCAGGAAGGTGGGAGAAAACTCTTCGTTACTACATTCTGCTGGCCGTGTTCAGCGTGACGGCCATATTGGTTATCGCCGTCAACATCTTTGCTTGGCGTAGGCTGAGGCATACACAGAAGGATCTCCAAGGTAACGTATTGTCCCGTCCAGATGACGTACCCGTTAAAACTCAAGTCGTTTGAGTTTAGGGCCGCCTGAAAAACTGGCCATTTCGTTTGTGCCTAGGGAAATTGTCTGGAATTGTGTTGTGTGTGAAAACAAAAGCGGTCTGTATGCTGGCAAAAATGTAGGGCAAGAAAGACTCACGCCTTTGCGTTTGAACAGTTATAGTAATCTCCCGGGCACCTAATGAAATATTATAGCCCAATCTTATTACATTAATATACTCCTAAAGGTAAAGGATTTTTCGGGGCAACCTAATTTAAAATAATACCAGCCCTATATATTTTTAAATCTGTACCGTTATGTTTACATATTACAAAGAGTGACAAGTACTCTTTAACAATTATCCATGATCATGTTATTAATCTGTCAGTAACCACTATTCTTAATCAGGTTACCTATTACCATAATCTGTCAGTAACCACTATTCTTAATCAGGTTACCTATTATCATATTAATCATGTATACATGTTAATCTTTTGATTTTTACCTTTTTATTATTTTTGGGTACCTAATCATTATTATTACCAAACATGGATCTAGATTTTCCATGCATTTATCTTTGTTTATGAATATGCCAACAAGGGTATGTAACAGAACCTTTTTATGCATTTAATCACTTATTATGTTTATACCTAAACATATGTTACGAGCACGGTCTTAAGAAACAATGTTTAAAGTAATCTTTTGTTATTCAAGGCTTGAATGGTAGCTGACCGAGCCTAATGTAATAAATACATTATTGAATTACAGAATCTGTAAATAAAAACCATGACCTGAGGTCATGGCATTAGGAGGGTCCTACGAGACCAATGCAGATCTAGATTACGCTATGCGCTGTCTGCAGTAGCCTGGTTTAAATCTGTTTACATTGTCATCGTTTTGCATTACTGATAACTTTGCACAACAACTTCCATGGGAAGCGGTTGACCTGTTAACCTACGCCGGAAACTTGTACTTCCGAGCCGGGCGGACTACGTATGTTTTTATATGAATCGCTGAGATAGCTAATGTTTCGCTATCAACGTGATGCTTTAGAATGTCAGTTCTGTACCAGCGTTCAAACAAACATATCGGTCTCCGACCGAACTCTCTCTCTTATTACGGAGTTACAGAATAAAGTTGTTATACCTTTTTTCAACTTATCTGTTTGAATCCTCTCCTTTAGTTTAAGAAGAACCACTCTACTAAGATATCACATAGGAGATGGAAGGAACCAGAAATACTTACGAATGACAGTCGTAAGGAGAAACAAACAGTCTTTCGCAAAAGCGAAGGGAGACTAATGACAGGTACATAGAGACTCTGATATTCGCAAGATGAAGCCACCTCGCTACATTCCTCATTAAAGTCGTGAAGACCATATGGGCCGTGCTCAATCCGAAGCAAAGTGCCCTGAATTGATGAACTGTCCCTTTTTAGGACAAACCGAAGATACTTCATCGACTGGGGATGGATGGGGATGTGAAAATACCCGCGTCTTGAAGGTCTAATGAAACCATCCAATCGTTTGGTCTTAAGGTCCCCAAAACTGACTGAGGTGTTTCCATCTTGAATTTCTGCTTTTGTACGAACTGACTCAGATTGCTCACATCTAAGACTGGTCGCCAGCCTCCCGACTGTTTCGGCACCAGAAATATCTTATTGTAGAAGCCTGGGGATTCCAGGTCGCTGACCTGTTCCACCGCTCTCTTTTCGAGCATCTGCTCTAGCAGATCGTAAAGGATCTGCTGCTTCTCCTGCTGGTAAATAGGGGATAAATCCTTGGGTGTCGTGCACAGTGGGGGAGGCTTGAAGAAAGGAATCTTGTACCCCCGTTTGATGATGTTGAGCGACCAGCTGTCCGCATTTCTCTCTGTCCAAGCTTTCGAGAATAATCGAAGCCTGGCTCCTACCGGTGGCTGAAGGATCGCTGGTTCATTTTTTACCTCTCTTAGCAGGGCCTCTGCCTCTGGAACGTATACTTCCTCGAGAAGGTATCCTCGAGGAAACTCCACCTCGAAAGGGCTTCTGCTTCTTGGAAGCTTGTGAGCGTGAAGACGTCGAAGTAACAACCGTACGTTTCGCAGATTGAGCCAGATCTTTGACCATAGCCTGGGGGAAAAAGATGGCCCAAAGAAAGAGGAGCATACAACAATTCTGCCTTCTGAGAGATAGAGACCGCCTTAGCAGTAAAACACAGTAGGTCGCTCTCTCTTCAAAATTGCAAAATTTGCAGTGCAGAAGTGTGAGGCCAATTCTTCCAAACCATCCCTGACGGCCTTGTCCATGCATGCAAGAACGCTGGACAGCTTCTCCAGGCTAAGCAAATCAGGACTACGCGACTGGTTATCCAAGACCCCTAAACACCAGTCTAGAAAATTAACGACTTCAATCGTACGGAAGAGTCCCTTAATATGATGATCTATCTCAGCAGGGGCCCACGACACTATCGCTGTCGAAAAAAGGATCTCTTAGGTGCCTCTACCAAGATAGCGAAGTCACCTTGGGCCAAAGAGGGAGCTCTAAAACCTATCTCCTCGCCTGTCTCATACCAAAGACCTGCCCTGCCTGTCAGTCTTGAAGGAGGCAGGGTGAAAGCGTTCTTGTTTCGAGCTTTTCTTTCCTCCATCCAATTATGAATCTTCTTAAAAGCTCTTTTTGTTGAAAATGAAGTAACCATCTTCAAGAATCCTGGAGTCTTGATGGCCTTAGAAGATAACAATTGCGAAGGAAGAGACTGAGGGGCCTCAGGTTGAAACTTTTCTTCAAACGAGGCTCGAAGCAAGCGAACCAAGACCTGGTAATCTGAAGACACTGGAGTCGAAGATTGTTCCTCAGTTGTCTCTTCTGATAAGTCTCCTTCATAAGATTCATTTCCATTCTCTGATTCTCGGTGAACGTCTGCAAAAGCGTCATGTGCGTCCAGCCTAGCGTCACGCCTGGCGTCCAGCCGAGCGTCACGCTTGGCGTCAAGCCGAGCATCACGCCCGGCGTCCAGCCGAGCGTCCAGCCAAGCGCCAGGTTTGGCGTCAAGCCTCGCTGTTGCATTAATATCGTGCTTTCTAGACACCCGTGTACGAAGTCTTGAAGGCGAAGTAATAGGCGAAAGAGAGGAGCGAGGAGAAGGAGAAGGAGACTGCCTGGATCTCTTGACTGGCAGCCTATCATCCTTCCTCCTGTGACGTGGCTTTCCCTCTTTCTCTGCAATTAAAGAGGCAAGTTGATGTTGCAAAGCCTCAATCCTCTTTGAACTAGCACATTCCTTCCTCGGTGAAGGGCTGATCCTGTGAGAAGACGAGGGGCGAGGGGAAGCCGCCCCTCCTCCACACATGGACCCCCACGGATTTATCTTTAGAGCAACCAGGGTGCTCAAAAGCATTATCGTCAGAAGACGTCCTCTCCAGCGAAGATCGCAAACAGTAAAAGAAAGGAAAGACGTGAAGCGTCCTTCTCCCTGAGACCAAAGGTGACAGCCGCCTGTGCGACATCTTGCACCTTTGCTCTCTTTTGCGGCGGAAAGTCTTCAAATATGTTTCCTACAATTCGCGCACACTATGTGGGGATCTACCGAAGCTTTCGGTAGCCTCACCTTGCATTCTTCCACACAACATATTCTGACGCTAGTCGAACTAGACCCAGACATCTTAAGTTAAGGAAAAATCAAGCAAAATTCAAAAACAATTCCACAATTAGCGTATGCCTAGCCACCGATCCAAATCAAATAACCAAAAATCAATCGGGATACTCAAGTAGCCAAAGAAGTTCCGAAATCCAATGACGGAGATACTGAAAACAGGTGTTGACAGTACCGGCGACAGAGAAAATCTGAATAAAAAATGGGAATGGTTCCTGACGCCCGCCTCCCAGCGGCGGGAATGGGTACTACCACCTGGGCCGTCCACTGCGTGTGCCGGGAGTTTTGAAATTCTGTCGGACTTCGGAGAATACAGCTATATATATATCTGGCAGGTAAGCTTCATGAACAAAATAATTTTTCACAATAATCACAAAATGGCTCTTCTGTGTAGAACTTATTCCTGTTGATTCTAAAAATAAAGCACCTGTGCTATACATCTACACTCTTTCCACTATTCCCTACTTTTAGATAGACTTGTCATCAATCAAGTTTATTTAGGCTACTCTTAATGTTTACCTGTGTTATATATTTAAAGTGAGTTTAGTAAGTTTGTTGCATAAAAAGTACTAGAATGACAAGCATCCTCTGTACTCTTCTTCCTCTGACCTAGCTGTTTTTGCTCACAACACTAAGCAGGTGCTGCTGCACACCGTGTTTACTCCTAGCATCATCTTTAATACCACTCAATTTGCTAGGAGTTTTTTCTTAGCTACAACCAAATTGTGAATAGTTTGCCTAGTGCAATTGTGAGACTTTTGATCACCAAATATTCAACCGAGGAGCAAACTGATTTCTCCTCTCTCCTGACTTCTGAATTTCAGGTGGATCCATTCTCTCATATCTATTTAATTATCACATTTTTCTATAACTTGTCTCCCTCTGCAGGCTGATTTCCCTTTAGAGCCCTCTTGGGTTTATAGTCTGTTGACTTTGTCCATGAGGGTTTTCAGCTGAAGAATTATAGACAGAAAGAAGCCTTCCAATACATGCCATTCCTAAGGGGCGATTGCTTCCTGTGAGAAAGTGACTGATGCCCTGAATGATCACTTGTGGTGCTGTCAAGAGTTTTGCATGTTTTACATCACAATCCTGCATTCTACAAAATCTTCTTAGCCCTTGGTCCCACAAACAGAATAAAAGATTGGTGACCTTTGTGGATCATAACTCTTGCTGTTCCCTGGTCCTTGATTCACAGCATAATGTCCTTGAAAATCATCAAGAGCAACATCACCCATGACAAATCTAAACCTTGCCACAGCTCCATTCTCTTCCTGCTGCAGACTGGCACAGTTACTTCCTTTGATGATTCGGAGGGCCACTGGAGGTCATACATTCCACAAACCCAATTCAAGACCTCGCCAAACAAGGAATCATCCTGTAATGCCCTCTGTGATTGCTTATCCAAATCTTCCCTTAGAAAATCTAGGTTCTGCAAGAAAACAAAAATGAAAAATTTTCTAAGACAATTTGTATTTTTCATAGCTACAAACCTGAGGTCTTAACAATAGGATAGACCTTCATTGGTGGTTGGATGACCAATATCTTTTGAAGGGTGTCCCTCTGCATTCTCTCCCACCAGACTTCCTTCTGTTTTCAGATGCCTCCCTCGCAGGTTGGAGGGCTCATTTAGGCAGCCTCATTGCCTCAGGGGTTTGGAATTTGGAGGACAAACAGCAACATATCTGCATCTTGGAGTTGAAGGCAGCCTTTCTGGGTCTGAAGGAGTTTTGGGAGAAAGTAGAGGGTCGCTCTGTCATTTTCATGTTGGACAACATGACAGTGGTCGCCTATGTGAACAAGCAGGGAGGCCTGGTTTCAAGTCAACTTCACGCCTTGACCGTCGAGCTTCACCAGTGGGCGGTCAGCAATTTGGTAGAGCTCTCAGCCAGGTATATCCCAGGCAATCGGAATGTGGTCACAGACAAACTCAGTCATCAGGATCAGCTCTTAGGCACATGGTCCCTTCATCAGGTAGTAGCAGACAAGCTCTTCCAAGTTTTGGGGAGACCTATGCTGGACCTTTTTGCGACTCGATTCAACAGGAAACTGGAGAAATTCTGTTCAGTGGTTCCAGATCCTTTAGCGTTAGCGGAGGACGCATTCCATCATCCCTGGGACAACCTGGAGGTGTATGTCTTCCCTGCGTTTTGTTTGATCCGTCAAGTCCTGACCAGGCTGATGAGTTCGCAGGGTCTCAGGATGACTTTGGTAGCCCCTCTGTGGCCTCAGGCGGAATGGTTTCCAGATCTGCTGTCGTTGTTGTCGGATGTTCCAAGGGAAATTCCCCCTTGGCGACATCTCCTGTGTCAGCCACATGCAGAAAGGTTCCACCAGTCAGTAGAATCCCTGTCTCTTCACAGTTGGAGGCTATGAAGTGTCACCTCTGAGCAAGAGGCTTTTCTCAGAGACCAGCCGGGCACATGTCCAGCAGTCTCAGAAGGTCGACCTCTGCAGTTTACCAAGGCAAATGGGCGATCTATCGGGTTTTTCTCCACTCAGAACCTCTATTCAGCGCATAGCAGACTTTTTAACCTTCCTCAGAGATGAGAAACATTTGTCCATTTCTGCCATTGGAGGCTACAGGGTGGCCCTGAGTTTAGTGTTACACCTTAGAGGTATCAACATCTCCTTGTCCTAGGAACCTTCCTTGCTAGTTAAGGGGTTTGAGCAATTGAGTTCCCATAGGGAGCTCAAGCCTTCGATGTGGGATGTTTCCTTGGTTCTGAGAAGCTTAACTAAAGGTCCATATGAGCCTTTGCGTCGCTCATCTGACAGAACTTGATGCTCAAGACGGTTTTCCTCCTGGCCTTGGCATCTTCGAAGAGAGTGGGAGAGCTACACGGTCTGAGCTATGATGTGAAGCACACCAGGGGTTGGGGGACAGTGTCCTTCAAATTTGTCCTAGAATTCGTGGCCAAGACCAAGAATCCCTCTGTGCACGATGATAGGTTCACTTCATTTTCCATTCCATCACTGAATGACTTTGTGGGTGGTGATGCTCAAGAGCTTTTGTTGTGTCCTGTCCAGGCCCTGCGTTGCCATCTTAGAAGGACACGGCACCTTAGACCAGGCTGCCGCAGACTTTTTGTTAGCACAGGATGTACAAAGAAAGAGGTGTTGAAGAATACTATCTCTTTTTGGATACAGGAAGCAATCAGATAGGCATACTTAACTCTTGAAGATTCCGCCGCCATGTCTGTGCAGGCTAGAGCACATGACATTAGGGGTATTGGTCCCTCTCTGGCTTTCAAAAAGAACTTAGAGTGCTGAGCACTGGTACTTAGTTATGCCAGCCCACGTTCACCTCTTTCTATCTTAAGGATATTGCCCACAGATCTATGGACAAGTTTTCCTTGGGTCCTGTGGTGGCTGCCCAACAGGTTGTGTAGCTCATAGTTGCCCTTAACAGGGCACTTTTGTATCTTACTTAAGATAATTGCGTGGATGAGAGAATGAGTAATTTGGCTGTTCTCTTTCTTTCTCTTGTACCTTTCCTTCTCCCTTGGGCGTGTTAAGGAATAGACATGTCATTTGCTGGACTTGTCTGATACAGGTGAGTAAGGGAGTCATATTGATAGTTTGGTGGCTTGGTATGCAAATAACAACTCTCTATTTGGTAGCATATGCTCCACTCCTTGGAATGGGGGAGTTGGGAGTGGTACCAAACCCTGGTGTGTTGGTTTTTTATTGGACAGTCAAAGTTTCTCTTTGGTTCCCTATGCAATGATTCTCCCATATATCATTGTACATCGCTTAGTGTCTGGGTGGTTAGATATCAATGTATCTAGCTTCTCACAGGCTTCAGTCCCTCTCTGGAAGTTATTTCTTCTGGAGCTGGACTGGTGGGTAGGCCCCCAGCCAGTTTAGGATGTCTTGTACCTCCCTCCAAGTATAAGTCTATCCTACTGTCAAGACCGAAGGTCTGTTCGTGTATGAACAAATGACAAATTTCCTAAGACAATTTGTATTTTTCATAGCTACAAACCTGAGGTCGTAACATTGTACTGTCTACCTCTAGCCACCCCTCTGTCTGCTAAGACACCCTGAGTTGGGAAAGACTGACGCGTTGGCGTGGGTGCGTGGTCCTTGACCACTCTTCACCCGATATACGCACACGTTGCCAGATCTCACAAGATTCCTTGCTTTCATCTGTGATTTAACCGGATCCAGCTAAGCACTAGAAATTATCAGCCTGGTGAAGATGACCACACCATAGGGGCTAAAGCTACTGTGATTGAAGTGATAGGTGTCCTTCAGAGGAAGTATGGAGGAAAATGTTCTGTCAAGGGTGACCTCCTCCCCTTTGCCTCATGTTGTGACCTGCTTGAAAGAAAGCAAAGCAGCATTTGATGCTGTTTCCTGATGGGGAGAAGTCATGCCTGAAATGCAGAGGTAAGAGGATTCACTTCGGAAACTAGAAGCAGTTGCAACTAGCAGGTTGCAACTAGCAATGCTTTAGCTCCGGGTTTCAATCCACAACCAAGAAACTTGTGGCAGACATCGTTCTTTCATTTTGGGCAGTGGTCATCCAGAGTCACCTACAAAGCTGCCACAAAGCAATCCAGCTTTCTACCAGGGGAATGTGACCTCAAAGCCACTGCTGATTTACAGTTCTGGCAGTCCCCAGTTATCAGCAGATTTGGTTAAGCAATCCAGTTTTATGGCACTTGTCTACTGCCATAAAAAATCTGGTGCCGATAATAGTTATGGTGCCATACCATACCTAACAGAAGCACCATTAACTGGTTATTGGTGCCATTAACCAATTAACAGCGCTAAGCGCCTTGAATCGATGAGTCTTGGTTAATGGCGGTTTTCACTTTTCAGCACCCTGCAGAAAATGGAACCCCCGCCGATTTCCGGGGACTGCCTGTACTCTAACAGTAAGGCTACTTCACTCACCTGTATCCGCAGTTCCAGCGTATGATGGATCCATCTTCTTACCGCCCGTAGGTTTCAAGAAAAGAAAGGGAAAAAGGAGGGAAAGAAAAGAGACCAGCAATCTCAATCATTCTCACTTTCATACCATCATAGTATTAGGCAAGATACAAATTGTCCAGCTAGGGGCACTAGATGAGCTACGCAACTTGAGCAGCAACCACTGGACCCAAAGAAAAAGTGTCCAAGGGCCTGTGGGCAATGTCCTTCAGATAGAAGGAAGTGAAAGTGGTTTGACAAAGCCAAGAACTAGCATTCAAAATCCTATGAACAGATAAGTTCTTCTTGAATGCCAAGAAGGAGCTTAGTCCTCTAATGTTGTGTGCTCTTGCATGCAAAGTAAAAACTGATGATGAGTAGGCATGCTTACGTAATCACTTCATATAGCCAAAACAAAATAGTATTATTGGACACTTCTTTCTTAACCCGGCCTATACTAACAAAATGTCTTCAGCACCCAGGTCTGAAATATTGAGTCCTTTTCAGATAATCCATCTGGATCATTGTCAACAAAATCCCAAAGAGAAGGGATGAAAAAGGAGGCAAATCTGTCATCATGAATCAAGGGGTTTTGGGTCTTAGCAACAAATGCTGGGACAAATTCAAAGGCTACCAACCGCCAGCCCCTGGTATGTTTTACATCAAAAGATGCTCCCTGTCTTGAATTATCTCTTCCAAAGAACTCACTAAAACCAGCCAGTTGTCGAGATATCTTAGGAGTCAAATCCCCTGAGCTTGAGCCCATGTTGACACTAGGGTAAAAACTCTTGTGAACACCTTGGGAGCTGTTGTCAGGCAGAGGCAAAGGACTTTGAACTGGAAACCAGCTCTCCAAGACTGGAGCGAGAAACTTCCAGGAAGGGGGATGGATAGGGATCTTGAAGTAAGCATCCTTCAAATCTTTAGTAAGCATGTACTCACTGTCTCTGACAACTGCTAAGACTGTTCGAGGAGTCTCCATCCTGAACCTTGTCTTACTGATGAAGAAGTTCAACTCTGAAATGTCTATTACTGGCCTCAAATCGCCAGTGGTTTGGGGACTAGGAAAACTCAGCTGTAGAACCCTGGGGAAGGAAGTTTTACTTGCTCTACTGCTCCCCCCTCCATCATCTTCCTCACTTCTTCTTGGAAAGCTAGATGTTTCGGAGAGCCCTGAACATAAGTAAGGTGAAGGAGAGAAAATTCACAGAGGAGGAGGAACAAAGTTGAAAGGAAGTAGATAACCTACTGAAGGACATCTACCTCCCATGGCTCCATCCCGAAACTGCCACATAGCCCAATGGCTCACCAGGCATCCCCCCACTGGTGGCAAAGAGTGGGGAGGGGTGCCCACTCTATCATCTACCTCCCCTGGCTCTGCCTGTATTTCCCCTGCCTGGCCTGAAGAGCAAGATTGAAAGAGACGCTGCCAAGTAGGTTTCTATGGTGACGAAGCAGACTAAGAATGTTTGCTTAGGGTAGTTGGTCTTAAAGGCTTCTTGGAAGGAAGTTGCAAATTCTGCTTTGGAATGCTGGAGCGAGAAGGAGCTGCTGGTTTAATCACTACTTGCTGAATTAAATTATCGTTATTGTCAGCTCGATGCCTGTCGATAGCTGCATCCAGTTGATCCCTAGGGAAAAGCATCTGGGAGTCCAGAATATCGCCATTCTTCAAGGATAACAAGGATGACAGACTGAGCTACCTTGGAGAGGGCTGTGTCTCTCCTCACCAGTACGATATTAGCCCATAATCAGCACTCAAATGGGTAAAGTACAATATGGCCTTCGCACCAATTGCAACAATATGATGTAAGACGCACTACTGACTGTATTTCTTGAAAAAGAAGAGGAAATTCTGGCCCCTACTGTAGACCACAAAGCAAGCCAAGAGAAACTTTGGAAGGCAGAAAAGGCAGTCGACTTCAAAGAAGTTGCTTCTTGAAAAGTAATGGAAGGACCATCTACTCTAACCTAATCCAGGGTCAGCCCCATCTTCTATCGAACAATGTCAGAGTTGACTTGTCTGCTCAAAAGAGGCACAAGAGGAGTTGCATAATACCTTCTAAGGCAAGGTAGAGGAGGAGGGAAAACTCGAAGGCAAGAGACCAACGGACGGGACACACTGCCCATGAGAACACTTGTGCAGGAGGGTCATGGACGTAGCCCGAAGGCAAAGTATAAGATATGGTCCTTCATTTCTTGGGGAGAGTATCAGCGATTAAGTCTTTAATCCTCCAACATCTGATGGACGAACAGGAGGACAAGACAACAAGGATGAAAAATATAAAGAAGGCAAAGGAGATGATCTACGCCTGCCTCCTCTTAAGAACACGGCTGTACCTCTCTTGAAAGACCAAGTCAACTGTGTCAAACATAGCCTGAACGAGAGAGTTCACAGTAGGGGCAGCAGCAGATGGCATCATAGCAGAACCCAGCTGTGACGTCATGGGAGCAGATGAACTCTGGGCATGAGCTGTTGGTATTGCTGTTGCATGAACAGAAGGTGACCCAAGATGATGCATACTAAGTACCAATGGCAACACCCTAGGTGGGGTAGCACAAGACCCAGTAGAGTGGAGGCTGGGAGGGCTGGGAACTGTCATGGCGGCCGACACTGGGCTGCGAGGAGACGTGAAGTGGGATAACAGACTATCCGAGGTTGGTACCCATGATAGGCCTAACGAGGTCCATATGACCAATATCTTCTGAGCATCCTAACCTGAAACAGAGGAAAAAGATGTTGCTGCTTTCACCTTCCCATTCTGGGAACATTCCCCCTCCCCCCAGAAAGACAGAGCAGCATGAGGCATAAAATCTCCTGAGCCCTCTCCCAAAACTTTCAAAGATGAATCAATGGAAGAATAGGAAGGGGACAAGCCTTCTAAGGAAGAACCAAATGGAGGAGGTTTACACTAGTGAGAAGCAGAACAATGAGGCGCCTGAGAAATATCCATCGAAGGAGGAGAAAACCCTTCCCAAGAAGGTGCCTCGACTTCCTCTTGTGTTGCTTCTTCTTAGTGAAAATCCTCCATTGCTCAGGAGACCAAGAATATCTCTCAGAACAAGGGTTAGTCATGTTACAAGCATTCGATCTGCACCTATTACAAGTTAAATGGGAGATCGGTTTCAAAGGAGACAAGAAAATGCAAACAAGGGTAGTTGCCTACAGCGGGACATTTCCTCTGAGGTTTACAAGAACTTTTAGCTGGGCTTTGAACACACCAAATATCACTGGACTACACAAAAACACAACCAAGAAAACACAGGCACCTACCTAATCTCTGTGACGGATGCCATATGCCACTAATTCCTTTCATAAACAATTCTTATTGTTTTTTACTGGTTTCCAGCTGGCACCAGAAGGTTTATCCTAATGTTAAGACCCAAATTTGTTCCACATATGAATAACAAGATATTTATATCAGGATATTTCACTTATAATTAACTTTTGATGGCAAACTTATAAACAAATCAACTTGTTAAGTGTCTACAAAAAATACAGATACTGAAAAACAAGGAAGGATAATGGCCGGTCTACTTCCTTCAAGCCTACTATGTTTAAATAATTCATACAGTGGTAAGACTCATCACTTCAAGAACATCAACCTTTGTGTTGCATAATCTTACTGTGTGGAATAAGCATCATGCTCTAAAATTTAGTAATGAAAATACATTCTTTGTGTTGGTCTTGAATGATTAAGAAAAAGCCACTTTATATAACCAAGTTTCATTGAGTAAATATAAAACAAGAAGGTCAAAAACTCCTGTTCTATATTTACTCACTTAAACTTGGTTGTATAAAGTGGCTTTTTCTTAACCCATCTAAAATTTACTTACAATTCTCCTACAAATGTAAAATCAATGAAGGTAAATAGTCACGAACTAGCTGGGTGACATGCACTCATGATACTCATGTCACTACTTACTGCCCAACATGGACAAAAGTAAAATAACTTCTTTGCTTGTAAAATCATGTATAGCAAAATTCGTGAACAGCCCTTCATAATTCTCATGTGTCATGATAAAACTGACAGTGAAAGACCACACTATGAGACTAATGCATGTGTGATTCATATTACTAACCAAAGCCCTACAGCCCCTGAATCTTCTTGCTGAAGCAAATACCAAAAGGAAGTCCATATTTGGAATTACATTCTTGGTTATCTGTATGCACTACGGGACCACCATAAAACTTTCATACAAGTAAAGTAAGATCTGAGTTTGACGAGCTCAATGAGGGCAAAAGAAACTCCTTCTGAAATGGCAAGAAAAGATGCTAGATGCTATGATTATAAATTGGGTTAAATCTACACCTTTTTGATGGAAGAAGTGCGAGACCCCTGGTTTATTAACTCTGAATATCAATGATAACTCTTCTTTGCTTCTAATTTAACAACAGAAACATTTGGTAATGGAACAGTGAGGAGAGCAGATCCCTGTGTGACACCACAAAATGCTATCTAAGTACTACTGGAAAAGTACAGGCAAGCTACCAAGAATCAAGTCACAACTCAGACATTGGGTTATAGGCAAGCCCCTTGCTTTTTCACAAGAACTCACACACTCCATTATTAGAAGTAGTTATAAACACCTTGATCTCAGATCATCCAGAATCTGAGTTCCATTTTCCTTATCTATCTGCCTGCTTTATTCACATCCCTTATGATAACAGTACATAATCCAAAGAAATGGAATTCAAGTGAGGAACACTGACTAATTTTTGTAATAAAAACCCTACTGCACAAAATAAATGTATATTCCATAAAAAATAATACCTTCTTAGAATAAGCCTTACTTGTTCTAATAACACACATTCTTCAGCAAATCCCCCAAGACTTTCTTTGCTGATCCCAATAACTCTCATTCCATTTCCGAGGGTTTTTACGTCTTTGCCTACTTCAAGAATCTCACCACAAATTTCAAAACCTGGGACAAAGGGTGGCTTCAGAACTTGATCATACCTGCAAACACACACACATAAGTATATCTATAGTAAAACTGACTGAAATAAATTTCTGTCCACTCCAAAATGTTAAGTTTTTTGTGATCATCATTTCTTAATATGACAGGAAATAGGGTGCATGGTATATTAAACAAGTCTAGCTCTTCCTTATCAAAGATTAAAAACATTCAAAGGATTTATTACCAAAATGCTGCACCTAAGGGCTAAGCAATAAATTATTCAGACACTATACACTTGAAGTCATTGAGTTTGCAAATTTTTCAGAGTACAAATCCAATAGAGTTTTCCATAATAATGATTTATGTACCTAATATATGTACTGTTTAAGGAAATTCTGTACCCTCAAATTATCTGTATTTACTGATAATTATCATAGTGTAAGACTTATTATGCATAATATTATTCCATGCAATGCTGATTTACCCTAAGTACATATGCAACTATATCATTAGTGTACTACATACTTACAACCCAACTACAAATTTCCGTTACAGTCTCTATCATATGTCAAGTATTATTCAGTTAATTTTATGTTTAAACATGGGTTCTTCATCACCCATACTGGGTTACACAGTACTATATGGCCTGTCAATTTACTGCACCCTCTTTCATTTCATAATTCACAATTTTCAAAGAAATGTTAATGCTTTTTAACATACAAACCTCCAACTTGCACATTTCAATGACAAAGGCAGAGAAAAGAGACCATTAAAAACTACAGTAATATAACCTATACACCAACTTATCCTCTCTAGTGCTCACCATTCCTTCAAAAAGAGTAATGGCACTTTTAGGGACGCATTAAGTCAGCCAAATGTTCAAACTAATGCCCCTAACAAAAAGGAGACCATGAAGTAAAAATGCCTCTACCTACTCAAATCTGCTAAAGACTTATCGGTCAACTTAGTCACTAGCACAGAGAATATTAGTTCACAGCTTTCTTTTTTCTTTTTTGAAGAAAAGGAGTTTGTTTTTAAGTACTACTTTTTTATAGAAATATAATTAAGGGCTGCAAAAATATCTATATTCTATATCAATAATTAAAAACTGGTTACTTATACATATAAAAATTTTCAAACTGACAAAGTTGTGGACGACTCTACATTTAAAATAATTACCTTGAACTTTAAAAGAATTAGGTATAAATAAAATTTATGTACATCAGTATTATGAATATGCACGAATGACTCTCTTTTATACTATGGGTATCAGGAAGAACATCCTTAGGGGCTCTATAATTAAATTAAGAAATAAAATTCATATATTTCCAAGTAAGCAATACAATATTTTGTAGTACAAGATCAAATGTATTGTGTGCCTTACAGACAAACAGCAATACAGTACTCTGATAAACACCAAATATGTTATTGTTATTATACAATTAAGTTTGTTCATACTTACCTGGCAGATATATATATAGCTGTATTTTCTGACGTCCGACAGAAATTTCAAAAACTCGCGGCACACGCAGTGGGCGGCCAGGTGGTAGTACCCATTCCCGCCGCTGGGAGGCGGATATCAGGAACCATTCCCATTTTCTATCATATTAATGCCTCTGTCTCCTGAGGGGAGGAGGGCGGGCACTTTAATTATATATATCTGCCAGGTAAGTATGAACAAACTTAATTGTATAATAACAATAACATTTTGTTCATGCCACTTACCTGACAGATATATAATATAGCTGAATCACACCTCGGATGGTGGGGAAAGACAGAATAGGATTTTTTGGGAAACTAAAATTAAGTAGATGATATACATCTTGGTTCCTTACCTGTTTGCAAAGTAGACTATGTGATTACTGTCACGTAAGGCTGCTTTTGCTTAATTACAGAGTTGCCAGCCAGGTGGAGACCTGTAGTGCTGGTGCGCTCTGGATGATCTGTCAACGGGTGCGAGACCTCAGCGTGACAAGATCATCGAGGCCATACAAATGAGGGCAACGAAGCAACTGACCACCACCTGACCAACTATACACAAACCCCTTAAAACTAGCTAACGGATGGGAGATCTTCACAAAAGACTCACCACAACCTAAAAACACAACAACCTAACTTAACCTAACTAAGGAATAGGGAAAGAGCTACTTCCGGACCCCAATACTGTGTCCGCAGAAACGTATGGCCCCAGTGCATTACAATCGTCATAGATCGTTCTCACATCCCTTAGGTAATGTGAGGCGAAGACGGAGTTGCTCCTCCAAAAGGTACAATCGAGGATGTCCTTGATTGACATGTTCTTTTGGAAGGCAAGAGAGGTAGCGACGGCTCGTACTTCGTGCGCTTTTACTCGGAAGAGGCTCAAATCAGTCTTCTGGAAAGATGAATGAGCCTCCCGAATGGTGTCCCTTAGAAAGAAAGCCACTGCATTCTTTGATAAAGGTAACTCTGGCCTCTTCACAGAGCACCAGAGGTTACCTGAGGGACCTCTAACCTCTTTAGTTCTATGCACGTAGAACTTGAGAGCCCTTACCGGGCAAAGGACTCTCTCTGGTTCTTGGCCCACCAGACTTGACATACCTTTGATCTCAAAAGTCTTCGGCCAAGGGTTCGAAGGATTTTCATTCTTCGCCAAGAAAGATGGGTTCAACGAGCAGACAGCATTGTCCCCTTTGAAGCCCATTAACTTGCTAAACGCTTGAATTTCACTAACTCTCTTAGCCGTCGCAAGAGAAGTTAGGAAAAGAGCCTTCCTTGTCAGATTCCGAAGAGACGCTGTCTGAAGCGGTTCGAAAGTGTTCGACATAAGGAATTTCAGGACTACATCCAGATTCCATGAAGGGGGTCTCATTTGAGGAACCTTCGAGGTCTCGAAAGACTTCAAAAGGTCATGAATATCCTTGTTGTCAGACAGGTCTAGGCCTCTGTGCCTAAAAACCGCTGACAACATGCTTTTATATCCCTTGATGGTAGGGACCGCTAATTTCTGCACATTTCTGAGAAATAGCAGAAAATCAGCTATCTGGTTCACAGAGGTCGAGGAAGAGGAAACTCCCTCCTTTTTACACCATGCCCTGAAGGAAGCCCACTTCGACTGGTAAACAGCTCTTGTGGAAGCACGTCTCGCATGTGCGATTGCTCTCGCAGCTGCCTTCGAAAAACCTCTCGCTCTGGCCAACTTTTCGATAGTCTGAACGCAGTCAGACTCAGAGCGGAGAGGTTTTTGTGAAACCTTTCGAAGTGAGGCTGTTTGAGTAGATCTTTCCTCCAGGGCAATGTCCTTGGAAAGTCTACAAGGAAAGACATGACCTCTGTGAACCATTCTCTTGCTGGCCACATCGGAGCGATCAGGGTTAGCCTTGTCCCTTCCGAGGCCGCAAACTTCATGACTTCCCCCAGAATCTTGAATGGTGGGAAGGCATAAAGGTCCAGGCCCGTCCAATTCCAAAGCAACGCGTCCACCGCGATTGCCTCTGGATCCAGGACCGGGGAGCAGTAAAGAGGAAGTCTCTTGTTCCTTGACGTTGCGAATAAGTCGACCAGTGGACGTCCCCACAGCGTCCACAGGTCTCGACAAACGTCCTCGTGCAAGGTCCATTCCGTCGGAAGGACTTGGTCCCGACGACTGAGAAGGTCTGCCCTGACGTTTTGCACACCTGCAATGAATCTCGTCAGGATCGTTACCTCTTTCCTTTTGCCCACAGCAGAATCTCTCTCGCTAGGGAGTACAACGCTCTGGAGTGTGTACCTCCCTGGTTTTTTAAATAAGCGAGTGCTGTGGTATTGTCCGAGTTTATCTGAACAATCTTGTTCTCCAAACTCTTCTCGAAGAACTGCAGGGACAGAAATACTGCTGCCAGTTCTTTTACATTTATATGCCAGGCTACCTGTTCCCCTCTCCAGGAGCCTGACACTTCCTTCCCCCCTAGTGTTGCTCCCCATCCTGTGATGGAAGCGTCTGAAAACAACACTAGGTCGGGGCTCAAAAGACTTGGGAGGGACACACCCTCTTGCAGCTTCTGAGGGTCCAACCACCATCTTAGGTGGTTCTTGATCGGAATCGATATCCTCAATACTGCATCGAGATCGTCTTTTGGCCTTCCACTCGTCTGCCAAGAAGAATTGGAGAGGCCTGATGTGCAGTCTTCCCAAGGAAACAAACCTTTCCAGCGAGGAAATGGTCCCAGCAGACTCATCCATTCCCTCGCCGAGCAAGTCTCCTTCCTTAGAAAGGCTGAGATCTTTTCTAAGCCTAGCTGCTGACGTTCCTGGGACGGAAACGCTCGAAAAGCCACTGAATCCATCTGAATCCCCAGATACACGATGGACTGTGTTGGGGTCAGATGCGACTTTTCGAGGTTGACCAGAAGTCCCAGGGACTTCGCTAAGGCTAAAGTGAACTGCAAGTCCTTCAGACACTTCTCTCTCGACGACGCTCTGATCAGCCAGTCGTCGAGGTATAGGGAAACTCTTATTCCCGAAGAGTGTAGCCACCTCGCTACGTTCTTCATCACTACTGTGAACACCATCGGAGCCGTGGTCAGTCCGAAGCACATCGCTCTGAACTGCCAAACTTTGTTGTTCAAGACAAATCTTAGATATTTTCTTGAAAGAGGGTGGATCGGGATGTGGAAGTACGCGTCCTGCAAGTCCAAGGATACCATCCAGTCGCCCGGTCTCAACGCTCCCAGAACAGAATGAGGCGTCTCCATCGTGAATTTGATCTTTTCCACGAAAAGATTGAGCCTGCTTACATCTAGAACTGGACGCCAACCTGACGACTGCTTTGGTACTAGGAAGATTCTGTTGTAGAAACCTGGAGACCCCAGGTCCGCGACTTGTTCCACCGCTCTTTTGTCGATCATCTGTTGAAGGAGATCGAACAAGACTTTCTTCTTTTCTCCTTGGTAGGATGGAGAAAGGTCTCTGGGAGTCGTAGAAAGAGGAGGAAGATCTAAAAAGGGGATCTTGTACCCTGCTCCACGATCTTGAGGGACCAAGAGTCCGTGTCTCTCTCTCTCCACGCTCCCGCAAAATACTTCAGTCTGGCTCCGACTGGTGTCTGAAGGACATGCTTTTCACTTGGAAGGCTTTGGTTTAAAAGAAGCTCTTCCTCGTGAAAACCCTCTCTCGAGGAGCTGCTCTCGAGGGGGGAGCCCCACGAAAGGGCTTTACTTTCTTCGGCGGACGAACTGCAGCCGAAGAGGTTGAAGGTCCGGCCGACCGTCTTGTAGACTGGGCCAAAAGATCCTGAGTAGCCTTCTCTTGTAAGCTGTTCGTCAGGTCCTTTACAAAGTCTGGGGGAAGAGATGGTTCGAAAGAGGCGAAAACAACAAGTCCGCTTTCTGAGCTGGCGTCACTGAACGAGCTGTGAAGTTGCACAGCAAAGCTCTCTTTTTTAACAAAGCTGTTCCAAAGTGAGATACTAGCTCTTCCGAACCATCCCTGACGGCTTTGTCCATACATGCTAACACGCTGGACAGCTCCCCCAGACTAAGAGATTCTGGGCTTCTCGCTTGCAAATCCAGAACTCCCAAACACCAATCAAGGAAGTTGAAGACTTCCAGCGTCCTGAGCAGACCTTTCAAATGATGGTCTGTCTCCGACGCGGTCCAAGTTACCTTGGCAGAGGTAAAAGCGACCTCCTCTGTAAGTCTACAAGGCTGGAGAAATCTCCTTGAGCCGAAGAAGGGATACGAACTCCCACTTCGTCCTTGGTCCTATACCAAATGCCTCCTTTACCACTAAGTTTAGTAGGAGGCAAGGCGAAGGTCGTCTTGCCTTGGTCTCTCCTTCTTATCATCCAGTCCTGGAGCTTCTTGAAAGCACGTTTCGTCGATAGAGAAGTCTTCATCTCTACGAACTCCGGGATTTTCCCCGTTTTCGATGAAGAAAACTGTGAAGGAGGAGACTTGGGAGCTGCGGGCTGAAATTTTTGTCCTCAAAAGAAGAACGCAAGAGTCTAACTAGGACTTTGTAATCCGAGGTAGAAGGGGCTGTAGCAGGTTCCTCTTCACCCGATTCAGCCGAACTACCTAGTTCTCCTTCTTCTCTAAACGGAAGAGGAGAACGTCTGTCAGGAGAAGGCGTCCTATTGGCGGGTCTTAGCAAGATCAAAGGACCCCTATCCTTGCAAGATGCAGCCTTATCACGGCTGTCTTCTTTCTGACGCTTACTGCTCGCTGATGGAAGAGCGTCCTGAGGCGGACGAGCGTCTTCCGCGCCTTCCGCGGCAGTCTCACCTGCCCGAGAAGCGTCTTTACCTCTCTTCGCTGGCATACGTGCCTGAGCGCGTAAAAAGCGTCTGGGGGTAAGACTTCTTGTTCAGAATCCCCGAAAGCGTCTTGAAAGGAGGCCTGAACGTCCTGGCGAGCTTCCTGCCAAGCGTCCTGTCTAGCGTCCTGGAGAGCGTCCTGCCGAGCGTCCTGTGTAGCGTCCTGGCGAGCGTCCTGACGAACGTCCTGCCTAGCGTCCTGCCAAGCGTCCTGACGAACGTCCTGCCTAGCGTCCTGCCAAGCGTCCTGACGAGCGTCCTGACAAGCATCTTGCCGAACGTCCTGCCGAGCGTCCTTGCACAAAGCGTCTTCAAAAGCGTCCTGTCGTAACGTCCTTCTATAAGACGAACGAGATCGGCGAATCGCTGAAGGAGAAGCGATCGGCGAACGAGACGCAGGAGGAGAAGGAGACGGAGACTGCTTAGTCCTCTTGACAGGCAGTCTAAGGTCCTTCCTCCGCTTAGGCTCGACTGCTGCTGGGCGAGTCCTCTGAGCCATAAGCGAGGATAGCTGGTCCTGAAGGGACAAAAGAATGTTCTTCGTTGGAGAAGAATGAGTCGAGGAAGCAGGACTGGTCCTGTGAGAAGACGAGGGGCGAGGGGACGCCTCCTTCCTTCTCAAAGGAACAGCTACCTGTTTCTCAGGTATACGCGCCTGTGCGCGCAACCTAGCGTCCTCATCGGAGGAGATCCTACCTCTCTTCTGAGGCGGAAAGACATCATAAGCGTCTTCCGACGAAAGCGGCGAAAGAGGACGTGAAGCGTCCTCCGCAAGAAACGTCCTCTTTAACGGACGAGAGTCTCTCCGAGCGCTCCACCCCTTGCGCGGGGAGGACGCTTCGGAGGACGAGAAGCACTCCTTCATGACGCGTGCTCGTGCACGGTCCTTGGCAGCCTGGGTCTTTGCTACATGGTCTGCCGAAGGGACGCCAGATCGGTGGGAAGCCCCCGTAACCCTCTTGCGGCTTTCGACATACCTCCTCCCTGGGTCTTGGGAGTCTGATAGAGGTCTAGGCCTAGAGGCATTATGGGGCCGATCTGACGCCCCCTCCACAACACTGGGGGCACGATCACACACTTGCACCGAGCCAGTTTCTAAGGCTTTCACTTTGGTCTCCAGAGTGCGAAGGGACTCCAAAATCATAGAGAGAGCATCCGCTCCTCCCGACACAGAATCAGAGCCCGAAGGCAACACAGGTTTAGGGTTGTAAACACTACAGGTGTTAGTGCAGGAGAAACGTTAGTCTTACCTTTGGAAGAACCACTTCTTGAGGAAGACCTCCTGATCCTATCGCGCTCCAATTTAAGGCGATAGGACTCATATGCTCTCCATTCATCATCAGTCAATTTCTCACATTCCTTGCACCGATGATCAATCAAACAATGAAGCCCCCTACAACTCATACATACTGTGTGGGGGTCTACCGATGCTTTCGGTAGCCTCACCTTACAATCAGCCCTCACACACACTCTGAAACTCACACCACTTGATCCAGACATATCTTATAGAGAAAAGTCAATCCAAAATCAAAAAACGGTCCACTATCGCGCATGCCAATTCAACAATCCAATTCAATACCAACAAAATCAATCAGATACTTAAAAACGAGTCAATTTCCAAAAAATCCTGAGCAGAGGTCTGTAAACAGATGTTTACTGACCGGCGACAGAAAAAAATATGAATAGAAAATGGGAATGGTTCCTGATATCCGCCTCCCAGCGGCGGGAATGGGTACTACCACCTGGCCGCCCACTGCGTGTGCCGCGAGTTTTTGAAATTTCTGTCGGACGTCAGAAAATACAGCTATATATATATCTGTCAGGTAAGTGGCATGAACAAAATTTACAAATGGTAGCTTCTGTATAGTGATGATTTTTTTTAAACAATACAATGGATAGTATCCATTGTATGTATGACCATAAGATTATTAACTGCAGCAATCATTTCCTCCTTCCTAATGAAATAAGGCAAATTCATATCAATAAATGAAAAAATAACCTTGCCAAAGGCATATTTCAATCTTATGAAGTCCCACAAAAAAAATCTAATAGAAAATAAATTACAAAGATACTAAATGGCATGAAAATAAGAGGAGAAAGAACAAATTATTCTTATTGGCACTCACACATATTCATTAAAAGTACAGTACTATAGTATTTGTATTTAATGATTCAAGAAAAAGTGGTTGCATGCCATAATAGTGGGAGCATTCTTTTCCCATCAAAGCCAGTTGGTGTGGCTGAGATAGTTCTACATATTACAGAGCATCAAATATTCAATGTATAATAGCCTTATTTTTGTCATAAAAACATCCATTTTTTCTCATCTAATAGTAATTCACTATTTATTGGGCAATTTTCAAGAAGAGAAATAGTACTTGTTGGCCTTAAAAATATATAATTTCATGAAGATTATTATTACAGTTTGCATTGTTACTAGTTCTATTACTGAATAATTTAATTCTACTGCTGAGCTGGCATTCTCAACTCCCTAAGGCTTGATTAAAACTTTTTTTAATACAGAATTAAACACATCTCATTTATTAAATAGAAACTTTTAGTATCATAAATCATTTTTTATATTATATTCCCTTTAAATTCCAATAACTAGAACAACTGAATATGATGAAGGTTTTTAAAGCATATGTTTCCAAAACTTGCAGTTTTTTATCAGTTGAGAATTAGTTAGTCACATAAAATATATTCAGCTGTAAGTGTTCCTCTGATTCTAGGAGTGGGTCAAGTGGGTTATTCACAAAATTATACCAAGGGTAAAAATAAATCCGATCAATTCGAAGACTGAACAAAATTACTTTTATGTGACAGTTTTTTATATGAAGAACACATAATTTAGTGATGATCTGCTTTTTTGTTTGTTATCTGATTCTTCAATCCACAAAGACATAAATTTGTTATAGATAAGGGATTTCAAAGATCATAAAAAATCAGTGAAAGTAATATTTATGTTCAATCTGATCACAGCAGAAAATACATCTTTTTTTTAAATAAAACATTTGACTAATGTTAGTTTCACTGGTACTTACTTATTTTCCATCATCAATAAATCAGATGCATTGACACCACAACTGTGAACTGCAACTCTTACCTACAAGAAAGGATAATAAAAAAAATCAATGAATCACCATAAGGTAGACCGTATATAAAAAACAAATTTAATAACTTCACACTACTAAGTCACTAAATGAAAGGATCACATGATAAGTCTCATCAGCATAAAGTCAGCAAGTTTACGTGGGTGTGGTGTGAGGCTGAACTCCAGTAAAATGAAAACGCTATTGATTAGCAAAACTTGTACATATTTTCCACCTCATTCTACCCTTCAGGTGGATGGGACTCTGCTGAATGAGTCTGAAGCATTAACTATTCTAGGTGTAACTTTTGACTAATATCTTACTTTTGTGAGATGCCTAATGAAAATGATATTGTTAAGATACAATAAAGTTTGTTCATACTTACCTGGCAGATATATATATAGCTGTATTTCTCCGAAGTCCGACAGAATTTCAAAACTCCCGGCACACGCAGTGGTCGGCCAGGTGGTTAGTACCCATTCCCGCCGCTGGGAGGCGGGTGTCAGGAACTATTCCCATTTTCTATCCAGATTTTTTTATTCCCACTGTCTCCTGAGGGGAGGTGGGTGGGTACTTTGATTATATATATCTGCCAGGTAAGTATGAACAAACTTTATTGTATCTTAACAATATCATTTTGTTCATGAAACTTACCCAGCAGATATATATATAGCTGAATCCCACCTTTGGAGGTAGGGAGAGACAGAAAAGGATTTTGGAAACATATTACATGCAGATGAATAACATCTTAGTTCCTTACCTGTTAGCATAGCTGACTTCGTGATTACTGTCAACCAAGTCTGCTACTGCTTTACTAGAGTCTCCAGCAAGGTAGTGACCTATATAGCTGGTGAGTTCTAGATGATCTGTCAACGGGAGCGTGACCACAATGTGACTAGACCATTTTGACCATACTATGAGGGCAACGAAGTAAAATTTTACCACCTGACCAGCCTAACAATTTTCATTACCACATCACTTAGGCTAAAGGAAAGGAAGTCCGGCTCAGGCGGACGACCTTACAACCATAAATCAATCCATAAAAACTCACCTACCCATTTCCTACAGGGTGGGATGAGTGCTACTTCCAGCCCCCAACAAAGTGTCTGCTGCGACGTATGGTCCAAGCGCATAGCAGTTCTCGTATGTCGTCTTCACATCCCGCAGGTAGTGTGAAGCGAACACCGAGTTGCTGCGCCAAAAGGTGGCACTCAGAATGTCATTGAGTGCCATGTTCTTTTGGAAAGCTACCGAGGTAGATATAGCCCTCACTTCATGGGCATTCACTTTCAACAGCTTAACATCACTGTCTTCGCAAGATGAATGCGCCTGTCTAATGGTGTCCCTCAAGAAGAATGCCAGAGCATTCTTCGACATCGGTAAATCTGGTCTCTTGACCGAACACCATAAGTTGTTAGAAGGACCTCGACATTCCTTCGTTCTTCGCAAATAAATCTTGAGAGCCCTGACAGGGCACAGGACTCTCTCTGGCTTTTACCCAATGACTTCCGCCATACCCTTAATCTCAAAACTTTTGGGCCAAGGGTTAGACGGATTTTCATTTTTCGCTAGAAACGTAGGACTTAATGAGCAAACAGCATTATGTCCCCTAAAACCAATATGCTTGCTAAAGGCTTGAATTTCACTAACCCTCTTCGCCGTCGCCAGAGTCGTTAGGAAAATAGTTTTCTTAGTAAGATCCCTTAATGATACATTCTGAAGGGGTTCAAAGCGACTTGACATTAGGAATTTAAGTACTACATCCAAATTCCATGATGGTAACTTAGGTTGAGGAATCTTTATAGTCTCGAAAGACCTTAAAAGATCGTGGATATCTTTATTATTTGCCAAATCAATCCCTATATGTCTAAAGACTACAGATAACACGCTTCTGTAGCCTTTGATTGTCGAGACTGCAAGCTTTAGGTCGTTTCTCAAGTAGAGCAAAAAGTCCGCTATTTGGCTCACAGAGGTCATGGTAGAGGAAATGCGCGTTCTTCTGCACCAACTCCTAAACATAGCCCACTTCGATTGATAGACTCCAAGCGTGGAAGCTCTTCTCGCATTGGCGATTGCTTTTGCAACCGGTCTTGAAAAGCCCCTCGCTCTGACCAACTTTTTGATAGTCTGAATGCAGTCAGACTCAGAGCGGGGAGGTTTCCGTGGTATCTCTCGAAGTGGGGCTGTTTGAGTAGATCTGTCCTCATGGGCAATGTCCTCGGGAAGTCTACTACAAAGGACATGACCTCTGTGAACCACTCCTTTGCTGGCCAGTAAGGAGCGATTAACGTTAATCTCGTCTCTTCTGACATTGCAAACTTCTTCAATACTTCTCCCAGAATCTTGAACGGGGGAAAGGCGTAAAGATCCATCCCTGTCCAGTCCCAAAGAAGTGCATCTATTGCTATTGCTCCTGGGTCGAGTACGGGGGAGCAGTACAACGGAAGCCTCTTTGTTCTCGCTGTTGCAAAGACGTCCACTAGAGGACGTCCCCATAACTTCCACAGCTCTCGACACACATCCTGATGTAGAGTCCACTCGGTCGGCAGCAGTTGACCTTGCCGACTGAGGAGATCTGCCCGGACGTTCTCCACGCCTGCAACGAACCTCGTTAGAATCGTTACTTTCTGAGTTCTCGCCCATAACAAGATCTCTCTCGCTAGGTTGAACAATGATCGCGAGTGAGTCCCTCCTTGTTTTTTGATGTATGCCAGAGCTGTGGTATTGTCTGAATTTATCTGAACTATCTTGTTTGAGACTTTTTCTTTGAAAAACTGAAGTGCCAAGTATATGGCCGCCAGTTCTTTGAGATTTATGTGCCAGGACACCTGTTCCCCTCTCCAGGTGCCTGACACTTCCTCCCTCCCTAATGTCGCTCCCCACCCGGTGGTAGACGCGTTGGAGAACAACACTAGGTCGGGGCTCTGAAGTTTGAGGGATGTTCCTTCCGAAAGTTTCGCAGGATCGAGCCACCACTTTAGGTGATCCTTTACCTCCTTCGGGATCCTTAAAATTGTCTCCAAATTTTCTTTGTCCTTCCAATTCTCCTTCAGGAAAAACTGGAGAGGTCTGAGATGTAGTCTCCCCAAGAAAACAGACTTCTCCAGCGAGGAAATGGTGCCCAGCAGACTCATCCATTCCCTCACCGAGCATGATTCTTTCCTTAAGAAGACTGATATTTTTTCTAATCCTTGCTGTTGACGTCCCTGGGACGGAAAAGCTCGAAAAGCCACTGAATCCATCTGAATCCCCAGATACACGATGGACTGTGTGGGGATCACCTGCGACTTTTCAAAATTCACTAGAAGTCCCAGGGACTTTGCTAGAGTTAAGGTTGATTGAAGGTCCTTCAGACACCTTGCTTTTGACGATGCTCGAATGAGCCAGTCGTCTAGATATAGAGAGATCCTTATGTTTCCAAGATGAAGCCACCTCGCCACATTCTTCATTAGAATTGTGAAAATCATTGGTGCCGTACTCAGACCGAAGCAAAGAGCTCTGAATTGGAAAACTCTTCCCTTCATGACAAAACGCAGGTATTTCTTCGATCGGAGATGTATCGGGACGTGGAAATATGCGTCTTGCAGGTCCAATGATACCATCCAATCGTTTTGTCTTCAGGCCCCACAAGCACTGACTGAGGTGTCTCCATCTTGAACGTCTGTCTCTCTATAAAAAGGTTTAGACTGCTCACATCTAAAACTGGCCTCCAGCCTCCCGACTGTTCGGTACCAGGAATAACCTGTTGTAGAAACCCGGGGACTGAAGGTCCTCTACTTGTTCTATTGCTTTCTTCTCGAGCATTTGTTCGATCAGATCGTACAAGATCTGTTGTTTCTCTCCATGGTAAGAGGGTGATAGATCTATAGGTGTTGTGCACAATGGAGGAGGCTTCAGGAAAGGTATTTTGTAACCTCGCTCGATGACGTTGAGCGACCAGCTGTCTGCCTCTATCTTCCTCCAGGCTTCTGCAAATAAATGAAGCCTGGCACCTACTGGCGACTGAAGGACTCCCTCCTCATTTTTTACCTCTGGACTTAGACTGAGCTTTGCCTCTAAAGAGTCCTCTTCCTCTAGGAGAAGGTCTAGAGGATGCTCCACCTCGAAAGGGCTTTATTTTCTTAGAAAACTGGGTTCGTGTTGAAGTCGAAGGAACCGCAGGACGTCTAGAAGATTGTGCTAAGAGGTCCTGAGTAGCTTTTTCCTGTAGACTTCCAGCTACATCTTTAATCATAGCCTGGGGGAGGAGATGGTCAGAAAGAGGAGCGAAAAGCAAATCTGCCTTCTGTGTTGGAGATACTGCTTTGGTAGTAAATTTACAGTAGATAGCTCTCTTTTTCAGGAGCCCTGCACAAAAATGTGAAGCCAATTCCTCTGAACCATCTCTGACGGCCTTATCCATACAAGCGAGAACACTGGATAGCTCCCCCAAGCTAATTGAGTCTTGACTACGAGACTTAGTGTCAAGCAGCCCCAAACACCAGTCTAAGAAATTAAATACTTCAATTGTCCGAAAAAGACCTTTCAGATGGTGGTCTATCTCCGCCGGTGTCCACGTTATTTTAGCTGACGAAAGAAGAGACCTTCTTGGCGCGTCCACCAGACTGGAAAAGTCACCTTGAGCCGATGCGGGAGCCCTTAACCCGACATCCTCACCTGTATCATACCAGATCCCAGCCTTGCCGCAAAGTCTTGAAGGAGGCTGGGCAAAGGAAAACTTTCCTTGAGCTTTTCTAGACTCCATCCAGTCTTGCACCTTCTTAAAAGCTCTCTTAGTTGAAAGAGACTTTGTCATTTTAACAAATCCAGGAGTCTTATTTGTTTTTGACAACGAAAACTGAGAAGGAGGCGACCGAGGTGCTGCGGGTTGAAACTCTTCTCCAAATGAATCCCGAAGCAATCGAACCAAAACTTGATAATCGGAAGAATCTGGCACAGCAGGTTGATCCTCTTCCGTTTCTTCTGAAATATTACTCAATCCTCCCTCATCTATCGGAGTGACCAAGGGGACTCCCGAAGCTGGTGGTACAAGTCCTTTCACTCCGACCTTTAATGAAGATCGCTGTTTTGACGTGCAAGAAGCATTCTGAATATTAATATCTAAAGATTCAGATAAAGCGGTGCCAATCTCTTGCTCATTCTCTCGATGGGAGTCTCCTCGAAAAGCCGATTGCAGGTGAGGTTCCATACTAATACCTTGTTGTGATACCTGATGAATATCCAAAAAAGCGTCCGTTTGAACGTCACGCTTGGCAAGAGTCCGAGCGTCACGCTTGGCGTCCAGCCGAGCGTCCCGCTTGGCGTCCAGGTGAGCGTCACGCTCGGCGTCCATCCGAGCGTCCCGCTTGGTGTCCAGGTGAGCGTCACACTCGACGTCTATCTGAGCGTACCGCTTGTCTAAATAAGCGTCCCTGTGAACACCCCGCTCCTTCCGAGTCGACCCAGGAGCTTCGAGCTTTTCAGACTGCAGAAAGCCTCATTTAGCAACCACAGGATCGTCCGTTCTTGGATAAAGCGAGCCCTTATAAGAAGAAAAGGGAACGCCTCGAGAGTCTGGGCGAAATTTCTTCCTTTCGATCTCAAAATTACTAGTAGGAAGTTTTTCATGCTCTTTCTCCAACTGCAGGTGAGACGTACGAAATCTAGAATGAGTACTCACAGGCGAAAGAGACGATCAGTCCGCCCGTGCGGGAGACCTCTTAGATCTTTTAATCGGTAATTTATCATCTTTTCTTCTCGGACGAATTTCTGATTCTCTCTCAGCCAGCAACGAAGCAAGTTGTTGTTGCATCGACCTGATAACACTCTTTGTTGTAGAAGATTCTTTTTCAGGAGAAAAACTGATCCTATGAGAAGGCGAGGGGCGAGGGGAAGCCCTATCCCTTCTCACAAGACCCGTTCTAGTTCTATTCTTAGAACGACTGGGGCACTCCAAGGCGTCCTCGTCAGATGACATCATAATTCTCCTTTGAGGAGAAGACCGCAAACCAACAGGAGAAAAAGGACGTGAAGCGTCTTCTTCCCTGCGATCAAAGGCTCTGGCTGCCTGTGCGACACCTTGAGTTTTCGATCTTTTTTGCGGTGGAGAGTAATCTACGCCTCGAGGCGAAGCCCGTAACGAAGAAGCAGCGCAAAGAGACTCTGCGCCCTCCTCTGAGAGACTACTGACGATGGCCGCTGGCCGCCTGTGCGGCATCTAACGTCATAGCTCTTTTCAGAGGACGCGAGCGTCTTCTCATGCTCCAACTCCTGTTAGGGGAGGACGCCTCCGAGGACGAAAAGCACTCGCGGAGGATACGCGCACTCGCACACTCTTTGGCAGCCTGGGGATCGTCTACAGGTTCTGCCGAAGGGACGCCAGATCGGTGGGGGTTCCCCGTAACCCTCCTGCGGCTTTCGACATGTCCGTCTTCCTGGGCTTGGAAGTTCAACAGAGGTCCAGGCCTAGAGGCATTATAGGGCCGATCTGACGCCCCCTCCACAACACTGGGGGGATTTTCACTGCACTTTTGTTCACTAATAATGCTTTTACCCTCCAAAGCGAGCGCTTTAGATTCTAGATTTCGTATTGATTCCAGAATCGTAGAAAGGGCATTGTCTTCCACTGATTTTTCAGGGCCCGAAGGCACAACAGATTTAGGTGTACCAACTACTGAATGCATAGTAGGAGAAACCTTACTACCCTTACTTCTACTGACTGATACACTCCTGGAGGAAGACCTCCGTATCCTATCACGCTCCAATTTCCGCACATAGGATTCATAAGCCTTCCAACCCGAATCAGACAGACATTCACACTCCTTACAACGGTCATTTATAACACACGTATGTTCTCTACAATTACTACATATTGTGTGTGGGTCTACCGAACCTTTCGGTAGCCTCACCTTACAACCTTCCATACAACACACTCTGGTGCTAGATGAACTAGTCCCAGACATCTTAGTTAAAGGAAAAAACCAAACCAAATTCAAATCCAATCCACTATCAGCGTATGCCTAGTCACAATCCACGTTCGATAACCAAAAAACAAACAGGATACTCAAGTAACAGAGAAGTTTTCGAAAATCCTAGACGGAGGTGTTGAAAACAGTTGTTATCAACACCGGCGACAGAAAAAATCTGGATAGAAAATGGAATAGTTCCTGACACCCGCCTCCCAGCGGCGGGAATGGGTACTAACCACCTGGCCGACCACTGCGTGTGCCGGGAGTTTTGAAATTCTGTCGGACTTCGGAGAAATACAGCTATATATATATCTGCTGGGTAAGTTTCATGAACAAAATAAAAGTTAGGTGTTATACATAAGCCTTATATATAACATTTTAGGTAATTTATCCTCTATTTACTAGAATACTGTTCTTGGATGTGGATGTCTGCTTATGCCAGAGATTTAAATCTTTTATTAGCTCTTTTATATAGTGGTTCACGGTGGTAGGTTTCTGTTTCCAAATACTATCAGCATTTGGGAATTGGACCACTGACACATGGTCTCGTTGGTCAACTTTTTGTAAGTTGTATTTTATCAGAGATTTTTCCCATTCACACTGATCCCTGATCCTCTTTTCCTGCCAAGAGCAACCAGATTTGCTGACCAGCAGCACCAATATGCAGTAAATGTACCTCACTATCAAACTTCTCAGTTCCATGGTCCACTGGATTGTGGAACAGTCTTACTGAGGATGTGCATCTGGAACTTCAAAAGTTCAAGCGAAGATGCAGTGCATTACTACCCTAATATATAATTCTCCTTGTATTTCAATAATTTACTTACGTATGAGCATTTTTATCTGTTTATTAATTTCTTAATTTATCTTTTCTATTTTAAGTCATCTCTTTTTTTTTCTTTCTGTATCACCTGTTACTTGCTTCTAATGAACCATATTCTTTGAAAGCTTGAATTTCCAGTCAGTAGCCCCTGTTGGCTGGTTCTATAAGAATAGGTTTCATCTTTTGAATAATAATATGATCCATAAACACATTCTGAAGGGCAAAGCACTTTGACAAGAAGTATGTCTCATATTAAAATCACAATTTTTTAAAGTAAATTGTATTTTTCCTAACTATACGAACCTGAGGTCCTTTACATTAGGAATTACTTTCAGCATAGGATGGAATACAGCTGTTAAATTTTTTAACAAGATGGTTGAGCAGTAACTACCGTCTGATAGGCCCGCCTGCTTGGATGTAAACTCCACTTTGCCTTTTGGCCCAGGTTTCAGATTGAGGGGTGGCATGAGGTGGGCATTAATGTAAAGGACCTCTGGTTTGTATAGTTATGAAAAATACAATTTACTTTACAAAATTGTGATTTGTTCCTACACGATATACAGAACCTCGGTCCTTTACATTAGGAAGACTCACTGATTGGTGGGAGGAATGTGAGTGAGCCTCTAGAACTGACTGGAGTTCAGCACACCTGGACTATTCCTCTTGCTCGTGAGAGTGAGGAGGAGTGCCCTGCCTCTGACAACTTGATCGGAGTATAGGAGCTACATGATAGTCAGACTTCTGGGCCTTTTCGAAATGCGTGAGGAATCGTAACTCATCAGAAAAAGGGATGGAAAGAATATTTAGAGTCGGAAGCATTAATGCAAAGTTCTGGGAAGGGTTTGCATTATTGCTAGTCTCCTTCCTCCCCTTGCTAGAGGAAGGAAAAGGATTGCTTCTATCATTCTCATAACAAATATAGAAAGGAAACTCGATATGCAGGCTTACCGTATCAAACGCCCGACCAGCTAGTGTGAGTTTGAGTCCTGTCCTCAACCTGAAGGAAGAGGAGTAAAAGGACGAGGAGGGAAAAGTGGAGGGGCCAGTCACTCTCACATCCTTCTTACCTCTGGAATAGCATACCAAAGGCAAGATGCAACGTGTCCTCCTGAAGGAGCTGTGTAAGCAAACACAACATGTGAGCGCCCACCACCGGTCAAAGGAAAACAGGTTATAAGGACCAGTGGGCAGACCTGAAGGAAGAAAGATATACGTAAATGTGGTCGTAATGAGACAGCATCTATCTTCCAGTATGACATACTCTTCGGAGTGATGAAAAGTACCCAGCCACTGATACTGTTTGATCTCTGAGAGAGCAAACAGTGGAAGTATCCAACTGCAGAGGAGTTTCTCACGATCTTGTAGGACTTGGAGGAAGATGTGTCATTAGACATTTCTGCATTGGAAGTCAGCAGTGGATAAAGGTATCAACACTCAATGAAGGGTGTTGATCCCTCGTAGGTACAGCAACACACCAATAGGACAAAGTAATGACTGATCTGGATCAACTAATACAAAGTCCAAAGCACAGAGAACAAACCATGCAAATCATCTTCACTGTTCGCCAACGATGTTGAGACGAGATGATGATTCTCGCGAGGTATGTGCACATCAGACGAGAGTCAAATGCCTTCTAGAGACTGAGGCCCCCGTGATGGCAAGACAGCAAAGTTTCTCATCAGTAGTTGAATCTTAACTAAGAAGAAACAATACTACAGTTGTATTGGAGAGAAGTGAATTTTCACGATTCTGATTGTAGAAAAAGTCCCATATATGACACCAACCAGTGAGGATGGCTCTAATCCCTGGTGTTTTACAGAGGACTGAAAAAGTTATTCCAGTATTTCATTGCTGCTCAACAAGAAAGTCAGTGCTTGCAACAAAGGCGGAAAGTCTTTAAGAAATGAAAACACAGGGATTGTACTGCCTGAAGAACTGCTTCTTATGGGCTGGATCAGGAAGGAATTTTCTATCTACTCTGGAAACAGAGCTTGTTGGGCGGGGAACAGGTGAAGTCTTCCGTCATTCATTTTTATTTCGATGTGAAAAAAGAATAACTGAACACCTTATGAATTAGAAAATGTATATTAGAAGACAAAACTCACAATGTCTGAAGAAAATCATTCTGCATCATGGCAGTGGCTGATGGGGCAGGTGCGATGGAACAGAAGACTACAGACTTCTGTTATACCGTGGGGTAAACAGAAAGATGATAATGAGTCTAATGAGATGTATCTCTGTGAAAATTCTCGCAACAGCAAATGTGTAGCATGAGACATGGGCCTTATGCAAGAATTCTGAGCCAACCAGAGACCTAAGTCTGTGATGGCTTAGAACCATCGAGCGCAAAAAAAGACACACTCGAGCATCTGCATTTTAACTGAACGGGAGGGAAAGAAACCCTCTTGTTTGGTGATAATACAAATGTGGTGTTCATGTCAAACAATACCACTAGACATCTCAAAATAAAAACCAGAAACTCCTGGGAGGCCCGAAAGGCTGTCCTGAGTTTCAGGTTAATTAAGAGAAGGTATTATTCGTCTCGGTCACATACCAGAAGAATTAACTTCCAGATATGCGCCTATTACTCGGACAGTGCAACTGATAACAGACGCATATCGCAAGGAGAATATGCTAGCATATACGTAGGTTCCTGTGGATTGTGCTCCAGCCTAATTCTTCTTCATTTGAGAGACAAGAATAAGGACTGGAAGCAGACCTCCTTCATTCTCAAATGAAGAGTGAAGGTGAAGTTGTCGCGAAGGGAGATTTCTACAGTGATAACAGGACCTGAAGACAGACTAGTTCAATCCAAACTGGTTTTTCCCAAAACAGTAGCACTGGAGAAGCGTTCAAACTTCTCGGTGCTATCCATCCTGAACAAATTGACGTATGTTCGTTCAGATATTAAGATTGAACCAAAAGCATAGTTTCTCGGACTCAAACTCTGGGGAGTAGACTTTTTAGAGTTCCTCTTATTCCATTCTTCATCCTGGTGCAACCCAGAAAATCAAGGGAAAATAAGAGAGGAGAATTGACTGTTCTTGCTCGCTCTTCTCTGAACTTGCTGTGTTCTCACTGTCACTTGCTATGCATCTATCTTCTCTGTGATCAAACCTCACGAAGAGGACTACACAGAGAACCTCCATATCTCCTTAAGATGCCTTATCCCGAAGGACAGTGACATCGAACTTGGCACCTGAAGAATAGCCATTCTTGGCTTTCACAGGTAGGTGCGAGTCACCAATGGGGCTCGGTCCCTTCTCTAGCCCTGCACCACTCTCATGAAGGAGAGAAGACTACCTATCACTGACTGTGGGTGTACAACACCCTTTGGAGGTTTTACACTCGGCGAGACTCGTACACGAGTACCCAACAGCCTCAGTTCCATGAGCAACACCCTTGGAATCAGAGACAGTAGAACAAACCTGGATTCAAACTCCTGGGGCTCCAGAGACACCATATTTTGGGAATAGTGTCCAGTTCCTGCTCCTCCCAAGGGACAGGATGCACACCCTTAGAAGTCTCGAGGCGAGACTTCTTAGGGGCAGAGAAACTATCTTCCTCTTCTTAGGCTGTGAAGCCTTCAAAAAGGGAGGTGAGGAGGCGTCAGATGACAAAGACGAAAAAGATGACCCCTGTGAAAACTCGCTGCAACATGGGAAGGGAGGGTGCTATGTCATGGCAAGGGACCGCACTGATCAAGAGCAGAGAGTTCGTTCAGTAGAGCCAAGTCAAGTGAGCTGAGCAGATCACCACTACATAATTATGAGTGGTAATTGTCAGTAAAGAACTATCTATTTTCCCAATTAACTGGTCTCCTTCGAGGCTGAAGCTCCAAGAAGGATAAAGAGGGATACTGTGTCTGCTGTTCCGTACGGTTCGGACCCGCCTCGCGAGTCCCAAGACACAAGGGGCGGTACTCGACCATTCACCTAGAAGGTGTTGCATGCAGTACCAAGCTTTGCATAACTCCAAACCAGACTGAAGAGCAGATTCATCTGTACTGGTAAAGACTCGTCTCGCTATCCAAGCACTCGTGATTGTGAGCGCTAGAATTTGTAAGAATTCCCATGCTTGGTGAGAAAACCTGACCCTTGCAAGACAATAATTGGGCGAGCCTTGTCTCACTCTGGTTCATGGCCCCTTCTGAGCGAGTAGAGGCCTGAGTACAATACACTACTGGTGTCTACTACCCTCCCATCTTCTTCGCCCGATGAACAAGAGATATTTCCACCAAAGAGGAAACAGCAAGACAGGGGAGCTTACGGGGAAGAAGGAACAACGACGATGGATCGGCCACCATGGGAGTCGTCAGGGACATGTAACCCTCCAATGAAGCCTTGAAGCCTTCCCCTGAGATCGCTTCCTCCCTTCATACCTCCCCCACTGCGCAGATAACCAGGACACACACACATCACAAGATATATCTCTTGTGTACTCGTGCCCTCTACATTTAGCGCAAAGGGCATGAGGGTCTACTTCAATACAGGAGTGAAAACTCCCACATTTCCTACTCCCTACCCCAGGGGATATCCTCTGGGAGAAGGAGGCTATGTAAATCTTAACCCTCTTACGCCGATTGGACGTATTAAACGTCGAGTCAAAATGTCTCCCGTATGCCGATTGGACGTATCATACGTCGGCTCAAAAAAGTTTTTTTTAAAAATTCGTGGAAAAATACTTATAGGCCTACCAGCCGAAAACTTTTGAATCACGCGCCTTGGGGGATGCTGGGCAGGCGCAGGCGCGCAAGCGCGAATTTCTTTCTTATCGCACTAAAAAGTATCAGTGACACATATCGGAAATTATTTCGTCACTTTGACATAATTTTTGCACCATTTTAAATTATCCTTTACATGAAGTATTATATATGAAAATGTGCGCAATTTCATGTAAAATACAACAAAAAAATACTCATGATTGTAGCTTTTATCAGTTTTGAAATATTTTCATATAAATAACAATAAGTGCAAAAACTTCAACCTTCGGTCAACTTTGACTCTACCGAAATGGTCGAGAAACACAATTGTAAGCTAAAATTCTTATAATATAGTAATATTCAATCATTTGACTTCATTTTGCAACAAATTGGACGTCTCTAGCACAATATTTCGATTTATGGTGAATTTATGAAAAAACTTTTTCCTTATGTTCGTGCGATAACTCTTCCGATAAATTTTTTCGTGCGATTGTCCTAATGTTTGCACCCTTTTAAATTTGCCGTTACATAAAGTTTTATATATGAAAATGTGCGCAATTTCATGCACAATACAACAAAAAACAACCCATGGTTGTAGCTTTTATCAGTTTCGAAATATTTTCATATAAATAACGTTAAGTGCAAAAATTTCAACTTTCAGTCAACTTTGACTCTACCGAAATGGTCGAAAAACGCAATTGTAAGCTAAAACTCTTATATTCTAGTAATATTCAATCATTTACCTTCATTTTGCAATGACTTGGAAGTCTCTAGCACAATATTTCGATTTATGGTGAATTTATGAAAAAAAAAAACATTTTCCTTACGTTCGCGCGGTAACTCTTCCGAAAAAATCAGAATTTTTTTGTGCGATTGTCGAAATGTTTGCACCATTTAAAATTAGCTGTTACATAAAGTTTTATATATGAAAATGTGCGCAATTTCATGTAGAATACAACTAAAAATGATTGAAGGTTGTAGCTTTTCTCTTTTTACGAAATATTTGCATATAAATCACGATAAATAGAAAAAAAACCACGTTCGGTCAAATTTGACTCTACCGAAATAGTTGAAAAACGCAATTGTAAGCTAAAACTCTTACGGCCTAGTAATATTCCATCATTTTTCTTCATTTTGAAACAAATTTGACGTCTCTAAAACAATATTGTGATTTATGGTGAATTTTTGAAAAATATATTTACCTTCACTCCGCGCGCCAATTCGCGGCCACAAGTCTCCGAAAATACGTACATCGCATTATCCTAATATTTGCTCCTTTTCATATTAGCATTTTTATAGAGTTTTATATATCAAAATGTGCGCAAATTCATGAAGAATACAATAAAAAATAATTGAAGGTTGTAGCTTTTTCCATCTCCGAAATATTTGCATATAAAAAAATATATAAAAATTTCGACATTCGGTCAAATTTAACTCATCCGAAATGGTCGAAATCTGCAATTCTAATCTAAAACTCTTACAGTATCGTAATATTCAATCATTTGTTTTAATTTTGAAACAAATTGGAAGTCTAAAACAATATTTAGAATTACGGTGAATTTTTTAAAATAACATTTGTTTACGTCCGCGCATTACGAATTCGTACATCATTTTGTGATAATATTTTTTCGGTGTTGCTTTTATTGTTTTACTATGTATTATATATCAAAATGATTGCAATTTAGTGTAAAATACAACGAAAAAAAAAGTAACTCCTTAGCTTTGACCGTTTTTTGCACAGTGTGATTTGAATACAATTATCTATGAATTTTTTTTTTCGCTACCATATAGTATCGCATTATTTACATATGATAATGATATTATTTTTCATTTCTGATGATTTCATACTAAACTTCAGGCAATAACAAAAAATGAGCCAAAAATGAACTCTTAATCTTCAAAACTAAGCGTGCTGTGATTTTTTGAAAAAATTATTTTTTCCGCTTCTGCGCTCACTCCAAACCGGCGACGGCATACGGGAGAGGTTTTGATTTTTAGTGCTTCGACGTAAGAGGGTTAATATTGCATGCTGCAACCCAAGTAGTATACACAAAAACACAAACACAACAAAAATTAAAGATCTCACCTCATGTGAAAATTGAAAACGAACAACAGCAGTCAGGCAGAGAAGTGAAACATGTCCTCACTCGACGGCTGCTAAAGGCAAATTGGAGCGTTTATGTCCAGTCGGGCGAGACTCCAGACTAGCGGACAATAGATAACTGCCTAATCACCTTGTTTGGAACTTCAACGGCCATTTTCCAGCCTATGCTGAAAGTAATTCCTAATGAAAAGGACCAAGGGTGTGTATATCATGTAGGAACAAAACATCAGTTCTAAAATAAAAAAGGAAATGTCTTGTTTTTTACATCAAAACAAGTGGACAAAATGAAAGCATAGAATTTTTACATTCCAAAATTTCATCAGTACAAACAATAGAGTTCAAGAGCCTTGTTATATAAATACTTAAGTCCAAACAATATATCAATACACTTACTTCACTGGCAGCTAACTTCTTCTGAGTCATTTCAGTGATTTCCAAACTAGTTCCAAATTCTTTCAACACTGCTGCTTTGTAAGTGGATGCATTGTTTATAGAGGAAATGGAAAAAGTCCTTGAAAGATTCTGTGCTGAAGGACTTGAAGGTCCTAACAGTCTTGTTCCAATTCGAAGCAAGTGAGACAAAGTTCTTGCTGTCATCTGCAACACAAATACGGTATATAGTACATGAAAGTAACTTCAATTAAAATGGTAGAGGTACTCTTATAGTGTCTTTACCATATTTCAAAAATTCAAAAGGATGGAAAATCAAGATAAATTTCATACTACTACACTACCATACTAAGTTTGATACTTCACCAATTCTTCTTCCCTTGTAACAATTTGCTACCATCCCTATACAATTTCTAACAAATTATAAAGTAAAATATAAGAAAATCAAACAACTATTTCAAGGAAAACCTTTAAAGCATTGTACAAATGGCTTTCAATTACAATACAACATTGGTAACTAATCCAATTACAATATAGAACAGTCTACACTTGACAAAACTGACTGAATTTGTTTAGCAAGTGGAGGGTTGCCTATTCTTCTACCTGCTGGTGTCATTGTATACTTTAATAGCTGAACACTGCAAGGGTTCAGCAATCACTCAATCAGGGAGGAAATCCCAACTCATGTGAATAAAATCACTAGTGTGACCATCCAAGTGAAAAAATGGTCAGGATTCAAGTGTCAAAAACAACTTGCCTAACATTAAGAAATCAATCTTAGTCTTTCTAGACTTGAGGATAAGATACAGGTTGATTTGTAAAAAGATCTGGCAGGGGAGCTATTTTCATAAGACCTTTCTTGTGAGTCAGTTGCAGCCTTTCAGGACTGATATGTTTCTGAACATCTTCCAATGGCTGAAGATGGATTAAAAGATATCAAAGTAAGCCTCTGAAACAAGAGGTCAAACCCAATTGGTTGACCCATAAGTTAAAAGGATAAAGATTTCATGAAGAACTTTGACTTACACTGGCATCCAGGACATTTTTAATAAGACAAATTATAAATGTGTTACACATTGTATTTTAAGGGTAGTTCTATTCCTTATCATCGCTGTGACTCTTAAGCTTTGAAAATAAAATGGTTAAGTATGATGATGAAACTCTTCTAACAGCTATCCAATCTTCTTTGATGCAAAATGAAAAAATGAAGTAGTTGCTTGTCTTATAAAGATACAAAGGAATAACAAATTGCAAAGTCTGTGAGGTATGCCAATGAACTGCCACAATATCAACTCATTGACTAGGCAGTGTCATACACTGCATCTAACCACCATAATATCCTCTAGTGTTATTACATACGATCGTTAAAATGTTATTAAACAAGACTACTGAGTCACCTGTAAAAGCTCATAAGTAAACCAGAGATGAAGTCTGGAAGATGGGAAGAGACTAAAGGGAACAGATGAAACGGAATGCAACAAGGAACAGGACAGTCATATAACTAAATCTTAATTATAGGTGACACTAAATAAAACTATAAATACAGTAGATGGATACCAGTTTACAGTATTTTTCTCATGTAAAGCATAAGGCAAGCTAATATCAACAGATATTTGCATGTTAATATACAAAGATATTATCTGATGTCTCTAATGCTTCCCTGAAAATCTCACATGTCTCTGTTGAATATGATATTGTAATGATACAATTAACCCTTAAACGCCGAAGCGGTAAAAAAAAAAATGTCTCCCGTGTGCCGGAGACGTTTCAGAGTGAGCGCGGGAGCGGAAAAAATATTTTTTTCAAAAAATCACAGCGCGCTTAGTTTTCAAGATTAAGATTTCATTTTTGGCTCCTTTTTTTGTCATTGCCTGAAGTTTAGTATGCAACCATCAGAAATGAAAAAAATTATCATTATCATATATAAATAATGCGATATATGATAGCGCAAAAACGAAATTTCATATATAATTGTATTTAAATCGCGCTGTGCGCGAACCGGTTAAAGGTAACAAGTTAATTTTTTTTTTCGTTGTAATGTACACTAAATTGCAATCATTTTGGTATATAACACATTGTAAAACGATAAAAGCAACACAGAGAAAATATTATCACAAAATAAAGCATGAATTCGTAACGCGCGTACGTAAACAAATATTTTTTTCAAAAATTCACCATAAATCTAAATATTGTCCTAGAGACTTCCAATTTCTTTCAAAATGAAGACAAAGGATTGAATATTACTATACTGTAAGAATATTAGCTTACAAATGCAGTTTTCGACCATATCTGACGAGTTAAAGTTGACCGAATGTCGAATTTTTTTTATATATATTTTTTTATATGCAATTATTTCGGAAATAAGAAAAGCTACAACTTTTAAATATTTTTCGTTTTATTCTACATGAAATTGCGCACATTTTCATATATAAAACTCTATGAAATGCCTAATATGAAACGGAGCAAATATTCCGAGAATGGGACTCACGCATTTCGGAGATTTGTGGCGGAGAATCCGCGCGCGGAGGGAAGGAAAGTTTTTTTTTTAAAATTTTAAAATTCACCATAAATTTAAATATTGTGCTAGAGACTTCGAATTTGTTTCACGATGAAGATAAATGACTGAATATTACTAGACTGTAAGAGTTTTATCTTACAATTGCGTTTTTTCGACCATTTCGTAGAGTCAAATTTGACCGAACGTGGTTTTTTTTCTATTTATCGTGATTTATATGCAAATATTTCAAAAATGAGAAAAGCTACAACCTTCAACTATTTTTTGTTGTATTCTACATGAAATTGCGCACATTTTCATATATAAAACATTATGTAACGGCTAATTTAAAATGGTGCAAACATTACCACAATCGCACGTATGATTTTTTCGGAAGAGTTACCGCGCGGACGTAAGGAAAAAGTTTTTTCATAAATTCACCATAAATCGAAATATTGTGCTAGAGACTTCCAATTAGTTGCAAAATTAAGGTAAATGATTGAATATTACTAAAATATAAGAGTTTAAGCTTACAATTGCGTTTTTCGACCATTTCGGTAGAGTCAAAGTTGACCGAAGGTTGAAATTTTGGCACTTATCTTTATTTATATGAGAATATCTCAAAACTGATAAAAGCTACAATCACGAGTATTTTATTGTTGTATTCTACATAAAAATGCGCACATTTTCATATATAATACTCCATTTAACGGCTAATTTAAAATGGTAAAAAAATTATGTCAAAGTGACGAAATAATTTCCGAGATGTGTCACAGATACTTTTTAGTGCGGCAAGAAAGAAATTCGCGCTTGCGCGCCTGCGTAACGATTGTAAACAAAACAACACCTTGATCCGTGAACTCCCAGCATCCCCCAAGGCGCGTGATTCAAGAGTTTTTGGCTGGTAGGCCTAAAAATATTTTTCTGCGAATTTTTAAAAAAACTTTTGTATGTCGACGTAAAATACGTCCAGTCGGCACCCGAGAGACAAAAAATGTCGACATAAAATACGTCCAGTCGGCGTTTAAGGGTTAAGTTTGTTCATACTTACCTGGCAGATATATATATAGCTGTATTTTTCCGAGTCCGACAGAATTTTAAACACTTACGACACACGCAGTGGGAGTCAGGTGGTTAGTACCCATTCCCGCCGCTGGGAGGCGGGTATCAGGAACCATTCCCATTTTCTATTCATAATTTTATTTCCACTGTCTCCTGAGGGGAGGTGGGTGGGTACTTGATTATATATATCTGCCAGGTAAGTATGAACAAACTTAATTGTGTCATTACAATATCAATTTGTTCATGAAACTTACCTGTCAGATATATATATAGCTGAATCCCACCTTTGGTGATGGGAGTAGACAGAATAGAAGATTTTAGGGAAACATATATATGCAGATAATTGATATCTTGGTTCCTTACCTGTTAGCAGGTAAGGAACCAAGGCATACCTACCAAAGGTATCCCACTTAGACTAAGCTAATGGAAGGGAGATCCGCTCCAGGCGGTCAACCCCAAAACCATAAAACACAAGTTAAAAACTCACCTAACCATTAAAGGATAGGATGAGTGCTACCTCCTGCCCCCAAAACAGTGTCTGCAGCGACGTATGGTCCGAGCGAGCAGCAATTTTCGTATGTTGCTTTCACCTCCCGCAGGTAGTGTGAAGCGAACACCGAATTGCTTCGCCAATAAGTGGCGCTCAAAATGTCTTTGAGTGCCATATTTTTGTGAAAAGCCACCGAGGTAGCTATAGCCCTCAACTCGTGGGCTTTCACTTTTAGAAGCTTCATATCACTCTCACTGCACTTTTCATGAGCTTCCTTAACCGTGCTTCTTAAGAAGAACGCCAGTGCATTCTTTGACATAGGAAGATCCGGTTTTTTCACCGAGCACCACAAGTTCTCAGAAGAGCCTCTGCATGCTTTGGTTTTCTGCAAATATAATTTGAGAGCCCTGACAGGACACAGGACTCTCTCAGGTTCAGGTCCCACTATTTCCGACAACCCTTTGATCTCAAACGTCCTCGGCCATGGGTTGGAAGGGTTCTCGTTCTTTGCTAAGAACGTAGGACTTCGGGAACAAACCGCACTATGATCCGTGAACCCAATGTGCTTGCTTATACCTGGATTTCGCTAACCCTCTTAGCCGTCGCCAGAGCAGTTAGGAAAATGGTCTTCTTCGTCAGATTCCTAAGCGAAGCGGAATGGAGCGGTTCGAACTGACTCGACATCAGGAACTTCTTTAGGATGGAGAGCCTTCGTAGTCTCGAAGGATCTAATGAGATCATGAAGGTCTCTGTCATTTGCCAAGTCGAGTCCTCTATGTCTGAAGACTACAGAAAGCATGCTTCTGTAGCCTTTAATCGTGGGAACAGCTAATTTCGCTTCTTTCCTGAGGTAAAGAAGGAAATCTGCTATCTGGTTCACAGAGGTTGAGGTGGAGGAAATGCCCTTCTTCCTGCACCAACTTCTGAAGACAGCCCACTTCGATTGGTAAACTGCGATTGAGGAGGGCCTCCTTGCGGTGGCAATCGAACCCCTCGCTCTGGCCAACTTCTTGATAGTCTGATCACAGTCAGACTCAGAGCGGGGAGGTTTTTGTGGTACCTCTCGAAGTGGGGCTGTCTGAGTAGATCTTTCCTTAAGGGCAGAGTCCTCGGAAAGTCTACCAGGAAGGACATTACCTCTGTGAACCAGTCGGCCGCTGGCCAGAAGGGGCCGATGAGGGTCATCCTCGCTCCCTCTGATGCCGCGAACTTCCTCATTACTTCCCCGAGGATCTTGAATGGGGGAAAGGCGTAAATGTCCAGTCCCGACCAATTCCACAGTAGGGCGTCTACTGCCACTGCTCCCGGGTCCAGAACTGGGGAGCAATACAAGGATCGTGACGTCTTGCGACTTCGCCCATAACAGGACATCCTTCGCGATGGCGAACAGAGAAGGAGAGTGGGTTCCCCCCTGTTTCCTGAGGTATGCCAGGGCTGTGGTGTTGTCCGCATTGATCTGAACCACTTTGTTGGAGACTTCCTCTTGAAAGAACCTTAGCGCAAGGTAAATCGCTGAAAGTTCTTTGAGATTTATGTGCCAGGACACCTGTTCCCCTCTCCAGGTGCCTGACACTTCTCTCCCTCCTAGTGTTGCTCCCCAACCCGTGGAAGACGCGTCGGAGAACAACACTAGGTAGGGGTTCCGAAGCTTGAGCGAAAGCCGTTCTGCAAGCTTCTGCGAATCTGACCACGTACCCCTTCATGTCGTCGACAGCAGCGACTTTGAAATGTGAATAAGGTAAGTTGTATAATAATTTTTTGTTAGCCTTAAAACTAGTGTTTCGGTTAGTTCGAAGCCCAGTACTGAAGCACGTGTTCGAACAGATCTATCGGCCCGACGGCGGGCACGTAGGAACATGCATGATGCCGCAATTTGTATGTAAACTTGTGTTTCGGTTAGTTCGAACAGTAGTACCGAAGCACGTGTTCAAACACGTAAGGCCGTGGGGAACGAGGAAGGTGTTTAATATGATATTGTTAAACTACAATAAAGTTTTGTACATACTTACCTGGCAGATATATACTTAGCTATAGTCTCCGACGTTCCGACAGAATTTCAAATCTCGCGGCACACGCGACAGGTAGGTCAGGTGGTCTACCTTACCCGCCGCTGGGTGGCGGGAGTATGAACCAATCTATCTCTCCAGCCAGATTTTTTCTCTTTCACCTGTCTCCTGAGGGGAGGCTGGGTGGGCCATTAGACGTATATATCTGCCGCCAGGTAAGTATGTACAAAACTTTATTGTAGTTTAACAATATCATTTTGTACATGAACTTCCCTGCCAGATATATACTTAGCTGATTGGCACCCTTGGTGGAGGGTAAGAGACAGCTAAAGTAATAAGGAGAGATAAGAAACAACTGATGTTGTAGGATATAAATAACCTTGGTTCTTACCTGTTCAGGCAGAAGACTTCATTGATATTATCTCTGAGTCTGCGTTGCCTGGAGAGCTACAGCTAGGACGTGACCTGATGCTGAAAGACTCTCGGATCTACCAACTGGGATATGTGATCCCTTTGTGTGGTAGAATCCAAGTCGGATCCTGTTAAAGGGAGTTCGTCCCTATCTTAACAGGTCCTAACCATACTACTGCAAGGAGCCACACTCATCAGACCACCTAACCAAACTACTAAAAGATTAGTATTACGACCTAAAGAGATGCCTTCATGCATCCTCTTTAAGGCAACCAACAACAACAAATACAAGGGGGAAAAATTTATACTACTAAAAAAGGATGAGTTCCAGCTCCCTGCCCCAGCACTGAATCCGCAGATACGTACGGGCCCAAGGCGAAGCATTTTTCGTAAGTGATTCTCACATCACGTAAGTAGTGGTTCGCGAACACTGACTGACATCTCCAGAATGTTGTCTCCATCAGATTTCGCACGGACATATTCTTGTTGAAAGCAAGAGAAGTTGCTATGGCTCTTACTTCGTGTGCTTTCACTTTAAGAAGCCTAAGATGTTCTTCTCTGCAGGATCCGTGTGCTTCTTTGATGAGGCTTCTCAAGAAGAAGGACAATGCGTTCTTCGACAATGGACGAGTAGGCTCTTTTACTGAACACCACAGTACCTCTCGGTTGGCTTTCAGTTGCTCTTTTCTTCTAAGGTAGTATTTCACCATTCTCACTGGGCAAAGAGTTCTCTCGGGTTCTTCTCCTACCAAAGAAGATAACCCACGAATCTCGAAGTTCTTGGGCCATGGACTTGATGGGTTTCTCATTCTTTGCAAGAAAACCAGGAAGGAAAGAGCAAATGAGAGAGTCCTCCTTAAAACCCACATTACCATCAATCGCCTGAAGCTCACTCACTCTTCTGGCGGAAGCTAGAGCCATCAAAAACAGAGTCTTCCTTGTAAGGTCTCTGAATGAGGCTGAATTAGGGGGTTCAAACCTAGAGGACCCAAGGAATTGAAGGACTACATCCAAATTCCAGCTAGGTGTCTTAGGATACTGCATTTTCGTTGTATTAAACGACCATAATAAGGTCCTGTAGGTCCTTATCTTCCGATAAGTTGAGGCCCCTGTGCCTGAAGACATTCGCCAACATACTACGATAGCCTTTAATCGTCGAAACGACTAAGCCACATTCTTGTCTTAAGAATAAAAAGAAGTCTGCGATTTGATTCACAGAGGTACTGGAAGAGGAAACGTTATTCCTCTTGCACCATCTTCTGAAGACATCCCACTTCGATTGGTACACTCGTAATGTGGAAGACCTTCTCGCTCTAGCGATTGCCTTAGCAGCTGCTGACGAAAAGCCTTTCGCTCTGACCAGTTTCTGGACAGTCTGAAGCCAGTCAGACTGAGAGCGGGGAGGTTTTTGTGGTACCTGTCGAAGTGGGGCTGTCTGAGTAGATCGCTCCTTAGAGGAAGCGATCTTGGAAAATCCACTAGCCATTCCAGCACCTCTGTGAACCAATCTTGTGCTGGCCAAAAGGGAGCTATCAAAGTCATCCTCGCGGAATCTGACTCTGCGAACTTTTTTAAAGTCAACCCCAGAATCTTGAAGGGGGGAAACGCGTATACATCGAGTCCTTTCCAATCGAGTAGGAGGGCGTCTATCCCTATTGCTCCTGGATCCGAGATGGGAGAGCAATACAGATCCAGTCTTTTGTTCTTTGCAGTTGCAAACAGGTCTAAGAGAGGCCTGCCCCACAACTTCCAAAGGCTCTGGCAAACATCTTGGTGCAGAGTCCACTCTGTGGGAAGGACCTGATCTTTCCTGCTGAGATCTGCCCTTACATTCCTTTCTCCCTGTACGAATCTGGTGAGAAGTTTTATCCCCCTTTCTTCTGTCCACAGAAGAAGATCTCTTGCTGTTTCGTACAGAGAGAAGGAATGCGTCCCCCCCTGTTTCCTGATGTATGCCAGAGCCGTGGTGTTGTCCGAGTTTATTTGCACAACTGCTCCTGTCACATCTGACTCGAACTCCTTCAGAGCAAGCCACACGGCTATTAGTTCTTTCCTGTTGATGTGCCAGGAAGACTGGTCCCCCATCCAGGTTCCTGACACCTCCTTGGTTCCCAGAGTCGCCCCCCAACCTGTTTCCGACGCATCGGAGAACAACACCAGGCTGGGTTTCTGGGATTGAAGAGGCAGTCCCTGCGAGAACTTGTCGGGATCCGCCCACCATGCTAACTCCTTCTTGATTTGAAGAGTAATTGACAGGGAGAACTTCAAATCCTGAGAAGGACGACTCCAATTACCGATGAAGAAAGAATTGGAGCGGTCTCAGGTGCAACCTTCCTAGGGAAACAAATTGCTCCAGTGAGGAGAGCGTCCCCAGCAGACTCATCCACTCCCTCCACTGTGCATACTTCTTTCCCTAAGAAGGTTGTTACTTTTTTTTTTCGAGTCCCCGGGCTATCCTCTCCTGTGACGGAAAAGCCCGAAAACTCAGAGAGTTCATCTGGATCCCCAGATAAACGCACTCTTGAGCGGGAATCAGACTTGACTTCTGCAGATTGACCAGAAGTCCTAAGGAATAAGTCAAATCCAGGGTTTTCTTCAAGTCCTTCAGACAACGATCTCTGGAATTGGCCCTTATAAGCCAATCGTCGAGATAGAGCGAAATCCTCACCCCTTCCAGGTGAAGCCATTGTGCCACATTCCTCATGATGGCCGTAAAGACTTGGGGGGCCGTGGAGAGGCCAAAACACAGGGCCCATGAATTGGAAGATTCTTCCCCCCATCATGAATCTTAGAAACTTCCTCGAGGAAGGATGGATTGGTACGTGGAAGTAAGCGTCCTGTAAGTCCAAGGACACCATCCAGTCCCCTGGACGGAGTGCTGCTAACACCGAGGCAGTGGTCTCCATCGTGAACTTCTTCTTTTCGACGAAGAAGTTCAGGGCGCTTACATCCAACACCGGTCTCCATCCTCCTGAGGATTTTGGAACTAGGAACAGGCGGTTGTAAAAGCCTGCCGAAAGATGATCTGCCACTAGTTCGATCGCCTCCTTTTCCAGCATCTGGTCTACCGCTAGTCGGAGGGCTTGATTCATGATGGGGTCCCTGTATCTGGCCGTCAACTCCCTCGGGGTATTCGTCAAGGGAGGCCTCGAAAAGAACGGGATTAGATAGCCCTTCCTCAAAATAGACAGGGTCCAGGCATCTGCGTCTTTCCGGGCCCAGACTTCTGCAAACTGTAAAAGCCTGGCGCCTACAGTTGTCTGAAGGACTTGAGTCTTACTTGGGAGGTTTGATTGACTTCGTAAAAGTCCTCCCTCTTCTGTTTGGTTTCCGACCTCTGAACGAAGAGGATCTAGAGGTAGATGCCCCTCGAAAGGGTTCCTGAGAGGTCGGCTTAGCTTTCTTTGTCTTAGTCTGGAAGGTAGGGCGCGGCTTCCTTGCAGACTGTGCTAGAAGGTCCTGCGTAGCTTTGGCAGAGAGAGCCTTCGAAATGTCTTGAACCAGGTGTTTAGGAAACAGCTGTGTAGAGAGCGGGGCAAAAAGCAAAGACGATCTCTGAGCATGTGAGACCGATTTTGTTAAAAATGAGCAAAATACTGATCTTTTCTTCAAGACCCCTGCTCCAAACAGTGAAGCTATTTCGCTGGCCCCATCTCTCACCGATTTATCCATACAGGATAAGACACAATTCAAATCCTCCGGAGAAAACGTGTCCGGTCCTTGAGTTTTCTTGGCTAGGACTCCGAGGGACCAATCGAGAAAGTTGAAAACTTCCAAGACTCTAAAAATGCCTTTTAGAATGTGATCCATTTCATTCATTGCCCACGTTGTTCTGGCCGAATTCAAAGCTGATCTTCTAGTGGCGTCTACTAGTGCCGAAAAATCTGCGTCAGCTGAAGACGGAAGGCCCAGTCCCAAGGGTTCTCCTGTCTCATACCAAAATCCTGTCCTTCCTGAAAGCTTCGACGGAGGGAAGGCAAACATTGTTTTCCCCGCTTCCTCTTTAGTACGCATCCATGAACCGAAACTCTTGAGCGCTTTCTTCATAGAAAGAGTCGGCTTCATTCTCACACACGAAGATCCTTTCGTTGCTTTCGCTGTGGAGAACAACGAGTGTGGAGAAGGAGGAGCAGTAGGGCTCAAAGACTCTCCGAACTCCTGAAGGAGAAGTTCTGTGAGCTTCTTGTACGAAGAAACTGTTGCCGATGTATTAGTTTCTTCCTCAGAGGCTTCCTGGTCTTCTTGAGGAGGAGAACGGGGATGAGGATCCTTATGAGAATCCTTAGATGATTTCCTAGCTGGGGTACAGTGCGATGAAGGAGACAAACGTCTTGAATGAGGAGAAGATTCCAAAGTAGAAAGGCGTACAGGAGAACGACGAGTTGTAAAAGAAGGGCGCTTATCCGAAAATTCTTGTCTAAACTCGCATTCTCTAGAAAGACCACGTCTATCCCTAGGGAAACTACGAGAGGGAGAGCGCCTGCTAAGATCCTGGCGCCGATCGCGAGGAGAGCGGCTACTAGGCGCCGAGCGCCTATCTGTTACAGGGCGCTTAGAGGAATCCTGGCGCCTACCAAGCGGCGAAACGTTGCTAAAAATAGGGCGCCTTTCAGGAGCAGGGCGCTCGAGAGGCTCTTGATGCCTACGAAGCGGAGAGCGGCTGCTACGCTCCGAGCGCTTAAACGGAACAGGGCGTTCGGCGAGATCTTGGTCCTTACCGAGGGGAGAACGTCTGTAAGGCTCCGAGCGCCTAACAGAAGCAGGGCGCTTGAGGCGTTCTTGACTTCTAGCAAGAGGAGACCGATGAGGAGTAGGGAGTCTCGAGAACGAAGAGCGCCTACTAGGAGAACGAAGCAAACGAGGATCAAGGTGTCTTTCTCCAGGAGAACAGCTACTAAAAGAATGACGCTTACCAGGAGCAGGGCTCCTACTAGACTCTTGATGTCTTACAGGGGAGGAGCGAACTCCATGCGATGAGCGCCTACCAGTCACGTTATCCGACGCCCGACTACAGTATCGGAAGGAGAAGTGCGCCTACTTTCAGAAGGGCATTCCCTAGGTTCTCTGAGAAGACGAGGAGAAGAAAGAAGAGACGGCGACGACGAACCAAGTCTTCTATGACCTGAGCGCTCTCTACTCTCTTCTTGCACGAACTCTAGAAGAAGGAGAAACAGAAGGGGCTGAGCGTCTACCCGAGGCAGGAATCCGATTTGAGGAAATATCTTCATAGTCCAAGGAGCGCCTATCCGTCGAATGGCGTCTCGACACCTCCGAGCGGGAGTGGTGTTCCTCTCGTGAAATGTTACGATGAGTAGAAGAATCCTCAAAAGAAGGAGAACGCCGATTGCAAGGAGAGCGCTCTTCCGACGAAACGCGCCTCGATCTCTTGATCGGGAGAGACAAATCCTTCCTTCTACGCGATCTCGATGCCAAGGAGTCCGCCAAGGCTGTGATCTGAGCTTGTAGGCCCGCTAGTACTCGAGAAGAGAGTCCCCAGGATCTTCTTCCGAAGCAAGCTCAGCGCGAGGCGCGGGAGAAGGAGGGCGATCACCGGATCTCCTAGGCTTCTTTGCTTGCAAGGAAGCTACATCAGAAAAGTCTTCTGGGCTGGACGCTAACGTACTGAAGGGAGCCTCCGCAGCCCTCTTCAACGGGCGTGACGCCTCCTTAGAGCTCCACCCACGCTTCGGCGAAGGAGAAGAGGATGACGAAAAACACTGGCGAAGAATATTCTTCTTCTTACGATCCAAGGCAGCCTGGGAGCGAACTTCAGGATCTGCCGAGGGGACGCCTGACCGGTGGGGGCTCTCCCTAGCCCTCCTGCGGCTTTCGACTTTCCTCCTCCACTGGAACTGGGAGTCTGGAAGAGGTCTAGGCCTGGAGGCACTAAGGAGCCGGTCAGACGCACCCTCCACATCACTGGGTACACTGCACTTATCATCACTGACACTCTTACCTTGCTCAGTACGAAGATTCTTGTCTTCCTTAGAACACAAGGAAGCTTTTGAGGCCGCCGCCTCCGAAGACGAATCTACGGCTTCGGTGCGGGGAGCAGGAGCTGAGACCTGGGAGGAAGGTTCTAAAACTACATTAATGTTAGTTTCATTCTCACTCATTCTCGACCTGCTCGAGCTCCTTGAAGAAGCTTTACGTACCCTATCCCTTTCAAGTTTCCTAATATAAGAAGAAAGAGCCTTATATTCATCTTCGTTCAAAACCTCACACTCTTGACACGGGTTACTAAACGAACATTCATTCCCCCTACATTTAACACAGAAAGTGTGAGGTCCACCGCAGCTTTCGGTAACCTCACCTTACATCCATCGGTCACACATACTCTAAACAAAACCGGAGTTTTGGAAACAGAATCAAAATCAGACATTCTACAGGAAAATCCAGCGCAAAGTCAATAACGGTCCACAATAAGCGTATGCCAAGCCAACATAGAGCGAATACGTCACCAAAATGTTCAAATCAATCTCCAGGCAAGCGAGAAATGAAGAATATATCGGAAGAAACGACAACAGTTGTTATCGCTTCAGCGACAGAAAAAAATCTGGCTGGAGAGATAGATTGGTTCATACTCCCGCCACCCAGCGGCGGGTAAGGTAGACCACCTGACCTACCTGTCGCGTGTGCCGCGAGATTTGAAATTCTGTCGGAACGTCGGAGACTATAGCTAAGTATATATCTGGCAGGGAAGTTCATGTACAAAAGTTACAGTTAAGGGGGGATTTATAGCCTAGACTAGTCATGTTTTTTTTTATGTACTGTGGCTAATTCACCCCTGTGGCTAGCGCGTGCAGCGCAACATTACCTCTTGCCAGAACATGTCGTGCTTGCCAAGAATCTTTAAATATGCGGATAAGGCGCGAAGCGCCGTTCCGCCACGGCCTTACTGACAGCACACATAAACATATTCACCATTAACAAATAATTTATCAGTAATTCTGGTTAGTCGTAGCCTAGGCTAGTCTGTCGTTTACATGTAAAGTAGTGGTTCAAAGTTATGTATGCAAAGTAAGGGGTCCTAGCATCTAATTTAATGTCGGTTAGTGGTAGCCTAGGCTAGACGTTTTACATGTAGGCTAGTGGTTCAAAAGTTCTGCAAAGTAAGGGGTCCTAGGCTAGCCTAGCCTACGTCAACCTTGAATGCAGAGTAAGAGGTCAAACTTTTGTATTCAGGGTAAAGGGTCTGGGTCTCAAAACCGGGAATTGAGAGTTTCGGGCGCCGTGAAAGTCCGAGGCCGCTTCCCCCCACCCACCCAAAAACCCCGGTTTCCCACTGGGTCCCCCTTTACCGTTTGATGTTTTTTAGGCTTTATTTTCACTGGGTCAACTACAAAAACGTTGTTCTTAGCAATTATACTGTTCCCCTTCTCATTTCCGAATATGCATTATACTTGTAGTTACTTTATTTGAGATTTTCCCCCCAAGAAAATTGATCGTCTGCGGATCTGTAGTCGCTCCAAGAAATGTTCAAATTGTTTCGATAAAACATGACATCATCCAGGAGTGGCTTAACTAGGAGACCAGGCTAATTATCAGCTAGCTTGGTAGATCTAAGTAACTAGCTAATAGGGCTGCGTCAGGTATATTTCCTTGGAAATGAACTTACTAGGTAGGTATTCAATAGAATTTTGGTTGCTTATACCTATTAAGAATTTTTTTTGTTATTTTTTGTCGATCGACTCTAATTAGCCCCCAGGGGCTAGGTAGTACTAAAAACATGGTGAAATACTAGGGGGAAACACCAGCGACTACCAACCCTTATCATGGTGGACAGGTCTTATTCACTCGATATTTAAATGGTGAAACAAGAATACAATTACAATTCCAAGCATACCATTCAAAAGATTGAAGTTTCGTCAACATAATGTGATATATGAAAGCCCCATATGAACTAAAATAAGCATGTGACGCTCTTCGTAAAATATGTTTTCAAGGCAGTTTTGAAATCCAATATGGCAGCTACCGTGTGGATGTACAGGTTCTGATCAGTGACGACAACCATCTTTCCCAGCCTTCCCAGCACTCATTTGAACAATGTTAGCGTATATATGTAACGTTTATTGATCTTACTCAAGATTGCAGTTGTAATCAGCACAATAAAACAACATTTTGTTGCCTATATTACTGAAAGTATGAAACTTTTTATTCCCGGGGTCATGGTTTGAACTGAATTCATTTTTACCTTGTAATCGGTGGTTTTAATCCTTACTGCCATCACAACTGAAACTCCACAGTGCTTATTTGATTGTTATTATACACATTTTGGTCTCAATTCACTCCAAATTGCACTATAAACAAGTTGCTGTTCCTGGTTCTTAAGCGCGCGCGCCACAAACACAGTTACGAGCAGCAGACGACGAAACTGCAAAGTTTTATTCCCTAATTTGTTTACTTTACTCGTTACTTAGTTCAACTTTAATTTATTTAAAAATTTTAATTTAATTCATGTATATTATCCCTTTTTTGCAACCAAATTACCCCGAAAAATTACAGATATTTCTAAAGTATATACAATCAAATGTTTCTAACGTTTTCGTACATCTGGCTGCCGAAAAACCATAGAGGAACGACTACGGAAAAGTGGATTATATATTTTTTTTTTGCTTTTTTGTTTGCTAGCACTTTTCATTGATTTCAGTCTATATTAGTATTTAAAAATTTTAATTTAATTCATGTATATTATCCCTTTTTTGCAACCAAATTACCCTGAAAAATTACAGATATTTCTAAAGTAGATACAATCCAATGTTTCTAACGTTTTCGTACATCTGGCTGCTGAAAACCATAGAGGAACGACTACGGATAAGTGGATTATATATTTTTTTTTTGCTTTTTTGTTTTTGCTAGCACTTTTCATTGATTTCAGTCTATATTAGTATTTTGAATTTCTTTAATAACCGTATGCCAGAAATAAATGTAACTTTAACCTTTGATGTTTGCATGCTAAGAATGGCAAAATCATCGTTGCCACATTAGTGGAGGCTTCACACATACGCCGATTCATTATTATAAACTGTTTCCATGAATTCTAGTTGTCATAGTAATGCAATAATGATAAAATTACTTTAATATTTATGTATAGTATATACTTCCAATACATAGCCTAATTTCACCAATTTCAACGTTTTGTGTATAGTCTTATACCCAGTTTGGAGGGTCAACACATGCCGAATGGCAACAGAGAGAGAGAGAAAGAAAGAAAGGAAGGCGAAGGAACGAAAAAGGAAAGGGGTGGCGGTGGAGGGGGGGAGAGGGTAGGTAGGTGGAGCTTTTTACGCGTGTTCGTATCCATTTCTGCATAATGGAGTTTTTGTCTCTTGGTACAAGGACAAGTGTCGTTATTCTTTACGATTAGTGATTCACGATACCCTTATAAATTACGGCACTGGGTGTAATGCACTATAGCAAAATCTCGTTCTGATACGAGTGTTCGTTACAGAAATAGGTATTGCCCAAAAACGTGCTTGCACTGTCACTGAAACCCATAGTAGGTATGCTGCTTAGTTGTCAATCAAGTTTCTTGTAATAAAGTATTTTTTACAAGCTAGCTATTGAATAAATTTGTATTATTTTCAATCAAAACATATGCCCCTCAATGCTAACTTTCCTCTTTTAACGACTTTCTGGTAATTGCAAATTCGGCCCCATAATTTCTTACGGTGCGAAAACGATTGCGTCACACTACGGCGATAATCCGGCAGTAAAACATCTTCATATATCCAAAAAGTAAATAATAAAGATATATATGCGCATTACGATTATACCAATTACATGAATAGCTGGTAATCTGCATGAATAACTGGTAAACTGTTCTGCAAGAAAGTTGAGTAAAGCAATTATTTACAATAGGTGTGAAAGCCAAGATGTCGTGACGTCATAATACAGGACTTAAAAGAACGTTCTAATTCTAAAAAATAATTACTTAAATTTGAGTCAGAATCAAGTTACTTTTTCAATAACGAATATTTTCAAATTAATCATCATAAATACGTAAAATATTGATGTTTTACTATTTATTTAAAAAATTATCCAAGTGCACGCTTCGTCGTCGTCTTCTACCAAAACAGTTGTTTACTAACAAACAAGCCGGTGAGGGACCGTGTTCCGACTGTTGTGATGAAAGTGCCCCAGCGTCTGTGGGTGCAAGTGGTGTGGGGATTTATCACAGGAAATGGGAAGTTTATTGAAACAAGCGACTCTGTAAACATCGAGATGGCGTCAATCTTCTAAATATTTCGAGTTGTAAGTAAAAAATGTTGAACGGGTTTTGGTGAGATTTGGACTGCCTTATACCACCATTTCACTACCCTCTGTTTAAATCTTAAAATTTGGCCTTAATTTCTAACTTTGGAGAAAATACTTACTTCGAAAGGAGAGTAGAGGTCTTTAGCTCCATTTCTCACCAACAAGAAGTCGCGACTGATGCCCATCTCCGATGTCAGGACGCGCTATAATGTACTTTTTTGGGGGTTGTACACGTTGATCGTACCTGGTCCACCCCTATACCATGCGGTTTTTTACCCTACATTTGACTTGCCGATCCCTACCAAGTGGGTTTCGTATTCGCGGGACCGTTCCTTGCCATCCGTGTGGAGTAATTGCTTAGAATAACACTTAGAATTACGTGAGCTCTCCATAAATTAATGTCAGACTAAAATAATAACCTTCAACGGCTCAGTGTCTTATCTGTCGCCTACCGGTATGCAACACTAAGCCTACCAGGGGGCCAAAGTCTATCGGCTGGAAAGCTTGAGTTCACTTTCTTTTGTCTAATCGCCAACCTTGTCACACTTACTGATTAACTTAACCTTGCAATCGAAGTATCCTAAAACCAGGCAATGCCCCACTATGCAAATTTAGATGAATGGTCGACAGAGAATAATAAAATATACCTCAACTACTTACGTTTGCGATAGGACGATGACGAATTTGGGTAAAGGAAAATGATGTAGTCGTATTGAAGCTATGTAACCTTTATAACGGCTTACGGCTTGCTACCCTAACTCCAACATGTCATTTTATCTGTCTAATAAATGATCTGTGACAACCGCCACTTCGACAACCTGTGCAGGGAGATATGAGGGAGATAAAGTTTCAGGGGCCTCAAGAAACTACTTGATATTTTAACTTAGAGAATGACAAACTAACCTATCTGTATGTCTGTCCACCTACGTAAAGGCCAAATCTTTCCCAGCACAGGTTTTCGAAGTGGCAGTTGTCGCAGAAACAAAAGGCACTAATGCTGAAAGTCGTTCGCTACCCAGGATGCCAGGAATCACCCAGTCGTAGGAATGAGCACCGTACGACCGAGGGACACCAGTTAAGAAGATTCCAACGTTTGGCTTACAGATGTGGTGAAGTTTCCTGGACTATCACTAAAAAACGAAAAAAAAACTTCCAATTTGTCTTTTTTAAGAAAAACAAGTATTTTTATTCCGTTGGCTGAAGAGAACCGTTGTGCAAACAGTCGAAAGCTCCATGTTTTTCACCTGTACGTATTTTAGACAAATACAGTATTATATATACTACTGTGGCTTTTATCTCATTAACTCCGGTCACAGCATATTGATGCACTACACGCACACACACAGTAGATATATATATATATATATATATATATATATATATATATATATCTATATATATATATATGTGTGTGTGTGTGTGTGTGTGTGTGTGTGTGTGTGTGTGTGTGTATATATATATATATATATATATATATATATATATATATATATATATATATAAATGTGTTGTGTGTGTGTGTGGCATCAGTATGCTGTGACCGGAGTTAATGAGTTAAAAGCCACAATAGTATATATGATATTGTATTTGTCTAAAATACGTACAAATTAAAAACACGGAGCTTTCGACTGTTTGCACAACTGTTCTCTTCAGCCAAATGAATAAAAATACTTGTTTTTCTTAAAAAAGACAAATTGGAAGTTCTTTTTCGTTTTTTAGTGATAGTCCAGGAAACTTCACCACATCTGTAAGCCAAACGTTGGAATCTTCTTAACTGGTGTCCCTCGGTCGTACGGTGCTCATTCCTATGACTGGGTGATTCCTGGCATCCTGGGTAGCGAACGACTTTCAACATTATATATATATATATATGAATATATATATATAGATATATAATATATATATATATAATATATATATATATATATATCTATATATATCTATATATATATAAATTATATATTGCTACTTTCAAAACGCATATATCCCCTCTTTGACTGTATTAAATATTATGAAGAGGATTTGGCAACATTTTTTCAGATTCCTAGATAGCTTAGAGATAGGATGTTTAAAATGTGTGTTCAGATTTTGCATAACATATTGCAAAAGAATATATAACGTAGTATGAAAAAGAGAGAGATTATCTTTGTCCGTTCGAAACTAGAATTGTTTCGGTTACTTTTCATCACCTCTAGATTAAGGGAGCTGGCAGTCTTCGTGTTGTTATAAAAACATGTCAATCTTAATTATCGCTCGATTTCTGTCTTGATCGGGTATGTGTCTTTGTTGAGCTGATACGTTCATGAATGTATGCTCGTTTCGTATGCGTATTTCTTTGCCGAATGACACATGCAGATTTCACAGTTTGTCTGTAAAGTTGCGTCACATTCGAAGCTTCTGGAAAGAATTGTGTCCCAAAACGTTTTATGTCATCTCCACTGTCCAGCTTTCATAAGGAAGAGAATTCATTCAGGCTTAATTCCTCAAAGCGTTTACATCTCCCTCTCTCTCTCTCTCTCTCTCTCCATCGCACTTTTGATTTCCAAGTAACGTAACGATTTCATACTTACTGAATGGTCACTCGTAACTTGTAGATTTCAGATTTTATTTTTCTTTGAGTTATTTAGTATCATTTAGTGGTTTCTGTGGAATCTGAACAAACATTATATTAGTGTGAAACGGCACCTGGTTTTTGTGAGTGTGAAACAAGCTGCAGCAAAGAAAGAAAATTGGTATACCAAGAGGGTAAAGTGTGTTATATTTCTATTAGTTGCAACTAATAACTAATTTCTGATGGTTATGATGGTCTGGTAAAAACTAATAACTAATAGTCAGTGGTTTGGTAAGAAACTAATCACTATTGGTTACGATGGTTTAGAGAACTAATAACTGATGGTCACAATGGTTTGAGTGAAAAGATTTAAATTTTTACACTTTGCAAATTTTTTGTGCTTTGTGTTTGTTTCATTTGAAGTGATTTTTATGTTTTGTGCATTTATCCATTCTCTTATTGAAGTGTGTGTTTTTATTTTATATTCTGTGTGATTAATACTTTTTGCAATTTTGGTATTTTCCACATTTTCTGTGTTTTCATTTGCTTTCACAATTTGATTAATCTAGTTATTTTCATTACCTAATCATTGCACATTTAATTGAATTTAACACTTGTGAATTAATTTGCACTTAGAATTCTTTTCAAGTTTTATTGTTCTTTAGCACTTGTGAATTAATTTTCAAATTTTAAGTATTGCCTAACACTTGAATTTTGATGGAATTAATTTTCTTGAATTTTTGTGATAAATTAATTTTGATTTAATTTTATTGAATTGATTCAAGAATTAATTAAACTTTACTTTGTTTTCAAGTAACAGTAATTTTCCCTGATATTGTGAATTTCACTTATAATTTTGAGTTGGATAATAAATCTTTGTATCTAAAATTTTTATAAGTGTTTTCTTTATTTTACACCAGTATTTAATTATGATTATGTTGATGTTATGTAGAAACATAGAGTGGTAATTGATCTGTTCTCCTTCAATTAACTTGAAGTGACTTAGAACCAGGAAAGAACTTAGACTTCTGAAATCAGGGAAATACTTAGACTTTTAAAGTTGTTGATGGAGTGATGCCCTTTGATTAATTTAATTACTTACAAGATTACCTCACACCTGTTTTGATGAACTTAGTCTGATTTTCTGCAATACTGGTAAGTTGCTTAAGGGATCACTGTTGCCTTTAGAGTATTCAGTCGTTTAGTACCTATGATGAGGGTTCAGGTGTCTGGCTGTTGTGAGGTAACAATTAATGAATGGTAAGTGTAGTAACCAGATACTTGGCACTATATCACAATATATATATATATATATATATATATCTATATATATATATAATAATATATATATAATATATATATATATATAGGTTTTGCCACAGAAGAAAAATGAAAGGCGAGAGAGCCAAGAACTTTCGGTCTAACACGACCCTTTACTTAGGCACAAGTAAAGGGTCGTGTTAAACCGAAAGTTCTTGGCTCTCTTGCCTTTCATTTTTCCTCCTTGGCAAAACCTTTATATATATATATATATATATATATATATATATATATAATATATATATATATATATATATATATATATATATGTAGTAAGGGGGAATGCACAGACTCATCATATTTAACTTCCCATGGAGACAGAGTCCGAGCGACAGCTTAAGAAAGCTGATAACTCTTTTCTAGGATGGTGTGACATTAAGATGCTTACCGAAGCAGGTCAATGATCGTCCTGTAGTTATAAGGGATGTTAGAGTTCCTTACCTAAGCATATCAGTGCCATGAGGACTTGTCCAAGGTGACTTTGAAACTAGTTGAAAGTAGTTTCTGGGTGTGGACGAAGAATGTGAATTCATCTGTACGTGTGTGCCTCTTTCGTTCTTAACGGAAGGTAACTAGGCAGAAGGATGGAGACAGCTACGGGGAGAAAAGGCAGAATGCCGGGATAGCTCTGCGAAAGTTATATTTGTTTCTGTGTGGGACGTTCCAAGCTGTAATGGGTAAGTTACTGTGATTTAGCCAAAGTTGTAGCTTGGTTGTCTGTTTTGACATTTTGTAAAGATGTTCTATTTCATTTAATCTTTTGACTTTGTCTTTACAATTGTGTATGCTCACTAGTGTGTTCTCCTGTCTTTTAAACAGGTGGATCTAGTGGAGGCGACTAAGTGTCCTAGTGAGGGGACTGTGTTTTGGAGAAGAGATAATTGGTGTGACTAATTACTGATTAAGACTATTAAATACCAGGGGGCTATCTGTGAGACTTGAACTATGAATTATAATTCTATTAATTATCCTGTAAGAACCTGAATTATTCAACTAGTACTTTGCTTTGAATAAACATATATTTTTGTAGCTCCAACTCTGATTCTGATTTGGTGATCTTAGATAATGGAGTGGAGGTTGAGAGAGAGAGAGAGAGAGGAGGGACAAAGTGTTACCAGTTTGCTTTCCGTGTGGCTAAACGCATACCAAATATGAAAATAGCGGGGGCGACGCTCCCGTTGTTAATAGTGGTGGTAAGCGGTGGTTGAACGAAAAAGCCTTTTGTGAGATTGTGGAAAATTGTTAGGTTTCAGTTACTAGGTGAGAGGGAATGAGAAATATCCGTCCGTTAACTGTGGTAATGAGGCGGGGAGAATTAAACTTGGCTCAGCATTTTGCCCAGGGCGAGATACCGCGAGTGGGTCAGTTGATCAGTAAGACTTTTGAGTGCGTGCTGCTAAGTGTTTTCTCGCCTGTAATGCGGAGTCTTTCAGATGGTGTGTGTGTTAGCGTGTTTATAATTGCGCAGATTCCGGGGTTTTCTTTCATTGTGAAGGGGTAAGTGTTACAAAGTGTTTTTTTTTTGGGCCTAGGGGTTTTTTCGACTTTGTGTATGAATCATTTTGTGAGTTATGGGATTGGTTTAGGATACCACATTTTTTATCCCCATAGGAGTAGAAAGTGATGTGTTTCTTTATTGGCACATATCAAAGGAGACACGTTCATCTTTGTTTAATACAAAGGTGTGTGTATGAATGGTTTTCATACATGCAAAACTGTTGCTTGAATTGCATTCTTTGCTTGGAGACAGAGAGCGCCCACTCGTTTTTACGCGCTCAGCACATTTTCTGCTGAACCGACCCAGATGGGTATTGCAAGGGGAAGGAGAGTAGTGGTCTGCCTCGTGGGGCATTGCTTGACCGGGAGGGTAAAGCTCTCATTTTTTTTTTTAGTGAGTGGTGAACTTCTTCTTTTTTTTTCTTTGTGTCGGGGCAATGAGGACGAGTTTGCCCTTGGATAATGAATTTCCAATGCCAAAAGACATCAGCTGATAATGATTGGTTGATGATGTGAGATGCCCGTAGGATTATTTTTAGAAAGAGATTTTCTTTCTCTTGAGTGAAGAGAAAATGGGATGTAGTGTAAGTTTTCCTTATGCTTTGGAAGGCATAATTATAATGGGGACACAGTGATTATATTTTTTTTAATGGAGATTTGATTGGTGTTGGGGAGATTACTTTAAAATGGGGCTGAGTGATGGTGATTGCCAAGTGGTGCTGAATGGTGATGCCCGGTGGTGCTGACTGGTGATGAGAGCTGAATGATGATGATACCCGGGAGTGGTAATGGGGTTGTATATGTCTAGTGATGGGTGGTGATTAATGCCCTTACTTGAGATATTTTACGGGAGAGGTACTTAAGTAGAATTATCATTATTTGAGATATTTCATGGGAGATTATTTTATAATTATTACAGATAATTATATTATGGAGAATTATTACAATGAATTATGGGAGAATGTGTCAGTGGTTCATGGGTGATGAATCTGGCTGAATTTTGGTGAATTGTGCTGAATTTTGCTAAACTTCTGGTGAATTTTGTGCTGAATTTTTGGTGAATGGGCAAGCATTAACATTGGTGATGTTTTTTTAGACTAATACTGGTGATTTTTTTTTAGATACTAACATGGGTGTTGTAATGCTATCAAGGGTGGTGATATTTTTTTTTTGTGGATATGGGAGGTACTAACAACACATTTTTTTTTAGTTTTCTTTATTATGAGTTCAGCAGGAAATTGCTTGACATCTACGTGAGTCACGGGGATAGTTAACAGTGCCATTGATTTTTCTTTTTTTCCTTTTTTGGAAGTTAGCCATCGCTGACATAAGTTTTTTTATCATGAGTGAATTTGAATTTATTTTTTCTCTCCAGTTTGTGTGAATTTTTTAATATCTAAGTTCGTGACTTGGAGTCATTGTTTGGGAATGTGTTTATAATTTCAGCTGTTTGATGCTGCAGAGAGATTTATGGGGGAATTTTTGCATTTTTTTGAATGCATACGAAATATCACTACTTTTTTTTTTTTCTTTCTGGATATTTGTGTTCCAGAAGTTGTGGGTTTCTTGCACAATACCTTTGCTGTATTTGTGACAACTTTGCCAGAGATAGGAAACTTGGTTAAGTTTCTAGTGGCCTATGCCGTAGTGCATATGGAGAAGTCTTTACTTAGACAATGAATTTGGAGTTTTGTTATAATGAGTTGTGGCACATTTGAGATTTTTTCTGGAATTTCCTGGACAATTTTTATTTGCTGAGTTTTTGCCCTTTTTCAGCAGTTATGCTAAACAGAGAGTTTATAGTTTTTGCCTATAACATTGAGTTATTTTCCTGGAGAATTGGAGCTATAATTTTGGAGATATAATATTTTTGGCCATTTGATATTTTTTAAATTTTTTTGGAAATATTCCACAGTCTAGGCCTATGGTGGTGAGAGCTATGTTTAGTTCAATTATTTTGCAGCCATCTTTGTTGCAAATGGAGACGCCTTTTTGAGGAGATATGTAGCAATATTTATGAGTGTGTCAGCTGGATGCTTTGAGTGCATTTTTTTGGAGATGGAGTTCATTTTTTATTATCCTGCTTGGAGATATATTATTTTTTGGAGACTTGTTTTATTCCACATGGAGTTATTAGTGAAATAGAGGTAAGTATCTTTTAATTGCTGAAACAGAGGTGAATATTTTTTGTTACTGGAGTGGTGGTTTTATTAACATGTGGTTATTGGTGAAATAAAGAGGGAATATGGTGGTGTGGTTATTAACCCTTAAACGCCGAAGCGGTAAAAAAAAAAATGTCTCCCGTGTGCCGGAGACGTTTCAGAGTGAGCGCGGGAGGGGAAAAAATATTTTTTTCAAAAAATCATAGCGCGCTTAGTTTTGAAGATTAAGAGTTCATATTTGGCTCCTTTTTTTGTCATTGCCTGAAGTTTAGTATGCAACCATCAGAAATGAAAAAAATTATCATTATCATATATAAATAATGCGATATATGATAGCGCAAAAACGAAATTTCATATATATTGTATTCAAATCGCGCTGTGCGCAAAACGGTTGAAGGTAACAAGTTACCTTTTTTTTCGTTGTAATGTACACTAAATTGTGATCATTTTGGTATATAACAAATTGTAAAACGACAGAAGCAACACAGAGAAAATATTATCACAAAATAATGCATTAATTCGTAACGCGCAGACGTAAACACATATTTTTTTCATAAATTCACCATAAATCTAAATATTCCTATAGAGACTTCCAATTTCTTTCAAAATGAAGAAAAATGATTAAATATTACTATACTGTAAGAATATTAGCTTACAAATGCAGTTTTCGACCATATCTGACGAGTTAAAGTTGACCGAATGTCGAATTTTTTTTATATACATTTTTTTTATATGCAATTATTTCGGAAATAAGAAAAGCTACAACTTTCAAATATTTTTCGTTTTATTCTACATGAAATTGCGCACATTTTCATATATAAAACTCTATGAAATGCCTAATATGAAACGGAGCAAATATTCCGAGAATGGGACTTACGCATTTCGGAGATTTGTGGCGGAGAATCCGCGAGCGGAGGGAAGGAAAGTTTTTTTTAAAAATTCACCATAAATTTAAATATTGTGCTAGAGACTTCGAATTTGTTTCACGATGAAGATAAATGACTGAATATTACTAGACTGTAAGAGTTTTATCTTACAATTGCGTTTTTTCGACCATTTCGGTAGAGTCAAATTTGACCGAACGTGGTTTTTTTTCTATTTATCGTGATTTATATGCAAATATTTCGAAAATGAGAAAAGCTACAACCTTCAACTATTTTTAGTTGTATTATAAAATGAAATTGCGCACATTTTCATATATAAAACGTTATGTAACGCTAATTTCAAATGGTGCAAACATTACCACAATCGCACGTATGATTTTTTCGGAAGAGTTACCGCGCGGACGTAAAGAAAATGTTATTTTTTTCATAAATTCACCATAAATCTAAATATTGTGCTAGAGACTTCCAATTTGTTGCAAAATGAAGGTAAATGCTTGAATATTACTAGAATATAAGCGTTTTAGCTTACAATTGCGTTTTTCGACCATTTCGGTAGAGTCAAAATTGACCGAAGGTTGAAAATTTGTCACTTATCATTTTTATATGAAAATATTTCAAAATTGATAAAAGCTACAACCATGGGTTGTTTTTAGTTGTATTGTGCATGAAATTGCGCACATTTTCATATATAAACTTTATGTAACGGCTAATTTAAAATGGTGCAAACATTACCACAATCGCATGTATGATTATTTTCGGAAGAGTTACCGCGCGGACGTAAGGAAAAAGTTTTTTCATAAATTCACCATAAATCGAAATATTGTGCTAGAGACTTCCAATTAGTTGCAAAATTAAGTTAAATGATTGAATATTACTAAAATAATAAGAGTTTTAGGCTTACAATTGCGTTTTTCGACCATTTTGGTAGAGTCAAAGTTGACCGAAGGTTGAAATTTTGGCACTTATCGTTATTTATATGAAAATATCTCAAAATTGATAAAAGCTACAATCATGAGTATTTTTTGTTGTATACTACATAAAAATGCGCACATTTTCATATATAATAGTCCATGTAACGGCTAATTTAAAATGGTAAAAAAAATTATGTCAAAGTGACGTAATAATTTCCGAGATAAGTCACAGATACTTTTTAGTGCGGCAAGAAAGAAATTCGCGCTTGCGCGCCTGCGTAACGATTGTAAACAAAAACAACACCTTGATCCGTGAACTCCCAGCATCCCCCAAGCGCGTGATTCAAGAGTTTTTGGCTGGTAGGCCTAAAAGTATTTTTCCGCGAATTTTTAAAAAAACTTTTGTATGTCGACGTAAAATACGTCCAGTCGGCACCCGAGAGACAAAAAATGTTGACGTAAAATACGTCCAGTCGGCGTTTAAGGGTTAATTAAATGGAGGTAATATTTTTATCACCGGGGTGGTGTTATTATTAAGATGGTGATTTATATATATATATGTGGATGGCATTAATCTTTGGGGGTGACTTTCTTTTTTTTTTTTGTTGAATTCCTGGAGTTTTTTCGAGTCAAGAGAAGAGTTCTGTGGTTCTTTTTGGTTTCGTGACTAATTGGAAGCGAGTGGCATTACTGCATTGTGGTCCTGTGGAGATGTTGTGCATTTTTTATGTTCACCAGTGAGTTATTTTTGGAGGCATATAATTGCTGAATTGTGAGTTTATCGTAGTTTTTTTTTATCCCGGATAGGTGATAATTTTTTTTATATAATTGGGCTGTATCATGTGAGAGTTACGTCTTTGAGACAAATTTTGAACACCTTAGTCATATCCTGGAGATGATTTTGTGAAATGTGCTTACTTGGTGTCAGGATAGAGCTTTTTTTTTTGGACATTCATGGGTTTCCGAAGTTGGAAGTCTGACTAGACATTTTTATGCTGCAGTTCCAGCACCTGATGTGTCTGCAGGTGGATTTTTGCTGACAACGCTGTGATGAGTCCGGTGTGATGACTCTTTTCCTCTAGTGGTGATTGCTCAGAGTTTTTGCAATATCTGGAAATGATGACCATAGCATTTCATGAAAGTGCACATGTAAGAGGTTGCTTTCTGGCCGTGTCCAATAGCTGGAAGTTGCGATGGGAAAATTCTGTAACTATGCATATTGCATTTGTGGGGAAAACACGGGGTTATGTATATCATGCATATATTATGTATGTTGTGTGATGGGGAGAATTCACATATTATTATTGCTGTTATTATTATTTTTTCTTTTTTTTCCTTTTCCTACGAGAGATGTAATTGGGGATTGAGCTCTAAATAGCATTTCTTTTGGACGGGAGATGTAATTTGTTGCGACTTGTGAATTGTATGATAGGCGTTTGAAATTAAGTCTCATTGAAATTAATTATGTGAGCGGTGAAGAGAGTTTTTGCTGATTTTGTGGGTTGTTGTAATATCAGAGCTTGAGAGAACATTTTTCAGTGATAATTTCGGGGCTGGGCTTCTTACGGGATTTTTTTTTCTTGGGCTCATTACTTTTTTTTTTACTTGTGAGAATTTGCGAGTTTGAAATGTGAGTGCAGAAGTCCGTGGAGTTACTGTGAGTTCTGGGTTGTGTGTACTGGTGTGTGAGTTTGGAGAATTAAGTTAAAGAACTTAATATTTTGTTTGTTTTTGCAGAGTTGTGATAATGACTTATGATTTAGTGGTCATATAGAATTCCTTCAGGAGTTGAAGTTAGAAATTAGTTCAGTGGTCATATTAAATGGAGTTAATTGGGAGACATTCAGTTAGTATTTTTGGAAATTTTTGTGGTCATTATTTGATAGAAGCAGTATGTCTGGGGTTAATTTTCTTTTTTAATTGACCGATGACTTGACTGACATACTTAAACACACCATAATCGTCGTTCCCCGATGCTAGCAAGATGCCCACCAGCCGTTGCAGAGATGTTGCTATCATTTGCCCAGGGTATTTTGGAGAGTTTCTATGAGTCTACAGAGTTCTACAGTGCTTTTGGGTCTACAGAAGCCGTTAGACGTTTTCCGCAGGGAGACGTTTCGCCTTCCTACAGAGTGCTATGAGTCTGTGGAGTTGCAGTTGCAGACAAAGAGGGATGTTCAAGAATCCAAAATGAGAAAAGTTTCTACACCCGATTGTTTTTGGAGATGAAGCGTGATAGACATTACTTTGTGCTGCCAGAGATGTGCAGTTATTGCTATATTTTGTGTATGAGCTGGCCAATGTGTTTTTTATATATGAGCTGTTTTATGTGGCCTGTGGCTAGGCTGGGGCTAGCCAGGAGGGTGGCCGAGCTAATCTGTAGAAAGGGGGAATGCACAGACTCATCATATTTAACTTCCCATGGAGATAGAGTCCGAGCGACAGCTTAAGAAAGCTAATAACTCTTTTCTAGGATGGTGTGACATTAAGATGCTTACCGAAGCAGGTCAATGATTGTCCTGTAGTTATGTGCGATGTTAGAGTTCCTTACCTAAGCATATCACTGCCATGAGGACTTGTCCAAGGTGACTTTGAAACTAGTTGAAAGTAGTTTCTGGGTGTGGACGAAGAGTGTGAATTCATCTGTACGTGTGCGCCTCTTTCGTTCTTAACGGAAGGTAACTAGGCAGAAGGATGGAGACAGCTACGGGGAGAAAAGGCAGAATGCCGGGATAGCTCTGCGAAAGTTATATTTGTTTCTGTGTGGGACGTTCCAAGCTGTAATGGGTAAGTTACTGTGATTTAGCCAAAGTTGTAACTTGGTTGTCTGTTTTGACATTTTGTAAAGATGTTCTATCTCATTTAATCTTTTGACTTTGTCTTTACAATTGTGTATGCTCACTAGTGTGTTCTCCTGTCTTTTAAACAGGTGGATCTAGTGGAGGGGACTAAGTGTCCTAGTGAGGGGACTGTGTTTTGGAGAAGAGATAATTGGTGTGACTAATTACTGATTAAGACTATTAAATACCGGGGGGTTGTCTGTGAGACTTGAACTATGAATTATCATTCTATTAATTATGTTGTAAGAACCTGAATTATTCAGCTAGTACTTTGCCTTGAATAAACGTATATTTTTGTAGCTCCGACTCTGATTTGGTGATCTTAGATAATGGAGTGGAGGTTGAGAGAGAGAGAGAGAGAGAGAGAGAGAGAGGAGGGACAAAGTGTTACCAGTTCGCTTTCTGCCGTGGCTAAACGCATACCAAATATGAAAAGAGCGGGGGCGATGCTCCCGTTGTTAATTTGTCAATATATATATATATATATATATATATATATATATATATAATATATATATCATACATATAAGTTACATCACTTGCTCATGCCTGACTTTTTCATACTCAAATATTAGGCCAGATGCTTCATTTAGTATGTAATTCAGTATTCCTTGTAGTAACTTAGACCCAAAGGGATTTATGAATAAGTGCCAAATGATCAAGTGTACTGTTTATCCCTGCCTCTAGGTTAAAGGGCCGGCTAGATTCGAATGCTGGCCATGGCGAACGCACTTACCACGTATAATTCCCTTTGGTGTAAGTTATTCCTAAGGTGTGGTAAATTCAACATTCAGTTATATATATATATATATATATATATATATATATATATATATATATATATATATATATATATATATATATTGCTACGTCTATAGAACGCCTCGCCTTCCCAGCAGAGTTTTAGTTATATTTAATTATAAAAGTAGCAGCCATGCCTTCTCCTGAAGCGACTGTTGTTGGGAGAGTGGGTATGTCGTAGGAATGATATTTCCGGTCTGACGGAAGCTTAGGGTAAGAGAGGCAAGTCACAAGAGTAGCTAGGCTTCGAGATGGATTTTAGGGACTTCTACAATAAGACCTATTTTCCTTCCCAATTTGCTGGCGTTGTGTTTACCACCTTTCAGGCAATGCTCGAGGCGGTTTTTGGAAGCCCCGTGATTCGAAAACAACCAGTATCGATCTCAGTCGGCTGCGAGACGTGATCTCGGACAGAGGTCAAATTGCCAGCCTCCCAAAATTAGGCCTACCCACGACGTACTGGTGGACACGAACCCCAGACCTGAACAGAGGTCAGGCCGCATTCTTCTACAAGGATACACAGAATATTGCATAAAGGTACGTCTGAAAGTGTAAACTTCAACCCAGCACCTTTTACTACCATACGACTCTTGCTAAATTCATTTTCAATTCTCATTTTTACCCCTTCTACATCAAAGCCCTTTGTCCTCATCGGGTGCCACGGTGCTCCCCTTTGTGACTTGTTAAAGACCAAGCTTTCGTGCATACCTCAGTGAACCATTCGAGTTACCTTCCCCAATGTTAGAGAATTAATCAGCCTTAATCAAAGCAAGAAGTCATTTTTCCTTTTATCTCGTTTAATCTGGGATTCTTTTCCAGATTCCATGAGTCACGTGCCGTCTCTGCCCGCAAGTGTGCATTACCCCAAGTGTATGAAAACCAGCTATAACAGCTCAACGGAGCCATCATTTACTTTTTCTCCAGCCCAGCACGGGCCTTTTAGTAAATAAATAGTTGTTAAGTAACGAGCTGAGTTTTCTGGCGACCTTCCCTCTAAAGAACTTAATAATAACTTTCAGCTTACGGTAAGTTAAAGCAATTCCCTCTTGAAATCCCTAAATTACTTCCGTTTACGTATCTAGCCTCTCTCAAGGCCCGCTATATACGTAACATTGTCGACCTTCGCCGAGGATATGAACCTAGCTTGCTTAAAAAAAGCTTGTAAATCGCGTTATCCGTTGTAAAACGTAAACTGTAAATTATTTTACAAAGCGTAAATCAAGCACACTTGCAGGGAAAGAAGACACACTGGCTCACGGTAAGGTATTCCATTCATTAATATGATTATTCTGTAACCAATGTTAGCTTAAGGTACGTTTAAGTATTTTTATTGTTGAAGTGGTCAAAAGAGCGTAGGTAGAAATCTTATTATTGTAACGGCGAATGCGCCAGAGCTTTATTTTAGCGGCGAGCAAACAATTTGCCCCGCGAATTCTTCTGTTACTTTGTGCTGTCCTCGTAGGAGCTTACACTAACACGTGTGCAGATAGATGCCAGGAGGCCAGATCAAACTAGGAAGTGCTTTTGCCAGGGTTTATTGCTGTGTTTGAAAGCCTAGCTAGTTAGGAGTGTTTTACTAATAGTTACGGCAAAAGAAGTGTACAATTCTTTGTCTGTGATATGTTAGGGTATTCATTTTTAACTTAGTTTTCATTCAAGTGTTGGTAACCGCTTACCTCTCAGCTAATTCAGCTTCGCGCTCTCTCGAGCCTGCGCGGTCTCAACCAGCCTTCGTCTCATTCACAGCGGCAGCCATGTTTGTTTTCTCTTTCAACAGTATCTAAACAATTTAAGCAAAGTAACGTAAGTCACGAAGTTTTAACGTAAATAATATCAATGTCTGTACTAGTATCTATCGTCCTGCCAGAGAAATTAACGTAATTCGCCTTTAATAAGAAACTAAAAGTTCGTGTTGTAAATTACCTTCGCATTTACAGAGAATCAGCTGTTTTGAACGACATGCTGCGCGCTAGCAGCGCTACCCAGCTCCTTCACGTGTTTCACCCTCTCATCGCTCACTTCGCGTCGCGCTGAGCGAAATTTCATTTCATTTCACTTAACGTAACCTCATTTACAATTGTTTGCTAACATAGTTTTCAAATCCTTACCGTAATTTTTCACTTGTCCTTACGTAAAGTTAACGTAAATCTTAAAAGTAGAGTCACTTGCAAAAATTGTTAACGTAAAACGCGTCTTTGTAAAATTCATATGGAAACGCAAATCCTTTCATAAGCGCAAGCCGCTAACATTAACGTAAACATCGTTCACGCGACGCGGCGCGTTATCATTTTCATAAAACGTTATCCAAAAGCAATTCTTTCATTAAAAAACGTTAACGTAAGTAAATCATTTAACACAAGTTGCGTCATATTAAACTAACATTAGTAGTTCATTCAAATATAAGGGTAGTTCATTCATGTATCATTTTTCACCCACTCCGAGAGAGAGAGAGAGAGAGAGAGAGAGAGAGAGAGAGAGAGCGAGAAAACCAGAACACAGTATTCACGAAGCCAAGAGTACTACATCTTACCATTAATTATAGCATGCAGAATTAACATTATTTTAGTCTCTTGTGTCTTTCATTTACACAGCAAGATACGTACGCGCATGTGTCCATTGCAGTTTGCAAGCATTTATTTATTTCATTTATCGAGTACTTCAGCGAGTGACTGAGCATTTCTAAAATTTCCAGTACCTGTCGTTGCCCGAGTGGTCTTTTCATTTTCTTTATCACGAAAGACTTGCGTATACCGCAAGCACAATTCGCACAGTGTGCCACGCAAATTCATTACTTCCAGACAGGGAAGTCGTTACCAGTTTAGGACTGGCCACCACCAGTGCACGTCAGGTCTTACCATTTTACAGTGCCACTAATTCTTGACACTGTCCATCGACTGGCTGCTGAAGTACTCCCACCTTTTACTTTCTCTCCTCCACTATTACCCTCTGCCATGAGCAGTGCCATTTCACTTCAGTATATTTAAGTATACTGCATGTAGTGTCCGGGACACACCAGCACGATACCAGTGCTCCAGCCTCCATAAGTGCCATTGCACCTGTACAGGCCGTACAGGTAGCCATTAAACCTGCGTGTCCGTCCTTACGGAACGCCCAAGTAACTAGTGTGTCCATGTACAAGGGTCAGTGATCCTTCGGAACACTCAACAAAGGGAACGCCTCCCGAAGCGCCGCAATACCAGCCCTAAGTGCTGACAAACCTGCGTGTCCGTCCTTACGGAACGCCCATTCATTAATGTCCGTGTACGAGGATCAGTGATCCTTCGGACCAACCCAAGGAACGCCTCCTCATAAGTGCCGCGCACCTGTACAGACGTACAGGTAGCCCATTCCAACGTCTCCCAAGTTGGGAACGCCCGTAAGTGTGACGTACACAGCACACTTCATTCGATTTTTTCACCTCAGCAGAAGGTGCCATTCACAAAGTGCCACCGAGCACCCAGTCTTTTCACTTTTCATTACCACATTGCAGAACCCATTTCCAAGTGAGTGCCACTTTCCACAGTAGGCACTCCTATTCCATTCAGTACCCTTTCCTGGCCATTATTTTCATTTTCTTCCGAGCCTCTACTGTAGCCTAAGGGAAATGTCTTCCCCTGCTTCCCGTGACTTCTTTGCCAGAGAGCTAGAGAAGCTCGGAGCCCTCATAACTCTGGGCAAGGAGGCTGGTTACACTGGACCAGCACTTGACCAGTGGATAAAGACGCAGCAGGCTGCTGCGCGCCAGCAGGGAAAGGAAGAAAGAGAAGCAGAAAGGAAGGCAAGGGAAGAGGAGCGAAAGCATGAGCTCGCTCTCAAGGAGAAGGAACTCGAAATCAAGCGGGAGAAGGCCCGTAAGGAGAGTATCTTAGCTCAAGCCACTCTGCCAGCTTCCAGCCCTGCACCTCCTGTCTCTCTTAGTCCCGCCGTCTCTGGTCAGCCTGACATCCTTTCTATTTGTGAGCCTGGTCCTGATCCAGTGCCGGAGATAGAAATTCCTGCCACATCCTGCCAGCCTTTTACCGCCTACCTCCTCCCTTTTGGAAGAGGTAAGCCCACCAGTTAACCCCGAAATTGCTTCCGAGGGTGATTCAACGGAGGTTCCCTTAACCTCCCCACGTCACATCACTGCCAGAGAGGACTCTTCACCTGTGCCAGAGCACACTGCCAGCCTTGGTGACTCCGCAGATTCGCAACCTGTGGGGCCATCTCGGTCTTATCATCCAGTGCACGGAAGAGGTTCTGGAACACGTTCTGCCGAGACTGTGGCCGCAAGGTCACATGTCTGCCAACTATGGAGGTTGCGCAAATTTTAATATTCCTGCCATCGCAATGGCCGTCAACCAATCCTTCTTCTCTAGGACCCCCAGCTAAGGGCCCTATAACCGTCGCACTCCTCCAAAGTCATCATCAGCCAAGCCATGTCAGAGCCTACGACGACTCTGGCGCTCAAATCTCCCTAATACGGGAAGACAGAATTCCCCGAGGGGCTAACGTTGATAGACGTCGATTGATCACCATTGAAGGTATCAATCACATTAAACTGATCCTTCCGACCGTCCAATTGAGGGTCACCAGACCTCACTTCTCCAAAGAATGTACTCTTGCAAGTTGCAAGCTACATCCCAGGAGGTTACGACCTCCTCCTAGGGCAAGACATGAAGTCTCCCTCACAATTCAAAAAGTCTAGGGGTCCTAACCCCATGTCAATTCACTCCAAAGCAAGGAGTCACCGAAATTCTACTTCCTCTAGGAAGTACATCCACCAACAGTCTCACCCCCCCCCCCCCCCCCCCCCGTTACCAAGGAGGGAGATTGACCATTCACAGTTCCGTTGCAAGACCTGTAACGTAATAGGGCACTCCACAAATTGGCCTAGTGCCCTAGCAAGTTATGTGCAGCGGACACTGTCCAAGTCCCACAAGGCTTAGCCTTCCAAAAGAGACAGGACCCTCTGTCTCCCATTTCCAAGGGCACGCTGAGAGGTAGTGCACCTCCAGTACCCGCCACAGGTCCAGTCGACCTCAACTCTCTGCAGTGCCACTTGGGCCAGCACTGAGCAGTGCCAAGCTCCGCCCAGCCTGGGCGTAGAGCCACCACCGAACTTGACTTCTGCGCCTGGCCCGAGCTAGTGCCGGCAGACCTAACCTTCATACCTCCTCTGGAAAACCAGGAACTGCCCACGACCAGACGTCGCCTGGAGTTTTCCCCTTACGACGGCTGTCGCAGCAGCCGGAGTGAGGGCCTCCCTGCAGTAGGTTCCACCTCTACGACGGTTGCTACAGAGACCGAAGTAGGGTGTTCTCCTGAAATCTTTCAGGCTACCACTGCCTCTGCTCCTGCCGGCGTTTCTGGCCCTTCCCCAGAGTCTGTGCCTCCGTCTACTCCTAGGACTGGTATAGCCAGGTCCTGGAGGAATAAGAAGAAGAAGAAGAAGGGACGTAACCAATCATTAACAAACTAACACAAAGAGCCACATGCTCTCCTTGACACCTGTGCCCGAGGTACAGTGTCGCATTCATTTGCAGAATGATCCTGGCACCTACCCAGAGAAGGTAGCCAGCCTGATCTCTGCCAGTAGCACTAACCCTCTAACCCCTAGCCATTGCAATACTAACCCTCACTTAAATATAACTACCTCATTGCATTTCCCTCCTGGTCAACTAACCACTCATCATCCCCAAGCATCATTACCTCTTATCATGTATTTTTACAATTCCGTCGCTGAACTACTGCTGTGCGTACCACACTCTGGAATGATTGCGTCTTCATTTAAATGTATTGAGTAGGTTAGGCTAATGATTTAGTACCAGTGGGCATTAGGTTAGTAGCAAGTAGAATTTCAAGCCTTAACCTTATCTAGGGGTAGAGTAGACTGTCGTCACAAGACAACCCGTATTTATTTATTAGGCTAGACTACATCTCTATATTAAGTAGTACACTTAGCATCTTTGCCTATAAGTTAGGTAGGCCATTGTAGTCAGCCGTATCGCTGCTCAAAAAACTTCAAGTTAGAGTAGGAGAACTGGGTAGTCGAGGCGATCAACTTATTTAAGCCAAGACCTTCACGCCCGAAAGGGAGTGAATGCCTTCTTAACAGGGGGAGCTGCTACGTCTATAGAACGCCTCGCCTTCCCAGCAGAGTTTTAGTTATATTTAATTATAAAAGTAGCAGCCATGCCTTCTCCTGAAGCGACTGTTGTTGGGATAGTGGGTATGTCGTAGGAATGATATTTCCATTTGGTCTGACGGAAGCTTAGGGTAAGAGAGGCAAGTCACAAGAGTTAGCTAGGCTTCGAGATGGATTTTAGGGACTTCTACAATAAGACCTATTTTCCTTCCCAATTTGCTGGCGTTGTGTTTACCACCTTTCAGGCAATGCTCGAGGCGGTTTTTGGAAGCCCCGTGATTCGAAAACAACCAGTATCGATCTCAGTCGGCTGCGAGACGTGATCTCGGACAGAGGTCAAATTGCCAGCCTCCCAAAATTAGGCCTACCCACGACGTACTGGTGGACACGAACCCCAGACCTGAACAGAGGTCAGGCCGCATTCTTCTACAAGGATACACAGAATATTGCATAAAGGTACGTCTGAAAGTGTAAACTTCAACCCAGCATCTTTACTACCATACGACTCTTGCTAAATTCATTTTCAATTCTCATTTTTACCCCTTCTACATCAAAGCCCTTTGTCCTCATCGGGCCACGTGCTCCCCTTTGTGACTTGTTAAAGACCAAGCTTTCGTGCATACCTCAGTGAACCATTCGAGTTTACCTTCCCCAATGTTAGAGAATTAATCAGCCTTAATCAAAGCAAGAAGTCATTTTTCCTTTTATCTCGTTTAATCTGGGATTCTTTTCCAGATTCCATGAGTCACGTGCCGTCTCTGCCCGCAAGTGTGCATTACCCAAGTGTATGAAAACCAGCTATAACAGCTCAACGGAGCCATCATTTACTTTTTCTCCAGCCCAGCACGGGCCTTTTAGTAAATAAATAGTTGTTAAGTAACGAGCTGAGTTTTCTGGCGACCTTCCCTCTAAAGAACTTAATAATAACTTTCAGCTTACGGTAAGTTAAAGTCAATTCCCTCTGTGAAATCCCTAAATTACTTCCGTTTACGTATCTAGCCTCTCTCAAGGCCCGCTATATACGTAACAATATATATCTATATATTATATATATATATATATATATATATATATATATGTATATGTATATATATATATATATATATATATATATATATATATATATATACTGTATATTGATTGTGTGTGTAGACTATATAAATTTACTTCTGAAACCTCTTGTATTCCTGTAAAAAAAAAAAAAAAAAAAAAACATGACTTCAGTCCCAAGTACTCTAAAGAAAATCAATATGGGTATGTACAATTAGAAACCCATTTATATTAGTCACCGTGTTGACAGAAACTAAGAGATTGCTCATTCAAGTGCTACGCAAATTTGGGGAGGGCTCAGAGCTGGAGAAAAATTAGCGCTGTGTGTGTGTATGTGTGTGTATGCGTGTGTGTGAGAGCAAGACACTCCACTTTCATAACACGTTATCTGGGACTGTTGAGGTCATTAGCTTCCTGTGCTAGTTCCTGCACAGTGCGTGTAATTTCGTGTCTTATTTATCAAAGAACATGAAGCGCACGAGCAGAATTGTGATTAAGAGTTTAAAGTGATTGTTTATCGCAAAGAAAACACTATTGAGAGAACGTGTTTTTCTCCATTATCAATCAGTCGTGGGAGGATAGCACGATTTTAACCGAGATCCTCGCGTGGGTTGTTATCGTTCTGGAGATGGAAGTGAGAAATAACCAAATAGCGTTCTGCACCTCGATAGTTCTAAAGAGGGGGCATGCCAGACAAGAGAATGCAGATAATGGAGATATATCTCAGGATGAAAAGAACAGCGAATCCCAACAGCGACAGGAAGAGATGGAAGAAGAAGGAAGAAGTCGGGTCACCCCTGACGAACGTCCAATCACTGAAACCTTTTGGTTGTTTTTCTCCATAGCGCATTTCGCAGGTCTAATCCTCCCCGCGAGGGACAAGACAGGTTCTTACGTCTTATCGTGGAAAGGTGCCATTCCATACATTCTTTCTGCTCTGAGCTGCGTTCTGTCCTTTGCCTACGTCATTTGGGTTGCCTCAGCGGGTTGTAGTAGTATCCGTTACGTCATCAACTCTCAATCGTTCCTGGCGTACTTGTTTTGCATTCGAGTTTACACCAAGACGGCGGGAAATGCATCGCTAATGGTCCAGCAAATGGAGAACGCGAAGCTCCTGAGGATGAACATACGTTGGGCCTCGACCCCCTATTTTGTCATCGTCATTGCTTTCTTACCTCTGCTGGTATCCACTTGCTTAACGCTCGCGTATCCACAGCTGGAAGTGCTCCCTAATCTGGTGCCTTCAGTCGTGTCGCTGCTGTTTCCAATCATCCTTGACGTTTTGATAGGAATCTTCGCCACTGCCATCAGGATGTCATACGCTCGGCTCAGATTTGCGCTCTCCTTAGCGAGGGGACGGAATCTGAGCAAAATTCATTGCCTTTATCAGCAGTGGGTGAAGTTGAGTGAGATCCTTCGGACACATAATAAGGTAGATTACTTCTCGTAGAATAAGCGAGAGAGAGAGAGAGAGAGAGAGAGAGAGAGAGAGAGCCTCTTGTATTAATGCAAAGGCTTAACAGGGGGAAATCTTTTAATTCTTCAAGGTCATATGGCCGATAACCTTATTACTCCTCCTCTCTCTCTCTCTCTCTCTCTCTCTCTCCAAGATCCATGAAGAAAATGAAGTATGCTTATAACTTTTTATCATATCTGTTACCAATTCTCAACCGTCATTTGATCCATTTGGTGGGTCCCATTGGTTATAGTTGTTTATATATTTTTTATAACCTGCTATTTAACCTCTTGACTATTTTTTAATAAATATATGTTTGTTTAGTTTTTTGAATCTCTTAATTCTTCACCACACCATTCAATAGTTGTTTGATTAACAAACAGAGTAGTCTGGATTCTGTGCATTCGAGAGTAATTTTTATCAATATCTTTGTTTTGTTTTAATTCAATTGATTTAAGTTTGTCCCTGCCACTGCGGGTATGTTTGCTTCTGGTTGTTCACTTCGGCATGTCATTTGCATATTTGATCTTTCTTTCTGCATTCTTTGCGATGTATAATACGTCAAAACACCTATCTAATCTTATTTGATTACTGCTTAAAGAAGTAACTAATTAAACTCAATCTAGATGCGGGAGGGGACATCTGTTATCATGATTTTGTTTTTTTAAATTAGTTTAGTGCTTTTATCTTCACTTATTCAACGATTTATTTTTTAGCCGTTCGTAATTTCACCCTGTCAAAAACTCCCGTCTAAGTGTTTATATTTTTCTTCATTCAGTATTTTGCACTGAACTAAAGTGATCGTTTTGTGGTATTTTATCTGCATAGTCAGTCCTGTGTTCGGAACCTTTTCTCCCATTTGTTCATTCATAGCTTCCAGTTTTCGTTCACCTCTGTGAACTTCTGAATCACTTTTATTTCAGTCATCACTCTTGACAAAGACTCTGTGACCTCATCCGATTTGCGACACATTTCCAACATCTCAATGGAAGACGATGTCTGTATCCTTCTTTTAGTCGCTTTACGGACGACCACGGTCATAGAGATGTATATACCTAGACCGTCCAAACGACTACTATAGTTTCATAGCAGAACGAGTGTGGTAATACTAGTTACTGACTCCACACTCAACCAGATTTTCATCTTCTAATGTGCCACAATATAGCAAGATTTATATCTCTTTCTTTGTATTCCTGGGCATTTCCACATTTTATCATCATTATATCCACTTCCTCTAACCGCTGCACTTTTTTTGTTTTCGTTTTCTCTCCGAGTTCCATCGGTTTTTTAAAATATATATTTCTCTTTTTTTGAGTTCCTCATTTCACAAAGTTCGTTGTCAACACATATATTACAGCAGCTGTTAGCCTATTTTTTTTTAAGAACAAAGACTAGGTTTACGATGGGATATGAGGGGGAAGGAAGTCTAATGATGGAAAACGAACAGGTATATATATATTGAGAGAGAGAGAGAGAGAGAGAGAGAGAGAGAGAGAGAGAGAGAGAGAGAGTAGATATCAACGAAAGCGAGAAGAATCCGTAGATTTATTGATTGGTCATTCGACAAAATCCTATTGGAGCCATCTAAATAGTAAAAACATAATGATGTTTTTTTTGTTGAATATAGACAAACGCGCGCGCACACATAATATCATATATGTATATATGTGTATAAATATGTATCATATTTCTTTGATTGTTTTATTGAGCAAACAGAAATGGGTTTGGATTATATGTCAACTGGTAATAACATCAGGCGTAACAGTTGATAACACGTCGTATTATTTACTCACTCCTCTCCAACGCCGAGAAGGTAAATGCGGGTAAATAATGTGAGTAAATGTAATTATCATGATTAATAACGATAAATTAAGGAGAATAATAACAAAAAGCATTTCAGGTAATAAGGATGTTTCTTTGCCATTTAGGTAATCTTGAATAAAGCAGGCGAAAAAAATAAGGAAAGGATAATTTTCACAACTATCGAGCATAAGATGTCTTCATTTAATTAACTAGCCTGGATGTAATAAGGGTGATTATGATGATACTGTATAGGGGAAAAACAATATGAAGTTTTAAGAATTCAGCATTTCGCCCACCCACCCACCGAAGAGAGAAGAGAGAGAGAGAGAGAGAGAGATAGATAGAGAGAGAATATTCGTATGTAAACTAATGCTCTCTTGATTGGTGACTGGATACTGCATCAGTATTCTCTACATCTGAAATATGCGTCTCGTGCGTTAGACCAGAGATAGTCCCACACCAGAGGATGTCTTATGGAGAATCGTAGTACCCAAACCTTGGAAATGGTAGCTCAGTGCTCTACCGTCTCCTAAAATAGTTGCCTTACAATTATTTTTGTATAGTAAGTTTGAATGTAACGTGCATCAGGTACACCAACCTACAGAGGGTTTTCCTTGGGTTATTCGTATAGTCTGTAGCTATATTAATAACATGAAAGTCATCCGTGTGCTCTATTTTGATTTAATATCAGTGTACCCGTGTGGTGCTCCTCAACTCCCTCCAGTTGATTATCCGGGAAAAAATGTGCTTAGTCTTTGCTGAGTCATAAGATCTTGCGATTGTAAATCCACAAAATACAAGGCCACTAAACTTGATAGATTACCCAAAGTCATCAAATATCTAACGCAGTCCTAATATTTATGGATACTGTTTTTCACTGAATTTCACCAAGATTTCTCCTACAGGTGCAAAATTTAACGGTTCGTTTTCCTTTCCTTCTTTTCTTTTATTGGTATGCCGTGGCGTCATTCCTGCTTCATCCAGCTCTTTGGTTCAGCTCTACACCTGCGCATCTGGCTATTTGTCGTCAGCATCATGGTGAATGCCTACGTTCTGATATCTCTCAGAAACTACAGAGGAAAGTGTCAGGTTTTGGTGACGTTCACCGCGCTGCCCTTGGCCGAGACGGTCTTGTATTTCTTCGTCATCTCTTCTCTGGGCGAAATGCTAATAAGAGAGGTAAGTTTCTCCTTTTAATATTTTAACGGATCTGTGTTTTTTCCTTCTCCCGCCTCTTCTTCTTCTGTTTGTTTTCTTCATCTTCTGCATGAGTACAATCCACCTGCAACTGCTCCATGGTATCCAGTTCCCAAAGTCAGCAACTCTGCTCTCTCACTCTCTCTCTTTCCTTTATCATAAGCACATATTATTAACAGTACATAAGCACATTTCTTATATGCAAATATCGCATTTCAGGATATTCATCTGCTCCAAGTTCTTCTTCGCGAAACCTATCAAGAAGCTGCCGGATCACCTGAACAACTGGCGTTGTCCAACTTCTGCAGCAGGGTATGCGCAAGAAAGGCTGAATTGCGAGACGAAGGCTCAGATAGGTATATGTCATACACGCTCACCATATACATTAGGGTTTAACAAACCATGTTTGTAGTGTATAGCATGTTAGCCTTATGTATGCTATGTTTTAAGACTCGAGTCTTGCAGAACAATATGCATAAGCCTATGTAGGTACACCATTTTAAGAAGTCAGTTTTTGATAGCTGAGAGATCAAAGTTGACTGTTTATCGTTGTATCAAAACCTAAACCCAAATAGAATGTTTGTGAATTCTATGTAGTCATGTTTTAAAAAGTAAAATTCGTGGTATACTTTGCGCGTGTCTGTACAACGTTTTAATAAGTCAGTTTTGAAGTACCCTACACATGTCAGTGTACACTGTTTCGGGAGGTCAATTTAGTGTTGCACGTATGCATGTCTATGCACACTGTTCTAAGAAACATTATCTCTGATACAAATTATGCACATCTATGCACACGGTCTTAGGAGTCAATTCCCTCGTATACTATAAGCATGTTTCTGTACCTTATATTTCCAAATAAATAAAGATATGTATGTATATATATATATATATATATATATATATATATATATATATATATATATATACATAATATATATTTGTATTATATATAACTTTCTGAGACCTGATTTAATGTTCAATATAAAATAAAAGATGTGTTTTCTGATGTGTGCAATTAAACAGTTACCCGTCAAACAATCAAATTATAAACTGTTTAAAAATATGAAAGCGTTTTAATATATTAAAATCTGATTTCCCGTATAGCAGTAAACTCCACAACTTAATCGTTTGACCTCATACGAACACTCATGCACACACAAGGCAGAAAAGAAGAAGAAGAAGAACTAAAATTCTCCTGACCTCTCCCATTGCAGTGACGTCTCAGCCAAGACCTTCGTCACCAAGCTGAGCCTCGCAACGACAACCTTAGCCGTCCTCCTTCAGCTCAACCCAGAGGGCATGGCCGGGTCGCCGGACAGTTCCTCCTTCGATACCTACGATATCTGTTTTTCAAAGACCCATAATGCAACTTCGGGTTTTGACTTCTTCTAGGGCCTAACGGTCTGTTTATTGCGTGTGTTTTCTTTGAGTAATAATTTTTGTTTAGGTCTGTTATAATACACTTGCATAATGTGCTTGTACATACATACAGACGTACAGTTGGACACAGGTTTCTCTGGTACACCGTCTTGCGTGCCTTCGAAAAATTACATGGTAGCAGTGTTTACTGAGGGGGATTGGGGGAAGAACCCCTTCTCTGCTAACAAGAGTTCCACCAATAAGTTCTGGAGTTCGTTTGGTGGGCGGAGTTATTAGGAATGGTTGGAGAAATACACACACACACACACACACACACACACACACACACACGGAGTAAAAAAAAATCTGAGCAGTTTATATCGTTGTAATGAAGATTGTTGTCTCACTTGTAATATAAGTTTGTTTATTAAGGTTCCGTTTAACTTTCGGCCAAGACGTTATCTTACAACCGTGTCTATTATTATATATCGGTCATATTCATTACACAATACTTAAAATTGATCAACATTTTAAAGTTATATTGGTAAAGCCGAAAATCACGAACATCATAACAGGATAATTTAACCTTATCACGTAAGTCAAGTTTACAGCATTGGTTGCAGTGCGTTTTCTCTCTCTCTCTCTCTCTCTTATACTAGCTACCTTAAATACATCTCTCTCTCAGCTATACTAGCTAACTTAGTGATAAGAAAGACCCCTGCGCTCAGTATGCAGTTCTGATGCGTCATTAGTGTATTCAGGAGAGGATCAGTGACCCAATAATATCGAAGATTGCCCTTCCTGACAATACCATAACAAAGCAAAGATATTTCTCATCTCTGATACTGTAATGTCATAAACTCTTGTTCCCTTAAGTGTTCGCTTGATATATTACCCCATTTCATAACATGAAATTAACGATTGGATCTCTCTACATTCAGTTCCATTATAGAATTATTGAAAATAGAATAAAAAAACTTTATTCCTGATTTACTACCATCAAAATCGAAGGTGTGCGGCAAAAAATTATCGCCACCAATCCTTTGCCACACAGGATTAGCTGGTTTGACGTTTCTGACAACCTCCTGGGCCACCCTTACCTCCCCTCCCCCGCGCAGTTCATACAAATGGAGGACGAGCAGTGCAAACGGCCAGCAAGACCTCTAATAAGGCACCAAGTAGTACAGAACCAATATCGATACAATAAGCTGTGAAGGCGCACAAAATTAAAAACTTAAGAACGTCACATGACGTAAACAACATGTGTGGGACGACTTCTTCAACACGTCATATGACGTGGTTGACCTTTTAAGGGTTAACAGTTGTTTTTTCTAAAATTATGTATGCACTGATATATTATAGACTATATATTTCGTTGACCTCAGGTGATAGGTGAAGTCATTTGGGCTTTCCTTAGTGGCTGACATAAAGAGAGTATCATCTACTGAATTGACAGTTACCTTTTAAAATGTCCCACAGAGCATATGACCCCTATACTCAGAAACGACAACGACGGCCAAAAAATATGCCACATTTTTACTCTTGTTCATATAACATAGGTTTCACACCAAAGATACAATGAAAATATCAGTAGGATATAAAGCATTATATTTCAAATAATGGAAACTATTTTAATAGACTTCAAGAAGCTAATAAGCGAAAATAAGTGGTGAAGTATCATATCTGTATCGGCCACACCACAGAGAACAAAGTATACAGGTAAGGCAATTTGCCAATACTGTTACCGACCTCATGCATGATAACAGTGCTCAGCGAGTCTTATTCAGTTCTATAATTCAATGCTGTTAACAAGAAACGGTGATTAGGAAGATTACTGAAATACTCTCAATATTGTATGGAGGCATTATGCCATTTACAGATACTTCGAATATTATATCAAGAATATCATGGTTATGGTTATAATAAAACTTGTTGTGAATTATGTTTATTAAAACATATAATCAAATAACTAGTGAGAACAAAATTAGAACATTTTAGGTCCTATTACAAAAAATATAACATTTATATTATACAATCGAATACCTTGACCATCCACCCTCTCTCTCAGTCACTTCCCTCAATCTGTCGGGCATCGAATGAACAAGGTTGAAAATTTGCTGCGGTCTCAGTCTACAAATTTTCCACTGAGAGTTGATGTGAGCCATGAGTTGCTGTGTTGTTCTCTCATGTTCCATTTTCCATGTGTTCACCATCTGGGCCCACCCGTGTTCAATCATATTCATATCTGCTCCTTTGCTCGGCCATTCAAGAAGAAGCAGGTTATCCTGTCTGGCAAACCACTCTTGAACAACGTGAGCAGTGTGAACAGGATGGGCCCTGGTGGGAGGGGAAAATTCCTTTCTCGTAACGAAGGCAAGAAGGAGGTTTGCAGCAGCTCAACATACTTAGCTGCTGTAAATCGTCCCTCGATACGGAACACATCACCCATACCATGCACACACACCCAGCCCCATACGTTGCAGGTGACATGGGCAGATCGAACCACCTCAACGATGGTACGGGGTTCATATCTGAATGAGAGAAAAAAATGGGGGTGTATAATATAAATCATATATATATGTATACCTCTGGAGAATTTAAATTCTCAGTGATGAACAACACTGAAAGAATTCTATTGTGTAATTATTTATTTAATATATCATATTTGAGGAAAAAGAGCAAATGATGCCACTGTCCCTTACCTAATATCTATCTCAGAAATAGCACTCTTATTTATGTTAACTCCCTTTGTATATGACAGTCAACTTCCGTGGAACAAAATCTGAAGATTAATAATTAATATAAAGAAGAATGCAATTGATAATTGATGCAAGTAAGGATTTTCCTTCTCATACCGAGTTCTATTTGTTCGCCAACAATGCAGCTTCCCATGCGATGTGGACGAGAAGCACTTCTCGTTAGTAAAGATGACCCTGCCCCAAAAGTCCAAACCCTTATCAGCATGACGTTGGGCAAAATCAAGCCTTCCCGCCTTATGTCGCTCCGTCAAGAGCTCCTTCGTCGCTGGAGTTCTGTGATGAATCCCAGCAGCGTGGAGTCTGCGTCGTACTGTCATCGATGACACTTCTAATCCAAGGTCTTCATGAATGGCCTCGGCGTTGGTTAAGGGTTGCTCTCGAGCTGCCCTGATAATGGTGTCATCCTCAGCTGGGGTGGTGTTCCGTGGACCCTAAGCTAAGAGAACATATTACCTTAAATTGTTAACTTATAATTTATATAACATCGCAATCAATTCTAGATTCTTCGAATTTTGTACTCTATGGATTGATCATAATTTAGTAAACATGGCTGTATATTTTTGGTTTCAAAAGCATATCAAATAGAACGAGATTACATATATCCATAATATTCTCAATTTGGTTGGTGGTTATTAAAACTGTAAATCATTCCCGAGCCATCACTGAAATGACATTTGATAAATAAACTATAGCTATCAAAAGACACACAATGACTGTGACGGGGTGGGCACAAATAAAATGCTCTTATAGGCTTAATTTTACCGAGACAACTCAATCGACTATCTAACTTTGTTCATGGTCGAGGTCGGCAAGGGCCAACCACCCACCGGTGTGGAATTATGGAGGTGCACCTGAAATATTACTGTGGTGTTGGAATGGCTGTGGATATCTGTAGTCTAACCAAAATTACAATAGCGAGACGAAATACATTTAAGAAAGAAACTTTCATATTAAATAAGCAAGATTAAATAACCATGAACAATGTAACATATCCACAACATTCAGCATAACAACTTACGCAAGTCGTTCAAGTTCCCACTCTCCTCCCACCTTATCCACAACTGTACCGTGGTGGGGGACACACCAACATCACGTGCAATGGCTTGTATCGAGAAACCATTGTCGCGTAAAGTGACAATTCGTCCTCGCAGGGCCAGATTTGTGTCCCTTCGATTCATGGTAAGTGGTTATGAAGTCTGACCCATTTAAAAATCCTGCTGACGACCTCACCTCCGTTGGTTTTCACACTCTGTTTCGAGTCGAGTAAAACAATACCATGATTCATATATCATTATATCGTTCCTTGATTGTAGGATTAGCCAATAGGGATCATAATCACCATGGTATGAAATAAAGATACTACTGTTAAATATATGCTCACATAATTATTGTTCCTGTTAATAATTACATTGAGAACTGAATACTCGTTGAGCACTGCTTCGTAAAATGAGCTCGGTAAAAGTGTTCGCGAATTCTCTAACCTATTTCTCTGTAACTAAGATTCGTATAAGTACGAGATTTTGCTATAGTGTACTACACCAGTACCGTAATTTATAAGAGTATCATGAATCACAAATTATAAAGAATAGACACTTGTCCTGTACGAAGAGGCAAAAGGCTCGATTAGCCAGAAATGGATATGAACACAACAGTATAAAAAAAAAAAAAAAAATCGCCTACCCTCTCCCTCCACCCCCAACTCACCCCCCTTCCTCTTCCTTCCCTCACCTCTCCCTCCCCTCCCTTCTTCTCTCTCTCATCTCTCTCTCTTCCTTTCTCTGAATGTTACTTCAGTTTAAGTATATTTTGTACGATTTTTTTTTATCTATCCATCTATCTAATCTAATAATAATAATTTACAATATTGTTTATATCTAACGATTCACTCGGTTGTTACCTGCCAGCAAGGCTGGCATTACGGTACGGTACGGCACGTATGATTAGCTTATGTGTACGGTACGGAATTACGCAACGGCAATTTTACCAAAGTACGGTACGGTATAGTTCAGGTACGGAAAAAATGTGCAAATTCCGTACCGTAATACCTTACCTTAGGCATGGATATATTACTTTTGGTCTACGTTGAAAACAAGGGAACAATATTAATTAATTATTAATAATAATAACCAGTAATATAGCATTTTTTTTTAGTTTTTTACTATTATTCTTAACAGCAGCAGCAGTAGTAGTAGCTGTACTATTTTTATCTTAAGGTCAAATTGTTTTTTCTTTCTTTAGTGACTATTGACTTGGGTAAGGAGTAAATGATTATAATTATTAGAGTGAGAGATATCTGCATGTATGGTGGAGTAGTAGAACGATAGATACTGTGATTGATGGTAAAGCTACTGTTTATACTTGTGTTGGTTCCTCCTTCGCAGTCTTCATTTGGGACTCAGGGCATCAGCCATATGCTTGTATTAAGAAGGGGAAGAAGAAGATTGCCGCCTATGAACATAACTGTCGGCATGGTAGCAGAAATCCGTTTGTCACGCAACTTTTCAACTTTTTTTTTTTTTTTTTTTTTTTTTTTTTTAGCAAAGAGAGAGCCGCCAATTGCTTACAGATTGGTTTGAATAGGTAACTGGTTACAGTTGCTCTTATGTGTTACAAATAAAAATTTAGCATTTTTACCTTACATTCATTTGAGTTAAAGCCTTGATTATACCGAAAAATTATAGCAAAATCTTGTACTGATACCAGTCTTCATTACAGTGTTATTGACCAAAAACGTGACTGCACTGTCTGTGAAACCCACAGTAAGAGAGCTTTACCAATTACAAATAAACATTACCTTTTATCTGAAATGTTTTTAATTATACGTTTTGAAGTTAACTGTAATTGCGGTTGTCTTTTATTTATACTTAATGGTAATTGTAATTGTAACTGAAAAGTTCAAATAATGAAGTACTTTATTTGAAATTGTTATCCTAGAGCAGCCCTCTTACTTTTCGAGAACTCATCTTAACCAAATGCAACAGAGAGATGTTTTGAGTCGCTACCCAATTTATTTATTATATTATTAAGGGAGAATCTTAACAAGCCAGCTACCAATTCTAAATTCTTTTTATTCCATTTATTTCCTTTTTTTGTGCAAAAGTTTGTGTTAAATTTTTTTCCAATATTTAAGTTTTGTATTTCAGTATTATTGAAGTTGTAATTGTAATTCGATAACAGGTCAGGTAATTATGATTCTAATTGTAAAAGACATAAAGCAAACGTAATTACCCCTAGCCAGCTTATATTACATAAGATATGCGACAGTAGCTACTTTATACGAAATGGATGAGCATAAAATAATGGAACAAAAATAAAAATTTTATGCATACATGGGAGAAAACTGATTAGAAATTCAGTGATTTTTCCACTACACTTCGGCTTCTCTTGGGGCACCTGTGAATTGTTCAATCTTTAATAAATCGACTTTATCTTTCTCGGGATCTATGTGGTTCTGCACCCTTATTCGGCCAGGCAACCAATTCAAATCCTCTCGACCTTGAAACCATTCCTGGTCTATTCTGGCCGTATGGATGGGGCAGCCGTCATGAATGAAAATGACAGGACTAGGTGGAAAGGGATAATTCCGCTGGTGAAGTGAAGGGATGAAGAAATCCTGTAGAACTTTAACGTATTTTTCATCTGGTGAAACCCTTCAGTCTTGGTGATATCACTTATACCATGTAAGGAAATCCAGGCTCACACGTTTACGGTTACAAGCCACTCCTGGCCACTTCGTAAATGTTTCCTCTGTGGTATCTGAAGGAAAAATATCTAATTTTTTTTTACAATTTACACGTTGCTTTCCGTAAAAGGGAAAATAATGATATAACGTTTGGGGAAATGTGATGCTAAGTAACAACCCCTGTCATTAAGATAATTGTTTAATTCATTCTATGAGGATTAATACTTATCACAAGTTTGCCTCCTCCAACCTCTTATACACTAAAACAGCTCGAAAGCTGATTAGTGGAATTCACGTTAAGAGAGGAACAGCACCACCTTTAGTAAACAGTGTTTCAAACAGACAATTAACAATGACAGTAATGACCTGAGATGTTGCAATGCCAGTAACAGCCAATCAATCAATCAGTCCCAGTAATCGTGTGATTTAATATATCACTTTGTTCGATGATAACGATATCACTGCTACAGCACCTCTATTACACGCTAACAAGTTTGTCGCCCAATCATGGCTAGACTGAGGTGTTGTATAAATTTTAATAGGGCTTCTGTCCTCTGCTAGTAGTATTCGTTATAGTCTCCAAATGAACAGCAACATATTGTTCTCCGGGCGCAGATGGTCGCTCTTCGAGAAAGTGGGCTTTCAATAGGTGCTGTTGCACAGCGTCTTGACGTCTCCCCTACAACAGTAAATAAATGGAAAAGGAGGCAAGCTTAGACTGGGAAATTGACCGACGTTGGAAAGCATTTATTTATTTATTTTATTTCATTTATTTATTAATTTTTTTAAACTATAAACCTTATAAACCCGTGAAATTATGAAACCTAAATTACAGTTGCCTTGGTCCTGTTGAACTCTAATAGTGATTCTTTCTCTTTACTTCCCAGAATACCAAATAGCGTTCCCATAAGTAAACAGGCTATAATTAATCTTGATTATCTAAGTATCTGCATGTTAATTACGCATTTCAGTTTGAAGACCTCCACCACGAATGACCACCATTAGGATAACGACGACATTCGACGAGCAGCATAAGAAGATCCTTTTACCAATACTATTTCTATTTGTGAACGTCTGGCATTAAATGTTTAGGCTATGACGGTGCGAAGACGTCTGCATGAGGCAAGAATACCTCATAGAATTCTTGCCAAGAAGGAATTTTTCGGCATCGTGCTGATAGGCTTGCCTTCGTCCAACAGTTTGTGGGGGAGGATATGGAATTTTAGTCTCGAGTCGTATGCAGTGACGAAAGGTCTTTTACTAGCAGAAGTCACGGCAGAATACATAACTGAAGACCGAGTAATATAAGGCGAGTTTCTAAAATCATTAATAACAGTCGGACTATAATAATTATAAGCAAGGGCAATATTATAATAAAAAGATAATAATTTTGTCAATAACCATGTATTTTCCGCTAATTGAATTATATTGCCACGAGAAGTGTGAAAATAAAAATTCTTCATTGAAAACCCCCCATTAGTTCTACTATGGCCAGCTTTCAGGCATTAAGCAAATACATTATTAATGTTATGAATAATCACGTAGGCAAACTTATAATATAGAGTACAGCCTGTTTACTGAATTAAAGAATATCATATCATAACGGACTGTTGCAGATCAAAGTTAATGCTATTATAAGTATTAATCCTTGCAGATGAATAAACATTCTTAACTTATTGCAAGGGTTGTTACTTAGCATTTTATTTCCCCAAACGATATAGAATTATTTTCCCTATTAAGAAAAGCAAAGCGTAAATTGTTAAAAATTAGATTTTTTCCCTTCAGATACTACAGAAGAAATTTACGAGGTGAACCAGGAATGGGCATGTCACAGTAAACGTGTGGGGCTGGATCTTCTTACACTGTATGGATGATATCACCAGGATTGAGTGGAGGTTCACTGGTGAAAAATACATTGAAATTCTTCAGGATTTCTAACTTCTTTCACTTCAACAGTGGAATTATTCCTCCCCACCTGCTCCTGTCATTTTCATTCACGACCGCTGCCCCATCCATACGGCCAATAGTCCAGGAATGGTTTCAAGGTCGAGAGGATCTGCAGTTGCTTGACTGGCCAAGTAAGGATACAGACATGAACCTCACTGAGAATATTTAGGCTAATTGTTAAATGTTGGAGCCTGAGAGGGAGAGGAGACAAGATCAAACTTATTGAACCTCTGGGAACATAATGGAAACTCTTCCACAACCGACCACAGATCGTCAGAAACCATGAATCTTCTATGCCTAACAGATTTCAAGAGGTGATCTAGAAGGAAGGTGGCTGGACTTCTCACTAATATTAAAAATAAATGTAAAAATTTAGTGTGTATATTTGGATTACCCCATGGGCTTCCACTGACTTCCAGGTCCGTATGATGTAAAAAAAAAAAAAAAAATCGTAACAGACCTATGCATATCGTTTAGCTCCAGGTCATGATTATTATAATTTATTATTAGAAAGGTGATTTTGATATTTTAAAGGAGTTCAAAAATCTAAAGGGAATTTAGCTATCCTGATTTTTATTTTTTCTTAAAAAATTATTTAAAAAGAGAACCCTGGGACAATATCATCAAACTACATTTCTCCAAATAGCGCTCTCCACAATGGAAGGGTAAATGACTGAAGGGGCTGTTTAACAATAGAGACGTCTGTCTCTTATCCTCACACGAATGATGATAAGAGCGAAACGAATTTCTGTCCGTATGACATTAACACATGTATCACAATTAATATATTAGAAAATATAAGCCAAGTAGATATGTTTATCACATCATGTAATAATTATTTGTAATGAACGGCGTGTAGGGAATAACCTCTAGCAGTATATTCAATGAGGTGAATAAAACCCAAACCCAACCATGAATACATGAAACCTCTGAATATCAACAATTGTTTATCATTGGCAAACGAATTAAGTTTACCATATGGGAATGGTTAAAAGTTTGCTCCAAGTTTGAGAGTCCTTCCCTTTCCATTACACGTTGTGGAATTTTCTCTGTCCCTAGTAGTTTCATTTTGATTCCTCAGTAACGTCTAGTCTCTCTCTCTCTCTCTCTCTTCTCTCTCTCTCTCTCTCTCTCTCTCTCCTTCCTTTTTATTCTATATGTATTTACAAGAGAGAGTGAGTTTAAACCCAATCCTTCTTCTTGTAAATGTTGTTGTATTCAGAAAATCTATAGTGCTATAATAATATTAGAATAAACACTAAAAACACGCAGGCATTAAAGATAAACAAGAAAATATTTAAAGTGGAGCTTTTTGTTAGCCATACACTCTATCCACGAGCATATCTAGTACTTTCGTCCACTCATCGGGGTCGCAACAGGGCCCACAAGTTACCCCTAGTCCCCCACCCATTTCAGTTGTAGTAAAGCCAGGCTGAGGACATCGGTACAGCAAAAGCAAGAAGCTTGTCAGTTTGAATTACATTTTAGAATTCCAAAACCTGTAAGGCGGCTTAACAACAAGAACTCTATCCCCGACACCACTCCCCGCCCCCCCCCGCCCCCGAAAAAATATATATTCATATATTACTATGAGATTCAGGGTCTCTGTAACACGGTTTTTTGGACTTTGCTCCTTGTCAAAGCATCGGATGTAGCTGAAAGTTGACATATGTATATTTTACCACACACAAATTTTGTCAGCATTATCAATAACCTACACCCGATAGTTTTAATTTTTATAGAGTAAAAATGATCCAGCCGACGCCATGGCCAATGATTACGAGCCAAGAGTCGAAAGACATCCATACGTAAGCAAGGTAAACACACCTTTTGACGAAATGTTGCCCCGCCCATCCACCAGTCAGAAACTCCATCGGCTCTGAAACCCAAAGACTTTATGAATGGCGGAACGATTCATAGATGTGGGTGGGGTATCAGTGCTAGCGTAGTAATACTACTGTAGCAGTAGTGCCGCAACAGTATAGCAGGTATACATGAATTAAACGTTTAGGCCAACTGCTGGGATCCTTAAGGATCATCTAGCACTTCTTACAACTGCTCGAGAAATTAGTTTTTATAGACAAATGTTAAATTTTCTAATCCAACAGTGCCCATGGTATCCTTCAGTGTTATCCTGAATTATAACGAGGGGAAAGTGGGTGGAGCCTCATGAAGTCATCATTCTGACGATAATTATTGGTGAAGGTTTAAAGCCAATATACAGTACCGGCTATTTTTTTCAGTAAATAGGTAGATAGCCAATAAATAAAAATTGCTTGACATTGGATATAGCAGTTATCAAATCAAGCTTGTCTACTATGTTTTTGAAAATTACCAACTATTCCCTACATCTTGTCAATCTGATTGTGACCTATAAAGTAGACTGTAATTTCCTTAGAAATCTAATTTGGGAGTTAGACTAATAATCGAAGTGTTTTTGTATTTATTAACATATTTTGTTGGTTTGTTCATTATGACAATTATCAGTGGAGAGGTTCCAGAGTTCATAAAGGTGTACTGCTATGCTTGTATTTAAATTTGTTACGTATAGCCAATCATCCATCGAGAAAGAGGGAAGAAATGCTGTCATAAGTTACGTAACGAGTGCGTTCGAAACCTTTTCTCTGAGTAAGTTGGCCAGTCTTCAAAAAAGGTCACTTTTACATTATAAGTACCAAATTTATTCAACCTACGTAATGCAGAATACAGTCAAAATTTATGTGTAGATATAATATGTATTCTGAATAAGCGTTATATTTATGAAATGCATAACTAAAAAGTTATTGCGAAAAAAAAACCGTGTTACAGAGGCCCTGAAATTTCATAGTAGTTTATTCAAGATTAAAGGGTTGTTAATGACATATCAAAACTGAATACTTAGCGCAGTCGGTATTGCTAGATGACATGTCACTTTAAAGTAGCTAATGAGAGAGAGAGAGAGAGAGAGAGAGAGGAGCTAATGTGTCGGACACTTAAAACACGTTCACTGAGTTTTTGAGTATGTTTAATGAAGTGCTGCTGCGCTTCTCTTTATAGCTTCCTATTATATTATTGGTAGGAAACGCACTGCAACCGATACTATAAACTTGGCTTACGTGATAAGGCTAAAATATCCTGTTATGATGTTCGTGATTCTCTCCAATACCAATATAACTCTAAAATTTTGATCAATTTTAAGTATTGCGTAATGAATATGACCGATATATAATAACAGACACGGTGGTAAGATAACGACTTAGACGAAAGTTAAATGGAATCTTAATAAACAAACTTATATTAAAAGTGAGACAGTAATCTTAGTTACAGCGATATACCCTGCTCAGATTTTTTTTTCTTTTTTTTACTCCGTGTGTGTGTGTTTCTCCAACCATACGTAATGACTCCTTCCACTGAAAGAATTCCAGAGCTTATTGGTGGAACTCTTGCTAAGAGAGGAAGAGTCCTCCCCCCATCCCCCTCAGTAAACACTGTAACCATATAATTTTTCGAAGTCCCTCGAGAAGGTGTACCAGGGAAACCTGTGTCCAACTGTACCTATATATGTCTGTCAACGCTCTCGCAAACATAACATTTATTTGGTAAAGAAGGGTTGAGTTGAGGGAAGAAGAAGAAGCGCCGAAGTGTAAACACGGCTGTGATTGTATTCCGTGTTTTTTCAAGCCTTTCCCTGTCTTTTGATGGTTTCCTAGTGATGTAGAGTTGCTACAGGGATCATAAAGGTACAAGGAACCAATAACTGTAAAGAGTTTATAGTTGTGTTAGACTTAGTTGCCTTTTGAGGATAAAAAGTGAATCAGTGGTCGTCCGTCAGTCATCGCCGGAAAGGCTGCATGCCCCGAGGCTATGAGTGACGTAAGCCGTGAGACCGCCCAACGATGACGTCACGATTCTATCCTCCAATCAGGAGAAAGGACTCCATTGGTTTGATCTTTAATTTTTCAAGCAAACCTGACAATGAAACAGTTTTGTAGGGTGAATTTTTGAGATTCTTGGAATTGAAACTTGCGACTTGATAGGATTCCAGTTGATGCCTAGGAATAGGTTTATCATGAAATTCAGCTCGCGCGTTATATATGAAAAGATAATCAGTGAATACGATGAGAAGGAACTCCAGATCGGCAATGGGATTACTGTGAAAATAGTGAACATGGGAGCCAGCTACTCCTTTGTATCAATCAGATACGCACCTTTTGACATGGACAACCAGATGATAGAATCCTTACTTGAAGGATATGGAAAGGTAACATGGATAAGGAATAACCAACACACGCTAGGAAAAGGAAACGGTTTATTGAATGGGATAAGAACAGCAAAAATGGAAATCAAGAATAACATTCCATCGTCTATTAGGATAGCAGGACATTCGGTGTCCTTCATGTACAGCGGACAGAGCAGAACCTGCTATAAATGTGGAAGTGAAGATCATCTAGTGGAAAACTGTGTTACAGAGAAGACATTAAGGGAGGAATTGACGGATAAGGAAACGTACTTTCCGGAAATAGGAAAATGGAACAGAAAAGCGAAGGAGAATCCAGGATTTAGCGTAAAGGATCAAATTCAAGATTGCGCTGGTGATAATGAAAAACATTTAAAATTGAACAAGATAAAGAAATTCAAAATGCTGAAAGATAACATAGATGCTAACTCAAAACACTTAATTGATAAAGACAATCTCGAGTGACATAGATAATGATGATGAGTTAAAACGCGTAAGCATTGCAATGACAGCTAATTCTACGCATATAAATGAATCTGATAATGAAGATGTAACTGTATCTGAATATGGGATACAAAACAACATTGTAAAGGAAAAAGAAACCGAGAAGTCTGATAAAACGTTAATAGAAACAATAGTGGAGATTCATCGTGAGCGAAATGATACAGAACTGTCAAGTATGGAAGCAGAATCAGTAGGGAAAACCAGTCATGAGGAAGTGATCAGAAATAATTTCGACGAAAATATGACAACTGAATATAACGGTATAGCAGAAGACATGTTGACCGATGAGAGCTGGAAAGGGAAATGATGAACGAAGCTGATGACGTTGAGAACCGGATCGAGGATTTTTATCACAACGAAACAAAGTGAAGATAGGAATACTGAAAGTGGAAAATAATGGGAAAATGGTTATATCAAAAAGTAAAGACAGTAGTGACAAGATGTATAGAAATGATGAGGGAAATTTGAAGGATGATCGTGAAAGAAAACGTCGAAAGGTGAATAGTAAAAATTCAAGCTTGTAATGGAGAAGTGGGTGGTTAACCTCTTTATAATCATGGCGCTGACGGTAGCCACCTTAAACGTAAATGGACTTAATGTAGTTAACAAACAGATGTGCGTTGACTCTCTCATGAGATTTCACAGAATTGATGTATTGATGTTGCAGGAGCATAATATTAAAAATGTCAACGACTTGATTTACCAATCTAAATGATTATGATTGTCTTTATAATTTGAAAGGTGGAACTGCGATATATTAGAAAGTGTCCTAGCATTAAGGTCTTGAATCAGGAAATGGATGGAGTGGGGCAAGTAATTAGTATTAAGATTGAGTTTAATGGTATAATCATTCCTCTGGCTGAACTTGTATGCTCCATCAGGAACAAACAAAATACCAGAACGAGAAGAATTCTTTCGAAATAAATTGTTATTTTATTTAAGGAATAACAGTGAAAACTTAATATTAGGTGGAGATTTTAACTGTGTGACCTCTCTTCGAGACAGTAGTTCAGAAAATGTTAATTTACAGTCAAAAGCTCTAAGGAACTTGATAAAGCAAACAGGATTGAAAGACATAACCATAGGTTGTCACAAGTTACCTGAATATACTTTTGTTAAAAATAACTACGGGTCAAGAATAGACAGAGTATATGTTAAAAGGCTATTTAACCATATAAAGTCATGGGAAACAATACCTATCAGCTGCTCAGATCACAGTATGGTTTTAGTTAAATTTGATGTACAAAATGTAAAATTTGGTAGAGGTTTTTGGAGGCTTAACACAAAAGTTTTGGGTTTTAAAGAAACTGAGGAAAATTTCAGTGTAGTTTGGAGTCATATTGTGGCTAGAAAAGGTATTTTTGATAATTTGTTATCGTGGTGGGATTTTGCAAAAATGGAATGTAAAAAGTTTTTTATAAGAATGTCGAAAATTATGTCGCAAGAAAAATATGGACTTCTAAATATGTTGCAGGGAAGACTGAAACAATTGTATGCAAAAGCTAATGCTGGTGGAATTGACTTTGAAGAAATAAGGTGATTAAAGACACAGTGAATGCCATACAGAATGAGTTTTGTGAGGGCATTAAACTACGAGCAAAACTAAAAGAGGGACAGGGTAGAAGGTGAAAAGGTATCAGCATACTTGTTAGGAAGAGAGAAGGATAGGAACTCGGGTATTTTTAGAGTTAAAACGGATAAAGGAGTTCTCATTAATACTGACAATATTGTTTCACATTTTAAAAGTTATTACAAAGAGTTGTACGATAACGTTAATGTTGATAAAATTCAACAAGAGGAATTACTTAGAATTTGCAAAAATAAATTGGATAATGATGATGTAAATATGTTATCAAAGGATATTGAAGACGAAGAAATATGGGCAGCCATTAAGGGCTTAAGCATTGGAAAGTCACCAGGAACGGACGGCCTTCCTATTGAATTTTACAAAAAGTTTTGGACACTGTTGAAACCTCACTTCATACAAGTAATTAGGTACGCTCTGAAGGAGGATTTGAGTAGTTCTCAGCATGAAGGCATTCTTAAGCTTATACCAAAGGGTGGGGACGTAGAACTAGCAGAGAACTGGAGGCCCATATCTCTTCTTAACGTAGATTATAAAATATGTGCAAAAATTTTAGCTACTCGTATGAAATTGGTAATGAATAAGGTTATTTCACCTGAGCAGTATTGTGGTGTAAATGGAAGGTCAATTATCGACTGTAATAATATGATAAAGGTATGTAGTGTAATTATTCATACGAAATTCATTCAAAACTTGGCTCTTTTAAACCTTGATTGGTCAAAGGCTTTTGACAGGGTGGATACGAAGTTCTTATGGAGAATTATGAATTGCTTTGGATTTCCCGACTCCTTTATCAAATGGTTAAAGGTGTTATATAAAAACATTCATAGCTATTTATGCATCAATGGAGTAATTAGCTCTTCGTTTGAAATAAATAGGTCTGTTAGACAGGGATGTCCCTTGTCCATGCTTTTGTTTGTAATCTTTCAAGAGCCCTTATACTTAGCTATTAAAGGTGATAAACAGATTATTCCTCCTCCACTACCAATTAAAAAATGTATCAAGCTTCAAGGGTTTGCAGATGATTCAACAATTTTCATCACCGCTGAGAAATCTCTGCAAGTTGTTTATAAAGAGATAGAAAGGTTTGAAAGGCTACAGGAGCACAACTAAACATCGATAAAACAAAGAATTTAGGAACTGGAAACTGGGAAAATAAACTGTCTTGGTCTACTGACAGGGTAAAAGTGTAAAGAAAACTAATATTTTAGGATTGAATATAGTGGAAATTATGAAGAAACTTGCAGACAAAATTGGGAAAACAGAATAAACAAGATCAGCAGAATAGCATCCACGTCAGAACAGAGAATATTCACCCTATATCAAAAGGGTATTATTATCAATTCCTTAATACTCTCAAAAGTATGGTATTTGGCTCACGCATTTCCATTGTCTAAACGAGTGGCATTAGCCATAAATTCTTGTATTTTTAGATTTCTTTGGCATGGAAAGTACCAGCCTATTAGAAGAACAACACTTTGTTTACCCAAGGAAGAAGGGGGACTAGGAATTACTGATGTTTGTCACAAGGCTTTATCTATTTTATGTTGCACTGTTTTAAAAGATCTAACAACTGATTCATGCCTTGCTGTTTATTATTGTAGTATAAGACTAAGTCATATGGTGAATACGATTAATTAAAAAGAGGTATCGTATATTTCTAGTCCATACTACTCTGTAGCGATAGAGGCAATTAGAAAGGTGTTTCGTTGTAAAAATTTCCCTGTGTTGACGAGTAAAGTAGTTTATGATTGTATCCGTCCAAATTGTGAGGCAATAATAGAGAGTAACTACCCGTTGTTCAACTGGAAAAGCATTTGGAAGAATGTAAACAATAGATATATAGGATTACGAGAGAGAGAATTTATGTATAGATACTTGCATGAGACTCTAGCAACTAACCAAAGATTAAGGATGCTAAAGATAAGGACGGATGGTTCTTGTGACAGATGTGGCGAGGAAGAAAATTTAATCCATATATTTTATTCATGTACTTACATTAAAGATATTTTTCTATGGTTTAAAAATATTCTGATCAATGTATGTAGTATGAGAAAAAATAGTTCTTAGAATTTTAATGTTAGATTTTAATTGTAAAACAACAAAGTGTAACAATGCTGCATTAGTTTTAATTGTGGATTACTTGTATGTCTTATGGGTGAGCAAGAAAAAAGAAATATGATCTTGACAAATTATAAAACTTTTTAAAGAGTAAGTTTAGATATACTAGATGGTTACTTGAACGTTTGTTAAGTGAAAGAATGCTGAACTGTTTTAATGGAAAATATGTCGATTGTGATTTCAATTAACTTATCTGTAGGTTTGTTATATTATTATATAAGTTGGCAGGCAGATAACAAAAAATATGGTATCAGAAAAGAGACTTCATTTGCGAATGGTTTAAGTTTATGACTTGTAATCTATTAAGAATGGAAGTTTGATGATCAGACAAAATACAAATGTATATATCTGAAATGTGTTTAAAATCTGATTATATTGTAGTTTATTTTATAATAAAAGAAAAAAAAAAGTAAACACTGTTACCATATAATTTTTCGAAGTCCCTCGAGAAGGTGTACCAGGGAAACCTGTGTCCAACTGTACCTAAATATGTCTGTCAACGCTCTCGCAAACATTACATTTATTTGGTAGAGAAGGGTACAAAGGCGAAGATACACATACCTGTGAACGGCCTGCTAGACATCGGCCAGGGTGTACAAAATAATTAATAAATAAATAAACCAAAAATAGATATACCCATGTGTGTATAGTATGAGTGTGATTGTGCGCGTGCGCCAGCCCGCTCGCGCATGCATTTATGCATAAAACCTATGAGTTACATCTATTAGTGTTCAAGAAACCCTCCATTCAGCATGCATTACATTTCAATTCTCGATTCAGCAATATTTTTTGGATTAATTTTCTCCTGAAACCCTCGAATCTGAATTTCTGAATTTAAATGAAGAACCCCGTTCTCCTATCACGGGTGGGGGCGGGGGCGAAGGTGGGGCAGAACATTTCTCTCATAACGAAATTTTGGTGTTCATCATTTTTGGTAGATAACTGATTCAACAATATACGAGCGCCATCTTTCTGCAGAGGCGCAGATCAAGTGTTCGCATGATTCCTTGTGGGGGAATCCTGACAGCTACTCCTAATGGAACGGACCAATTACTAATATTTAATAATGCCGATTTCAACAATACTCTTATCATCATATGCAAAATCATTTGAAACAGGATGATGCAGAAAAATGAATGAACACAAAAGACAAAACTGGTCCCTTTAGAAATATTCATGTAATTGCTAAAAGCTAATATTCTGAACTAACTTGTCATGATGGGATTAATATTAACCTTATTTATTAACGTCTTCCAGTCCAAATAGTTTTTTTTTTCTTGAAGCAACCATCGCAGATTACAGCTTTGACTACTGGACTGAAAGAACAAAGAAATGAGAGAGAGAGAGAGAGAAATTTAAATGCCAACTTTTTCTTCTTCCCGGAACACAGTGCAAAATCTGTTATTCAATAAATAAAACAACACGTACATGACTTTCGATGTTTGTCTCTTTGAAAATTTAAGTTCTAGTAATACAGGTTTTGACTTCCGACAGAAACAAATTCACTTTTCACGCTTACAAAGAAAAGGGTTTTACATATATATGCACACATTATACTTATTTATATATACATACATATATATATATATATATATATATATATATATATATATATATATATATATATATATATATATAAATCAGATAGTAAATAAATATGGTAAATATAGCAATAATAACTCGCTGTTCACAGCAGATAACTATAATATCACTACCATTGTCACAGTCACAATAGTAACAACATTAATCCGGATCACCAGGGCAGTATATTAGCGACGCAACTCCCACCCTTCGAGGGCAACAGTCATTATGACTGCCAAAGGCCGCCAGAGGTTGGAAATGACTGGCGCAGAAATCCTCTTAGAGATAAGAAGTTCCCATTAGGAGGAATGACCGACTAATTGCCAATAAACCTCAAGTATCAATTGGCTCCGCCTTCAAGTCAGAATGCTATTGATTTCTCTTCCTATTCAAATTTCAGAGGAATTCCATCCTCACTAATTAACGGTTCCCTCCAATTACTCTGATTGGGGAAAACCGTGACGGCAATTTTCGATTTATGCTCGAATTAAAATGGAGGTTTTTCCAAACGGCAGTTTTCGTGCATTCTGCAAATCACTTTTATTGTACGTCATTCTCGCAAGTGAGGGACTTCATTTTTGTGATGCCAATAGTAACGCTGCAATTGCAAGTAACTATAATAATAATAATAATAATAATAATAAATAAATAATAATATCAATAATAATAATAATAATTTAATCTTACTACTATAATAGGCGTAATGGCTGTCCGTCCGTCTGTCATTCAATCACGGCCAAACTGCCGGTCCGATGGGCATCAAACTTGGCAGGGTTATGGTGGGGACCCCTAAGATGGTTTATAATGAGGTTTCATCTTACCTCCCCCACCCCCAACCCTCCGAAATGGGTAGAGGTGCGAAGGGATTCCCTAAAACGAAGCAGATTCTGCCCGTGAAACGAGGCTGTCTGTGCCCATAGACTTAGTTACTTTACGAATTTTCATACAATTTCTGTGTATATATATATATATATATATATATATATATATATGTCATGTATGTATGTATGTATATATATATATATATATATATCAGGAGACAGAGGAAGGCGACGGCCAGTAGGACACATCAGCGTGAAGGTGGACTATTAGAAACGTTGCAATTCATAACAATTCTTTATTTCCTACGTTTCGTAATATCATTATTACATCTTCAGGGAATCTGTTAAACAATAAATAAAATTAATTAAAATTACTTTAAAAATTACTCTAAAATTCAACATTTATAAATGACAACACAATTAAAAAAACATACAGAAACGAAAACAAAAAAATAAACATAAAAAGACCAAAGACCGCTAACCAACCTTATGCGAGAAGGCAAGAGACAGAATGACAGAACAAATAAAAGTTAGCTCAGGTACAGTTGTGTGGAGGAGGTCTGGGTATTAATGGGGAAACAGTTGTTTAATAAATAAATGGACTCTAGGATAGGCAGTTCATATGCATTGTTCGCTTGGCCTATGACTGGAAATGGCTTCTTTCTATATATATTTAATTTTTTCGAATGGTTTCTTATATTAGAGTGTTCGGGATTGGAGAGCCTACAGCCAGTACGGAAACTTAATCCCCGATGAGAGTCGATTCTGACCCGCAGTAACCTCCTCGTGGATCCGACATATGTCCCAGAGTTACACTTAGGGCAAGTATACTTATAGACCACGTTTAACAGATTCCCTGAAGATGTAATAATGATATTACGAAACGTAGGAAATAAAGAATTGTAATGAATTGCAACGTTTCTAATAGTCCACCTTCACGCTGATATATATATATAATATATAGATATATATATATATATAATATAGTATATATAATATATATACACACATATATTATATATATATATATATAATATATATATATATATATATATATATATGTTTGCTAGTAATAATCATCCTCTGCAGTTGGAAAAGGCCTATGAAAAACCCGCCAGTTTCGAAATGGCCGTTTGTTTAGGTTGGTTGGGTTTACTGAAGGTTTTATCGAGCTGAGAGGTGATAAGGATTTGTCTCAAGAGTTCGTTTCTTATTCCGATATCCCCATAGGAAGTGATTGTTGTCAGTGAACCTCAAGTGGCGCCTGTAAGAGTCAGTCAAGTTTCTTTGCAGGGTCCCTTCGACTCACTGCTGCGACCCTTATCCGTTGTCCTTTTACTGCGTCTCCGTTCGAACTCTCTTCCAACTTACTTTCCACTATGAAAATTGTTTCATGGTGCAACAGCGAAGTTTTCCTCTCGTTACACTTCATAATCTAATTACTCTCTCTCTCTCTCTTTCAACGTTGAATAACCCCATAGGTCCCAGCGCTTGGCTTTGGGCGCAACTTTTACATTCCACTCCATTCTTATTCCGATACAGTCGCCTGGAGACTTGAAGCAATGTACGTGAACACCATCACGTAAACATTCCATTTGAGTTACATTCAATACAAAGAAGCAGAGTAATATACATTACATACTTCATAATATTAGCTCTGCGTTCCGCAAAAGGATTGCAAACAGCCGGCGACGACGACGAGGGGTCTCTCCGATTGCCAAGACGTTCCTGTCGAAGGAAGTGACCGACTAATTGCCAATGAACTTCAAGTCAGAATTGGCACCTCCTTCAAGACAAGAGTGATATTGACTTTTCCTCCTTTTCTTCTTCTTCTTCTTCTTCTTCAAGGTTTCATATGGAGAGAGCAATATCTTTCTCACTGCTCTTCATTTCTAGGTGACTCACACTCTCTGTGTCTGTGTGTGTGTGGTGTGTATGTGTGTGTGTGTTTTTATTTTTTCTCTTGCTCTGTCTGTGGAATGCGAGACTGTTAAACGTATGCAACCACTATAACTGATGTTTCATTTTACAACATCCATCGTAAAACTTAAACCTTAAATTTGGTCTGTCTGTCTGTCTACCTGCCTGTCTCTATTTCTTTCCTAACAAAAATACATAACAACACGGATTTCATACTCGACACGGAAATCGAATAGTAGCATTTCACTAATATGTTCTCGACTAGTCCTCCAGCCTTTACTCGTTTCTTAAACAACTTACAAATTTTGTCTTAGAAACAGCGAAGGAAGACTTCTTCAAATGACTGCCTCCCCACACAGGCTTCTCTTTTCAGCTGGTCACCTTGCAGAAGCCTGATCATCCTGTAGGTGCCAAAACGGACGCTGTTTATCTAAATTTTCAGAATCTAAATTTTGAGAATCGTATTGAATTGAATTGAATATAGAATTTAGACCAAATGCCAAGCATTGGGACCTATGAGGTCATTCAGCGCTGGAACGAAAAATGATAGTATGAGGTTACATAGGTGTAACAGGAGGAAAACCTCAAAGCAGTTGCACTATGAAACAATTGCTAGGAGAGGGTGGAAACTAAGATGGAAGAAAGAGAATAAGAAAGGAGATACAGGAAAAGGAACCAAAGGAGTTGCAGCTAGGGGCCGAAGGCACGCTGCAAAGAACCTTAAGTAATGCCTACAGTGCACCGCACGGGGTGCACTGACGGCACTAACCCCCTACGAGGGAGAATCCTATTCTTTCTATAGGCGGTGATATTCTTCTAATGCGGGAGAATTTGGTGTCCAGTAATAAAAAGTTAACGATATTCTACTGGTATAGCAATAAATACTACAGATAGCAAAGATAAAGTATTTCAGTCATGTTTATTCTTCTGGAAAAGTAACATCTTTATGTTTCTATATAAAAGCTAACTTATGGCAAGGGTATCATAAGAATCTGGTGAACGGCCACGAAGGGACTACAACATATTCACACACACACACACACACACACAAATTTCAATTTTAACGGCAAAAATGAAGTGGGAAACAGCATTACCGGCTGACAGTCGCTCCTGGAAAACAAGGCAGAATAAAAGTCTACCAACTGGAAAGACCATTAATGAGTCAGGGTGGAATTCCCCTCCGTCCGAAATTTGAATAAGAAGAAAAATCTCTTCCCACCTCGGCTGGGGGTGGAGTCGATTTGTAGCCAACTTAAAGTTTATGGGAGATTCATCGGTCATTCCTCGTGACGGGAACTTCTTATCTGAGAGAGGATTTCTGCGTCATTCATTTCGGCTCCATGAAGATGGTATATGAAGGTAATCATTGTCACCCTTGATTAGGCAGCGGAAGCTGAACTGACAGTTCTCCGATCACGATGAAGACGTTTATCATTCTTTTTACCAATGTTATCATCATCCTGGTCAAGTCGTTTCGGTCATTTGTAACATCATTGACTATATATTCCAAAGTATTTAATATTTTTTTATTTACCAAAATATTTATGATTAAAGAAAACCCATAATCACATGAGTCAATAAAATGGGAAAGTAAATCCACAGTAATAATTGTTTGATTTTGTTATTCAAAATATAAAGCAGAAAGCTTGCCATGACCTGTACGGTCCTTCTTGTCAATCTCAAGGAGGGTCATCGAAAGCTTTCTGCTTTATATATTTCAAATAAAACCAAACAGAATTGTGACTGGATTTACTTTCCCATACTTATGATTCGTATTGTTATGGTTACAATATAAAATTAGCCATATCATTATTACTTCATCATAGGCATGATGGTTTACTAATGCTCCCATTTTTGTGGAAACAAATTACATTGAGACCTACTCAACCCCCACCTTCCTCCCTAATCTCTCATGGGGCTACGATTGAGGGTTTATCGCTAATGCCGACGTTTCACAACTACATTGTTGCTTCTTCTTGGCTGAAATACAGCGAGATGACTAAGTGATGATTCATTGAAGAGATTTATTATGATAACTAACTTGAAAGCACTACAGTATTATCTCATTTCAAATGTTAACTCGTTAATAAATATAAAACCATGATAAAAGTTAACTCATTTGACGCGAAAAGGACCTAAAACCTATCAGGCGGCAGCTAAAGGAAACCAATGACCAGTTGTGTAGATGATGTTTGGGTGTTTAATGGTGGGACAGTTAATTTATCATTAAGACTCTAAGGTTGTTAGTCGCTATATTTCTGCATTTGTCATATTATTTGAAAGTCTTTGTTGTCTGTAGATGTTTTGCATCACTTGGAAATCTGGTTCCTTATATTTAACTAATCTGGGTTGGACAATCTGCCTCCGGTTCTGAAAGTGACTCCTCTGTGGGTGTCTATCGTGCCCTTAGCAGTCGTTTGGTACATCCAACGGAAGTTCCCTGCTTACACCTGGGGCAAGTATACTTATAAACAAGTTGCATGTAAAAAACAACGGACTAACTTGTCCTTGAGCTTGAAAAAGGACCCGATGGTGTAGGGATTTTCTGGGATTCATTTCAGATTAATTTCCAGGTTTGGGTACGAATTTCTATAGCTTCTGCCATTCTAATTTTAAATTAATCTCCATTTCTACTCTCCTCAAAGGCTCTTCTGCTTCTGCAGGGCTTTAAACAAGTTTTTAGATAAGAAAATGGAAACGCCCACGGCCTTCCATATTGTACAAAAAATGAAAATGTCCGCCACGTTCCTTAACTTATAAGATGAACAAGAGAGGAAAAATGTGTACGTTTATTTCAGAGAGAACTGCCTGCCTTGAATCTAAAATAATTAATCCCAAAAATATCCTTGCTCTATCGGGTCCTTTTCAAGCCCAAGGACAAAGTTATTCCGTTGTTTACATGCAACGTTGTTTATAAGTATACTTGGCACAGGTGTAAGCAGGGAACTTCCGTTGGATGTACCAAACGACTGCTAAGGGCACGATAGACGCCCACAGAGGAGTCACTTTCAGAACCGGAGGCAGATTGTCCAATCAGGTTTCCAAGTGATGCAAAACATCTACAGACAACAAAGACTTTCAAATAATATGACAAATGCAGAAAGATAGCTACTTAACAACCTTAGAGTCCTTAATGATAGAATTAATTGTCCCACCATTAAACACCCAAACATCATCTACTCAACTGTTTATTGCTTTCCTTTTAGCTCCCGCCTAAGTAGGTCCTTTTCGCGTTAAATGAATTAACATTTTATCATGGTTTTATATTTTTTAAACGAGTTAACAATTTAAATGAGATAATACTGTAGTGTTTTTAGTAAGTTGTAATAAGCGATTTTATGAATATCTATCAAGAGTCATCTTGCTGTATTGCAGCCTTGAAGATGCAACAACATAGTTGCGAAATGTCGGCATTAGCAATAAACCTTCAAATGTATGGAGTGCTTTGACCTGGACGCCTATAAGTATGAATATTTATGTATTTACATAATATATGTGTGCATTTTCTAGAAATTCTTCACCATAATTACATCTAAATTCTGGCATTTTTCCACACGAAAACGCCATAATAACGACCTCCGAACTCGAGAGTTTCATCACACGAACATTAACGCAGAAACGAACGCGTCACAAATGGCAGAAAGTATTTTTAGTGTTATTTTTGGTTTCACTGATATCAATGAAGTCTTTCAACTACTCAAAAATTTAAAACTTTCCCTTTGAATATCCATTTCCCATAACGATGATCCGACCACATCTAATTCAATATTGATTTACACAGGCTTTGATGTGCAGCAGATCTGTAAATGGAAAAGGACCGATTAATTTAGTTCTTATGAATTAATCAGGGGCTGATATCAAATGATCAGCGGAATTCATCCAGTGGAATTATAGGAACTTGTTTGATCATCGAGGACGTTGATTTATTTATGCCCGATCCTATCTGTTCCTTAGTCCTTCCCCTCTTGCCTTCTTTAAATCACAAACTATTTGGCATTCCGGTTTTTATCACTCAAATATGGCCCTGCAAGGATCTCTCTGGCTGAGAAGTTCTTGAAGCATATACACTTCCCATGAGTGCGGAACTAAGTACTGGTTCACTTGTGATTTTGTTACAGTCCACTCTCATAAGTTCATGGATGTCCAGGTGTTTGAGAGAGATTTCCATCTCACCCCTTTCTGGATGACAGGTGTCTGGGAGTGCGAAACTGGCCAAATGTTCAACTACCTATAACTCTGCTGTAGAAAGTTTCGGATGCCCGTCTTACGTCACTATACAGACCCGTTGTCCAGAAAGGGATTGGATGGAATTCAGCTTTATGCCCGGAGACATCCATGAACTTATATGAGTGACTATATATCGCTTTAGTCCTTGACAGGAATGATGTAAAAACCTAACTGCATCGTTTTACTTATGTAAGTTAAATTACTTGCAGCAAATTACCTTCTTACACTATAAGGAATGGGCCAGAATGGTGTGCTCGGAAGTTAACAAAATAATCATTAGGAATGATGCTGTTGTGGACTCAGAAAATGCCTGCAAAAAGACTACGGGGGGGAAAAAAATTGCGAGCACTTGAAAAAAATAACAAATGTGAACAACTGAAATAATACTTTATGAAAGGACCAAACAAAGGCCAACGCTCTACTTCCTTTGTCAATTATGAGTCAAACAGGCACCTGTGTATGTTCAACGAGGAGGGGGGTTTACCCTTCCCGGCCGATTCTTGCGGTTGGGGATTGGCCTATCTAAAGGGTCCTTTACATTGAAAGTACTTGCCTTATGATTGCGGTGTGGCGTGTCTTCTTCTTCTTTCTCTAGAAGTCTTGTTCCTATTTGGGGTCGCTGTAATGGTTCCTCAACAAATTTTTCCATCTCCTTCGGTCCAGTTGCATCCTCCTCACTCATCCCAACTCCCTCGTATCTCTCCTCACACAGTCAATCCATCGCAATTTTGGTCTCCTACCTAACCTTCTCCATGGTAGGTCCCATCTCCATCATCTTTTCTATCAGGATGGCCTTCCTTCCTTCGTCTCTTTATATGTCCATGCCATCTGTCTGGGTGGCAGTGTCGAAACGACCTATATCCAACCCCCTTTACACCTGGGGATTAATTGGTCCGTTCGACGCACCATAGGTACACGCAAATTTCTCAGACAAGTGCTTAATGTTAAAGACCTTAACGTGTGCAATCAGAAACGAAGGCATGAATGGCGTGTGAAGGAAGGATTTTAGTGAAAACTTAAGTATGGTTACCCGAGGGGAGCCTGGTCTGGCCACTATTACGGGAAACGCTTTCAACCCAACGTTAGTGCAATCATACTAGGCAGAAGGCTCCAACGGTCCCGGAGATCTAGGGCGAAGAAAGAACATCCGCTCAATATGGAATAAGTTCTTGGAACAAGCTAATCTAAAACCGAAACATTTTAATCTGTCGACAGTGCCACAGTTTTGCCAGGTAAATCTTACGTCCCCGGTACCATCAACCCCTGCCGGGGACCATGCCCCTGCTCCTGGTCGCGCTAACCGCTCCACCTTCCGCCTCTCGAGTGATGCCGACCCGTACGGTAAACGGGATTAAAGTGGTATTTACAAGAGAGATTAATATAGGTGATGATCATCTGATTTTAAGTCTTTGTAATTATTATAAAGATGAAGTAGGGATACCTTATTAGCTTCTGGATTATGTTATAGGATTCTTACAGTACTGGTAACTGAAGGTTGTGCTTTTATTTTATCTTCAGTTTCTGCGTGTTAGAGGTGTCTTCGCTGTGATTAGCCTAACATGGAGCTTAAAGCTTGGTGGTAAGACAGAGGCCACATCATCACTACGAGGACGTAACCTACTTAAGCTAGGCAGGGAGGAGTTGGTCTACTCCCTTCTTTATGAGTGTTGCACGTTATTTAGTTACTTAACTTCCGTGTGTGTGTGTGTGTGTGTGTGTGTGTATGTGTGCGCGCGTGTACGTTGAAGAATTGTCTGTGTTTGTATGGTGTTTTTATGTTGCATGGAACCAGTGGTTATTCACGGGACCAACGGCTTTATGTGACTTCCGAACCACGTCGAGAGCGAACGTCTATCACATGAAATACAGATCTCTCACACCTCAATGGAATGCCCGAGAGAATCGAACTCGCGGCCAACGACGTGGTACGCAAACACCATACCGACCACGCCACTGAGACGCTAAGAATTGTCTAAGACTGCTCAATTGTGGCCCTTGGCAAAGGCATCACTACTATTAGTTTAAAGTGTATCATTCTAGTTGAAGCACTGCACTATATCTGTTTACTGGGTTTTACATTAACCATGTAGCTAAATGCATTGCCCTCGAGTAAAACAGAAGTAGTTGAGGGTTTAGCAAGGTGCCCAGTTTTGATGGACGCCCAGACCTCATTCACGGGTCGTAACCGCCTGCCCTGAGTCGCTAGTGCGTTAGAGCCCATGAAGCGATTTTAAGTATCCTATCATGTTTTGTAAGATAGACTGAAAAACGTCATATTCACGTCTAGCTGTGACCCTTAGATTGAGTCATTCACACACTATGTATGTATATGATGACTGATATATATATATATATATATATATATATATATATATATATATATATATATATATAATATATATATATATATATATGTGTGTGTGTGTGTGTGTGTGTGTGTGTAGTATATATATATATATATGATTGTATGCGCATGCGCAAATGGACATGAACCACTCACCAATATATATATATATATATATATATATATATATATATATATATATATATATATAAATATATATATATTTTTACTGCCCGCAAATATCTTATATGCTTATGTGCCTACTTTTAATAAGTTCCCAAAGAACTTACCTTTGATGGATCTTTAAAAATCAGAGGTAAACAGCCTCACACCAAACATTTCAAGGTAAATAAGTAATTAGTAACATAGACCTAACCGTCTGCTATCTTATTAGTAAAATATTTGATATGATTTAGGATTTTTAAATGCGCTGAATCAACACTTAAGCCAGCATACTAAAGCTCTCACTGCAATTTTTTCAAAAGGTTAATAAACATTTGGAGTCTCTTCAGACCAAATGAAGAGTGAGAGAGAGAGAGAGAGAGAGAGAGAGAGAGAGAGAGAGAGAGAGAGAGAGAGAGATTCTAAACCACAACGAAGACCTTGGTAAATGCAGAAGTCTAATCCATCATCAAATCATATGTCCCGTTGAGTCCAGTGATCAAACCCAGTGTAGTTTCTCCTCGCAAATAAATCAGTGATAAAAGGCTAGCGTCACAAATACCGTATTCCACCTTAGATCATCACTACTACAAGCGCTCAGGTCATGAAATTGCTCTTAATGCTGAAAAAATGTTAACAAAACACAAATTAAATGCGCAGATAACTCGAGGTGTACCCAAAGCTGATGAACCTGGTAATTGGTATTTCATTACGGCGCATTTACCACTGTTACTGGTAGAGCATTGGCAGTTTTATGTACGTAATCACATGGTTCGTTGCAAGGTAATTTGATATCTGGATTTGTTGCTGGTATTTTGAATGCTAAAAAGTTCATAAAATTACCCCGGTGTTAGATTCACTATCAATTGTATTTTGATGTTATTTTCTGTGGTTTTTCTTTAGAGTAAGATACGTGTATGCATCAGTTTGCTGCAGTGTTATCACCTCTTCATCAGAACACACCTCTCGTGGCTTGGGGAGCATTTTGAACTGAAATGAATATGGAATTTAGGCCAAATGCCAAGTACTGGGACCAATAAGGTCATTCACCCCTGAAACGGTCTGAAGGGTTTAAAAGGAGGAAAACCTCGCAGCTGCACTATGAATCCATTGTTATAAGACGGTGGATAGAAAGATGGAATAAAGAAAACTAAAGTAGGTACAGCAAAAGGAACGAAAGAGCTTGCATCTAGGCACTAAAGTGGGAAGTATTTTGTCTTCTAGAAAGAAATATTTTAAAACAGTTAACCACCATTCCAACGGATATTTGAAATAAAAAAAATACAAATTTACCCATCATTTCAACGGATATACTTGAAATAAAAAAAATACAAAATGACTACCCCTCATTTCAAGGGATATTTTAATTTAAAAAAATAATACATCCATGTCCTTGAGGCTTCTGGAAATGGCAGACTAATATCTATGAGCTTATTGGCTAAATCCACAATGACACAGATGCCTTTTCCTGATTATTTGCTTTACTGGTTCCATTTCGGGTCCTCCGTCCCCCGTTCTATTGAGATTCACTTGATTACCTTTTTCCATTTCGGGTCTTGTCACTACTAATTATATTCCATCCGTGTTATACTCATTAACCTCCTCTTCTCATCTACCACTGAATCATATCCTCATTCACAACGTCCTTCTTTAAGTACCCTAACGAAATAACACTTTCGTCTCTTTTCCATGAGAATGACTGTAGGAACCACCACACGAGGATGGTCCTTGTTCGCTGGTGACATACTGATCGTCCTCTCTCTCTCTCTCTCTCTCTCATATTTCCTCCATCATTCAAATTCATTTCCTTTTGAGCGACGTCACTCCGGCATTCCAGATGAAAATGGAGCCGTTCAACCCTTTGGTTAGTCGATTCTTTTCTCACGGGAAATTTCTTTTCATTATATTTCCTTTCACTATTCTCTCGTAGTAGCCATCTTGCTTGGTGAGACGTACCCGCGTGAAGTCAGATTAATCAACAGATATCACAAGTTTAACATACGACTAGAATTTGAGAAATATCTAGAAGTGTTCGTGAACTATCGGTGATAAGATTAGTGTGAAAATAGTAGGATAAAGCGTCTTCTAAGTTAGTTTATCAAGTGTAATACTGTGAATCAGAACAAGATGGCAGTAAGTTCCAACTGCGGGAAGAGGTGGCGTAATTTAGCTTGCTTAGCGGATTCGCAATACGATGAGGTAGCAGGAAGGGAACTGGCATTTCTCATCTATGAAATCAGCAACAGTCCTAACCAAAAAGATACAAAAGCATTCATAGATATATTAGAAGGATATAATCCTTCAAACTGGAACAAATCTAATGAAAACATCTTGAAAATAATTGAAGAAGTTCCAAATAAAATCCAAGTGGTCAAGAGACTCATAAAGAAAAATATACATAAACCAACATATTCCGACAAAGAAAATGAATAAGGTGAATCTTGTGAATATCCTAATTGATGCATTAGGAAAAAGAATGCCAAAAGCATGCAAACTGTGTAAGGTTTGGTATAGCATAGTCAATCCACAAAACCTAATCAGAAAATGTGCTGCATGCAACATTCCGACCCATCCACAGTGTGCTGAGGTAGTGCAAGATTTGAGAAAGATACAAGAATTTTTTGTTCAACATGTCTATCATGGATAGACAATGTTATTAAATCAAGATTGAATGTACAAATAGTTGAGGATGAGGAAGAAGAGAAGAGGAAGAAGAAGAAGAAAAAGAAGAAGAGGAAAACGGAAGAGAAGTAAACAAAAATGAAATGACAGAAAAAAATAAGGAAAACAAAGAACAAGATAAAAGTATGGATGCAGAGATACTCATGATACTACATATGAGGCAATAAAGCAGCATACCTACGAAGAAATAAATTACGATATGACAACAGAAAAGCAAATCCCGAAGAGGCTCTACCCAGATCTACACAATGACGGGAAAGAGGAAAAAATAGACAAGAAAGAACAAAATCTGCAACCTTTTGAAAAGAGGGAATTGCAGATTTGGAGAAAGATGTTACTACAAACATCCTAAGATATGTCAAAACTATGAAATATATGGTAAATGTGCATACTTAGATGGATATGGGGATGATTGCAGAGATCTGCATCCAAAAATATGTAAAAACCTAAAAGAAGGAAAAGGATGTAAGTTCGACAAAAAATGCAAATATATGCACCCTGTAGCCATGAATCATAATCAAATAAATAACCAACCAAGTAATAAAATCCAAAATAAGAAAGAAAAAACAAATAAAGAGAGAAATCAAGAATATCAGGTAAAAGAGAAAAGCAAACCACCAATGAGATATGCAGAGGTGTCAGCAAAAAATTTTCAAAGCATCAGCTCCGAAATTCTACTCAAGAGATAATAACTGTATTTATTATGCAAGAGGATATTGCAGAAACTGAGAAAATTGCAGATTCAGACACAAAATGAATAATTATGATGAAGGAAGATCAAATATTATGGAAAAGTTGGATTTTTTTAATGTCAGAATTTCTGGAAATGAAAAAAGAACAACATACCAGACAGGAAAGAGACATGGGAAAATCCTTATTACTACCTCCATTATTAAATGAAGGAGAAAACACGCCAAACCATCATAGTGATGAATGCGCAGGGTTTAGTTACGAGTAACTCAAAAGAAAAATAGAGTACTTAGAAGAACTAACCCAAAATGAAAAGAAAATAGATATAATGAATATAAGTGAAACCTGGTATTCCCAAGAGACTGGGATGATGATCAAATAAAAGGGTTCCAAACTTATAGATCAGATAGAAAAAATAGGAATCAAGAAGGGGGAACCGCAATATATGGGAAAGACAAAAAACAAGGAAAAAATATATGAGAAATATAGTAACTCAGAATGTGAACTAATAGCGGTAGAATTTGAATCTGAAAAATTGATGAACATAGTAATATATAGACCTCCTAATACTAAAGAGTTTGACTTAATAATTGAAAAATTGGATGATATATGTAGAATCACAAGGACTGGACTATTCTCCTATCTGGTGACATCAACTTTTCCTTTCGTAGAATGGAAAGAACGAATAGGAGATTGTGGTTGTACTTATACATATAAAAAAGAGAGTAATAGTAGTGCAGAAGATAAGAGGCAATTTGAAAAGCTATTAGATATGCTACTAGAATACAACATTCAACAAATAAATCACCTGCCAACAAGAAAGGAAAATACTTTAGACCTAGTATTTGTGAACGAGATGAATTATGTTAAAGAAAGTAATAGTTTATAATGCGAGTATTTCAGACCATAATGTCATAGAATTAACAGTTCATTCCAAAGCAAGTGAAAATAGAGATAAGCAAGAATGAAAAAGTGGGAAGGATATGGAAAATACAACTTCTACAGTAAAAATATAAAATGGTCAGAAATTAATGAAGAATTAAACAAAGATTGGGATAACATTTTCGTAAGTGATGACATCAAGGGTAAATACGGAGATATTATATAAAATATTGGAGAAAATAGTGGATAAATATATACCGAAAAAGAAAAGTAAACATCATTCATGCATACCAAGAGACAGAAGGATCTTGTTCCAGAAAATCAGAAAGTGGAAAAAAGGTCTTGCAAAAGAAAAAAATGCATGGAAAGTTATAGAACTAAAAAGTAAGATAGAAAATGCAGAACAAAAGATTATACAATCAAAAGAAAATGAAAAAACGGGACTTGGAAGAAAAAACCCTATTAAATATCAAGCAAAACCCCAAACTATTATACTCATATGCGAAGAAGATGAATAAAGAAGAATAGAAATAGGCCCTCTGAGAATTGAAGGGAGATTAACGAATGAAAAAAAGGAAATTTTGCAACATACTGGCAGAACGATAGAGAGAGAATTCACCCCTAGAATGGATATGAAGATAATGATATAGAAGTAAAGGACGAAAATAGTGAATATTTAGCTGACATAGAAATTAATGAAGCTGATATTGTGCAGGCAATTAATGAAATTCAAAAATGGAGCTGCTGCAGGGCCGGATGGAGTCCCTGCTATTTTGTTAAAGAAAGTAGTTCATTCTATCGCAAAGCCACTTGCAATATTATTAAGACAAAGTGTAGATACAGGCAAGATTTATGATAGCACAAATTAGCATATATCACCCCTACTTTCAAAAGTGGATCAAGACTAGAGGCAAGTAATTATAGGCCTGTGAGTCTAACATCACATATTATGAAAGTGTATGAAAGGGTAATGAAGAAAAATATTATGAACATTTAATAAAAAAAATAATTTGTTTAATATAGGACAACACGGTTTCGTACCCGGAAAAAGTACACAAACCCAACTGTTAGTCCACCGTGAGAACATATTCAAAAATATGAAAAGCGGAAATGAACAGATGTGGTTTATCTAGACTTTGCAAAAGCTTTTGACAAAGTAGACCATAATATTATTAGCAAAGAAAATTAGAAAACACAATATCGTAGATAAAGTAGGAAGATGGTTAAAAGAAGTTTTTACACAACAGAAAACAGATAGTTATTGCAAATGATGAGAAATCGGATGAAACCAAGGTAATATCCGGTGTGCCACAAGGTACGGTGCTAGCTGCAATATTGTTTGTTATTATGATTGAAGACATAGACAGTAATGTTAAGGATTCGGTAGTGAGTAGTTTCGCTGATGACACAAGAATAAGTAGAGAAATTACTTGTGATGAAGATAGGAACGCTCTACAAGAGACCTTAACAAAGTATATTGATTGGGCAGAGGTAAATAGGATGGTATTTTAACTCTGATAAATTTGAATCAATAAATTATGGAGACAGAGAAGGAAAGCTATATGCATATAGGGGACCTAATAATGAGACAATCACAAATAAGGAAGCAGTTAAAGACCTTGGTGTGATGATGAATAGGAAACATGTTATGCAATGATCAAATAGCAATTCTGTTGGCAAAATGTAAAGCAAAACATGGGAATGTTGTTACGGCACTTCAAAACAAGAAAAGCTGAACACATGATTATGCTATATAAAACATATGTTCGTAGTCCACTTGAATATTGCAATATGATATGGTACCCACACTATCAAAAGGATATTGCACAAATAGAGAGTGTACAAAGGTCCTTTACAGCTAGAATAGAAGAAGTTAAGGACCTAGACTACTGGGAAAGACTACAATCCTTAAAATTATATAGTCTAGAAAGGAGAAGAGAACGCTACATGATAATTCAGGCATGGAAACAGATAGAAGGAATAACAGAAAATATCATGGAACTAAAAATATCAGAAAGAGCAAGCAGAGGTAGTAGTTAATAGTGCCCAAAACAAAACTATACCAGGAAAAATAAGGAAAGCACAGGACATTAATCCACTACGCACCAGCATCGATAATGCAGCGTCTATTCAATGCGTTGCCAGCTCATCTGAGGAATATATCAGAGTGAGCGTAGATGTGTTTAAGAATAAGCTCGACAAATATCTAAACTGCATCCCAGACCATCCAAGATTGGAAGATGCAAAATATACCGGAAGATGTACTAGCAACTCTGGTAGACATTAGAGGCGCCTCACACTGAGGGACCTGGGGCAACCCGAACGAACTGTAAGGTCTGTAAGGTAAGGTCAGCGGAACAATTCCTATTTCGATCTCACTCATACAGCTAATAGGCGTCTTTCCGAGTAGGTTTACATTCTAAAATGTTAAGTGACTTTTCTGATAGATAATAATAATAATAATAATAATAATAATAATAATAATAATAATAATAATAATAATGATAATAATAATAATAAAATAATAATAATTTGGTAGAAGACCTTGTTTTAGGCAAATGCTGTTAAAGAGAATGACAGAATAAAGCGAGTTGATCGAGTTGTTTTTATGTATTGTTTTTTTTTTCTATTTTTCTCACAAGCTCAGCGATGTTTCTGGCAAGTTACTCATCAGAAACATCGCTGAGCCTGAGAAGCGAATTGTAAGAAAAATAGATGAAAACAGTATATAAAATCAACTCGCTTAATCCTGTCATTCTCTAATAATAATAATAATAATAATAATAATAATAATAATAATGACTTAAGAGAATTTTATTCCGAGCTGATTCGATACATGACTGCCTGAATAGATAAATGAAATGTACATGGAAGAGAGCAGGGGGTGGGGTAGGGGTTGATTTCAGGAAGTATTATCTTCCATTTTCCAGGAAATATTTTGGGATCAGGTTTCCAGAACCGTGCCACACGCCCGACTTGAGTGCCGACTAAAGCGTCTGGCTTTTCATGGTGGTGACCAATGTAAGCACTGACCAGACCAAGTATTGCTCCACTTCTCTAGAAGGGATGGAAGATAGAATTTAGGCTTTCAAAGGCCAAGCGCAGGGACCTATGAGGTCATTTAGCGCCGAGACGGAAATTAAGAGTAGAAAGAAAACCTCGCATACACTATGTAACAATTAATAGCAGAGACTGGAGAGAAATACATCGGAGAGAATATGAATGGAGGTACAGCAAAAGGAATGAAAGGGGTTCCAGCTAGAGGCCGAAGGGACGCCGCAAAGAACCTTAAGTAATGCTTACAGTGCACCGTATCGGGTGCATAGACGGCTAACCCTGCCTACGGGGGACTTCCACGTATAGTTTGTGTTTGTATAGGCTGAGAGCTCTTATTTGCGTAAAACATTCCCGAAACAGGGTTATTTAATAATGTGATATTTCTCGACAATATGAGTTGAATTCAATATAGACTTTAGACCAAAGGCCAAGCACTGGTACCTAAGAGGTCATTCAGTGCTGAAATGAAAATTGACAGTAATAGGTTTGAAAGGTGAAACAGGAGGAAACCTCAAAGCAGTTGCACTATGAGTCAAGTATTAGGAGAGGGTGGAAAGTAAGATGAAGAGAATAAGAAAGGAGGTACAGTAAAAGGTATGTAAGTGGCTGCAGCTAGGGACCGGAGAGACGCTGCAAAGAACCTTAAGTAATGCCCACAGTGCACCACATGAGGTCTATTTCTCGACAATAATACCGATATAACGTACGCACAAGTATATGTGAACTGCTATACTTACTTACCAAGGTCCTTTAAATATACTCCGAGTATATTTAAACGACCTTGGTACTTACTATACACGCAGGCAGACATACGTACAGTCTGGAAGTCTCGCCATGAAACATTTTCCAGCGAGACTGAATTCCTGGAAAATCCAAGAGGATTATCATCATCACGTTCAGTCGGTTTCATAAAGGATTTCTGCAATTAGTTAAATCTTCTTTCGGTGAAATTATATGAGGAAATTAATGAGACCTGCATTTTCATTAAGGCTCAAGTCGTGACACCGAAAAATGTTCATGGCAGATACACATATATTTCTCTCTCTCTCTCTCTCTCTCCCCTTTCGTGAAAAGATGTATACGTTTAATACATTCTATGCCCAAATACGTAAAAATATTCTCTCTCTCTCTCTCTCCTGTACAAGTAGATTAAATTCTATGCACAAATACGTAAATTTCTCTCTCTCTCTCTCTCTACTCTTAATTTCCGTCTCGGCGCTAAATGACCTCATAGGTCCCTGCGCTTGGCCTTTGAAAGCCTAAATTCTATCTTCCATCCCTTCTAGAGAAGTGGAGCAATACTTGGTCTGGTCAGTGCTACATTGGTCACCACCATGAAAAGCCAGACGCTTTAGTCGGCACTCAAGTCGGGCGTGTGGCACGGTTCTGGAAACCTGATCCCAAAAATATTTACCTGGAAAATGGAAGATAATACTTCCTGAAATCAACCCCTACCCCCACCCCCACCCTGCTCTCCTTCCATGTACATTTCATTTTCTCTATTCAGGCAGTCATGTATCGAATCAGCTCGGAATAAAATTCTCTTAAGTCATTATTATTATTATTATTATTATTATTATTATTATTATTATTAGAGAATGACAGGATTAAGCGAGTTGATTTTATATACTGTTTCATCTATTTTTCTTACAATTCGCTTCTCAGGCTCAGCGATGTTTCTGATGAGTACTTGCCAGAAACATCGCTGAGCTTGTGAGAAAAATAGAAAAAAAAAAAACATACATAAAAACAACTCGATCAACTCGCTTTATTCTGTCATTCTCTTTAACAGCATTTGCCTAAAACAAGGTCTTCTACCAAATTATTATTATTTTTATATTAGTTATTATCATTATTATTATTATTTATTATTATTATTATTATTATTATTATTATTATTATTATTATTATTATTATTATTATTATCTATCAGAAAGTCACTTAACATTTTAGAATGTAAACCTACCTCGGAGAGACCGCCTATTAGCTGTATGAGTGAGATCGAAATAGGAATTGTTCCGCTGACCTTACCTTACAGACCTTACAGTTCGTTCGGGTTGCCCCAGGTCCCTCAGTGTGAGGCGCCTCTAATGTCTACCAGAGAGTTGCTAGTACATCTTCCGGTATATTTTGCATCTTCCAATCTTGGATGGTCTGGGATGCAGTTTAGATATTTGTCGAGCTTATTCTTAAACACATCTACGCTCACTCCTGATATATTCCTCAGATGAGCTGGCAACGCATTGAATAGACGCTGCATTATCGATGCTGGTGCGTAGTGGATTAATGCCTGTGTGCTTTCCTTATTTTTCCTGGTATAGTTTTGGGCACTATTAATCTACCTCTGCTTGCTCTTTCTCTATATTTTTAGTTCCATGATATTTTCTGTTATTCCTTCTATCTGTTTCCATGCCTGAATTATCATGTAGCGTTCTCTTCTCCTTTCTAGACTATATAATTTTAAGGATTGTAGTCTTTCCCAGTAGTCTAGGTCCTTAACTTCTCTATTCTAGCTGTAAAGGACCTTTGTACACTCTATTTGTGCAATATCCTTTTGATAGTGTGGGTACCATATCATATTGCAATATTCAAGTGGACTACGAAAACATATGTTTTATATAGCATAATCATGTGTTCAGCTTTCTTGTTTTGAAGTGCCGTAACAACATTCCCATTTTTGCTTTACATTTTGCCAACAGAATTGCTATTTGATCATTGCATAACATGTTTCCTATTCATCATCACACCAAGGTCTTTAACTGCTTCCTTATTTGTGATTGTCTCATTATTAGGTCCCCTATATGCATATAGCTTTCCTTCTCTGTCTCCATAATTTATTGATTCAAATTTATCAGAGTTAAATACCATCCTATTTACCTCTGCCCATCATATACTTTGTTAAGGTCTCTTTGTAGAGCGTTCCTATCTTCATCACAAGTAATTTCTCTACTTATTCTTGTGTCATCAGCGAAACTACTCACTACCGAATCCTTAACATTGACTGTCTATGTCTTCAATCATAATAAACAAACAATATTGCAGCTAGCACCGTACCTTGTGGCACACCGGATATTACCTTGGTTTCATCCGATTTCTCATCATTTGCAATAACTATCTGTTTTCTGTTGTGTAAAAATTCTTTTAACCATCTTCCTACTTTATCTACGATATTGTGTTTTCTAATTTTCTTTGAATTTCTTGCTAATATTATATGGTCTACTTTGTCAAAAGCTTTTGCAAAGTCTAGATAAACCACATCTGTTTCATTTCCGCTTTTCATATTTTGAATATGTTCTCACGGTGGACTAACAGTTGGGTTTGTGTACTTTTTCCGGGTACGAAACCGTGTTGTCCTATATTAAACAAATTATTTTTTATTAAATGTTTCATAATAATTTTCTTCATTACCCTTTCATACACTTTCATAATATGTCTATCATGGATAGACAATGTTATTAAATCAAGATTGAATGTACAAATAGTTGAGGATGAAGAAGAAGAGGAAGAGGAAGAAGAAGAAGAAAAAGAAGAGGAAAACGGAAGAGAAGTAAACAAAAATGAAATGACAGAAAAAAAATAAGGAAAACAAAGAACAAGATAAAAGTATGGATGCAGAGATTACTCATTGATACTACATATGAGGCAATAAAGCAGCATACTACGAAGAAATAAATTACGATATGACAACAGAAAAGCAAATCCCGAAGAGGCTCTACCCAGATCTACACAATGACGGGAAAGAGGAAAAAATAGACAAGAAAGACAAAATCTGCAACCTTTTGAAAAGAGGGAATTGCAGATTTGGAGAAAGATGTTACTACAAACATCCTAAGATATGTCAAAACTATGAAATATATGGTAAATGTGCATACTTAGATGGATATGGGGATGATTGCAGAGATCTGCATCCAAAAATATGTAAAAACCTAAAAGAAGGAAAAGGATGTAAGTTCGACAAAAAAGAAATGCAAATATATGCACCCTGTAGCCATGAATCATAATCAAATAAATAACCAACCAAGTAATAAAATCCAAAATAAGAAAGAAACAAATAAAGAGAGAAATCAAGAATATCAGTAAAAGAGAAAAGCAAACCACAATGAGATATGCAGAGGTGTCAGCAAAAAAATTTCAAGCATCAGCTCCGAAATTCTACTCAAGAGATAATAACTGTATTTATTATGCAAGAGGATATTGCAGAAACGGAGGAAAATTGCAGATTCAGACACAAAATGAATAATTATGATGAAGGAAGATCAAATATTATGGAAAAAGTTGGATTTTTTAATGTCAGAATTTCTGGAAATGAAAAAAAGAACAACATACCAGAACAGGAAAGAGAGACATGGGAAAATCCTTATTACTACCATTATTAAATGAAGGAGAAAACACGCAAACCATCATAGTGATGAATGCGCAGGGTTTAGTTACGAGTAACTCAAAAAGAAAAATAGAGTACTTAGAAGACTAACCCAAAATGAAAAGAAAATAGATATAATGAATATAAGTGAAACCTGGTATTCCCAAGAGACTGGGAATGATGATCAAATAAAAGGGTTCCAAAACTTATAGATCAGATAGAAAAAATAGGAATCAAGGGGGAACCGCAATATATGGAAAGACAAAAAAACAAGGAAGAATATATGAGAAATATAGTAACTCAGAATGTGAACTAATAGCGGTAGAATTTGAATCTGAAAAATTGTATGAACATAGTAATATATAGACCTCCTAATACTAAGAGTTTGACTTAATAATTGAAAAATTGGATGATATATGTAGAAATCACAAGGACTGGGACTATTCTCCTAATCTGGTGACTTCAACTTTCCTTTCGTAGAATGGAAAGAACGAATAGGAGATTGTGGTTGTACTTATACATATAAAAAAGAGAGTAATAGTAGTGCAGAAGATAAGAGGCAATTTGAAAAGCTATTAGATATGCTACTAGAATACAACATTCAACAAATAAATCACCTGCCAACAAGAAAGGAAAATACTTTAGACCTAGTATTTGTGAACGAGATGAATTATGTTAAAGAAGTAATAGTTTATAATGCGAGTATTTCAGACCATAATGTCATAGAATTAACAGTTCATTCCAAAGCAAGTGAAAATAGAGATAAGCAAGAAATGAAAAAGTGGGAAGATATGGAAAATATACAACTTCTACAGTAAAAATATAAAATGGTCAGAAATTAATGAAGAATTAAACAAAGATTGGGATAACATTTTCGTAAGTGATGACATAAGGGTAAATACGGAGATATTATATAAAAATATTGGAGAAAATAGTGGAAAAATATATACCGGAGAAGAAAAGAAAATAAACATCATTCATGCATACCAAGAGACAGAAGGATCTTGTTCCAGAAAATCAGAAAGTGGAAAAAAGGTCTTGCAAAAGAAAAAAATGCATGGAAAGTTATAGAACTAAAAAGTAAGATAGAAAATGCAGAACAAAAGATTATACAATCAAAAGAAAATGAAAAACGGGACTTGGAAGAAAAAACCCTATTAAATATCAAGCAAAACCCCAAAACTATTATACTCATATGCGAAGAAGATGAATAAAAGAAGAATAGAAATAGGCCCTCTGAGAATTGAAGGGAGATTAACGAATGAAAAAAAGGAAAGTTGCAACATACTGGCAGAACGATATAAGAGAGAATTCACCCCTAGAATAGATAATGAAGATAATGATATAGAAGTAAGGGAAGAAAATAGTGAATATTTAGCTGACATAGAAATTAATGAAGCTGATATTGTGCAGGCAATTAAAGAAATTAAAAATGGAGCTGCTGCAGGGCCGGATGGAGTCCCTGCTATTTTGTTAAAGAAAGTAGTTCATTCTATCGCAAAGCCACTTGCAATATTATTAAGACAAAGTGTAGATACAGGCAAGATTTATGATGAGCACAAATTAGCATATATCACCCCTACTTTCAAAAGTGGATCAAGACTAGAGGCAAGTAATTATAGGCCTGTGAGTCTAACATCACATATTATGAAAGTGTATGAAAGGGTAATGAAGAAAATATTATGAAACATTTAATATCAATATTTAATATAGGACAACACGGTTTCGTACCCGGAAAAAGTACACAAACCCAACTGTAGTCCACCGTGAGACATATTCAAAAAATATGAAAAGCGGAAATGAAACAGATGTGGTTTATCTAGACTTTGCAAAAGCTTTTGACAAAGTAGACCATATATTAGCAAAGAAAATTAGAAAACAACATCTGTAGATAAAAGTAGGAAGATGGTTAAAAGAATTTTACACAACAGAAAAACAGATAGTTATTGCAAACGATGAGAAATCGGATGAAACCAAGGTAATATCCGGTGTGCCACAAGGTACGGGTGCTAGCTGCAATATTGTTTGTTTATTATGATTGAAGACATAGACAGTAATGTTAAGGATTCGGTAGTGAGTAGTTTCGCTGATGACACAAGAATAAGTAGAGAAATTACTTGTGATGAAGATAGGAACGCTCTACAAAGAGACCTTAACAAAGTATATGATTGGGCAGAGGTAAATAGGATGGTATTTAACTCTGATAAATTTGAATCAATAAATTATGGAGACAGAGAAGGAAAAGCTATATGCTATAGGGGGACCATAATAATGAGACAATCACAAATAAGGAAGCAGTTCAAGACCTTGGTGTGATGATGAATAGGAACATGTTATGCAATGATCAAATAGCAATTCTGTTGGCAAAATGTAAAGCAAAAATGGGAATGTTGTTACGGCACTTAAAAACAAGAAAGGCTAACACATGATTATGCTTTATAAAACATATGTTCGTAGTCCACTTGAATATTGCAATATGATATGGTACCCACACTATCAAAAGGATATTGCACAATAGAGAGTGTACAAAGGTCCTTTACAGCTAGAATAGAAGAAGTTAAGGACCTAGACTACTGGGAAAGACTACAATCCTTAAAATTATATAGTCTAGAAAGGAGAAGAGAACGCTACATGATAATTCAGGCATGGAAACAGAGAGAAGGAATAACAGAAAATATCATGGAACTAAAAATATCAGAAAGAGCAAGCAGAGGTAGATTAATAGTGCCCAAAACTATACCAGGAAAAATAAGGAAAGCACACAGGACATTAATCCCACTACGCACCAGCATCGATAATGCAGCGTCTATTCAATGCGTTGCCAGCTCATCTGAGGAATATATCAGGAGTGAGCGTAGACGTGTTTAAGAATAAGCTCGACAAATATCTAAACTGCATCCCAGACCATCCAAGATTGGAAGATGCAAAATTATACCGGAAGATGTACTAGCAACTCTCTGGTAGACATTAGAGGCGCCTCACACTGAGGACCTGGGGCAACCCGAACGAACTGTAAGGTCTGTAAGGT
>NC_087203.1:30257166-30291442 GCF_015104395.2 Macrobrachium nipponense | reverse complement strand
CTTGGACATCAGTCTTGTGGGGTCTTTTAGCGCGCACCAAAGACCTTGTCTAGAGCCTCCCATCTGCTGCTTTCTCTGAATGTAAAACTTTTAGAGCTCTTACAGGGCATAGAGATCTTTCTGCTTCTCTTCCTACGAGACTCGATATGCCTTTGACTTCAAATGACTTAGGCCAGGGATTCGAGGGATTCTCATTCTTAGCTAAAAACAGTGTCTTAAACGAGCAAATAGCTGAGTCTCCCTTGAAACCTACTTTATCTTGCAGAGCATGTAATTCACTACTCTCTTTGCCGAGCTAAAGATAATAGGAAATAGGCATTTCTGGTGATGTCTCGAAAAGAAGCCAGATGAGGAGGTTCGAATCTTTCAGATTGAAAGAAACTTGAGGACCACGTCTAGGTTCCAGTTCGGAGGGACCGGTTCCTTCGACTTTGAAGTCTCAAATGACCTTATGAGATCGTGGAGATCTTTATTATCTGCCAGATCTAATCCTCTATTCCTGAAGACAGCGCAGAGCATACTTCTGTATCCCTTTATTGTGGATACAGCTAGATGAGATTGCTCTCTCAGGAATAGAAGGAAATCAGCAATTTCCGCTATAGAGGTAGTGGAGGAGGACAACTTCTTAGATCTACACCACCTTCTAAAAAACCTCCCACTCTCGATTGATATACTTTCGTAGTGGAGGTTCTGCGTGCTCTCGCGATCGCGTCTTCGCTGCAACTCCGCGAGAAAACCCAATCTCGCTCTGACGAGTCTTTCGATAGTCGAAAGGCAGTCAGAGCGAGAGCGGGGAGGTTTTGATGGTACCTCTTGAAGTGTGGTTGTTCTGAGAAGATCCGTCCTTCTGGTAGGGATCTTGGAAAGTCTAACGATCCACTCTACCACCTCCGGAAACCAATCTTGGGCCGGCCAAGGGGGCTATCAATGTCATCCTCGTCTCCTTTGACGCCACAAACTTTTTTTATTACTAATCCCAGGATTTTGAATGGAGGAAAAGCATATACGTCTACTCGAGACCAATTTAGCAGGAAGGCGTCTACCTAAGAGCTCTTGGATCTTCCACGACCGAGCAAAAGACTGGCAGCCTTTTGGAAATGAATGTGGCGAAGAGATCCACATGAGGTGTCCCCCACAGCGACCAGAGATCTTGACACACTTCCTCGTGTAGGGTCCACTCTGTATGGAAGGACCTGGTTCCTCCTGCTGAGTCTGTCCGCCCTCACATTCTTTACTCCCTGCACGAACCTTGTCAGAAGGGAGTATGTTCCTGTGAGACGTCCAAAGCAAAAGGTCTCTCGTCGAGTTCGTAAAGGAACGAGGAGTGAGTCCCTCCCTGTTTTTCGAATGTAGGCCAAGTGCGGGGTGTGTTGTCCCACGTTTACTTGCACTACTTTGTTCGACACCAGAGGTTTCTAGACTCTTCAAAGCCAGATGCACGGCGAAGAGCTCTTTGCAGTTTATGTGCCAAGTCACCTGCGCTGGTTCCCAGGTGCCTGACACCTCCTTCGAGCCTAAATGTTGCTCCCCAACCTTTCTCCGACGCGTCGGAGTACAACACTAGGTGTGGGTTCTGTGTCCTAGAGAGATCCCTTTGTTCTCTTCCAGCAGGGCAACCACCATTCCAGGTGCGATCTTTATCTCCACTGGAATGGGAAAGACGTCCGAAAGTTGTCCAGTTTTCCAACAAGACTTCTTGAGGAAGAATTGAAGCGGACGTAAATGAAGTCTTCCTAGCGGGAAGAACTGTTCGAGTGAGGAAAGGGTCCCTAGAAGGCTCAACCATTCCCTCGCCGACGTATGTTCCTTCCTTTAAGAAGAGAGAGACTATCCGCAAACCTTTTGCGATTCTCTCTTGCGAAGGAATACTCGAAAACCCCGAGAATCCATCCGAACTCCCCAGATAGACTAAGTCCTGTCTGGGGGTCAGCTGCGACTTCTCGAGGTTCACGAGCAATCCAACGCTTTGATCAGGTCTAAAGTTTAACTTCAGGTCCTCCAAGCACTGTCTCTCTGATCTGGCCCTGATGAGCCAGTCGTCCAGATACAGAGAGATATTTAACTCCTGAGGTGAAGAAAACCTCGCACATTCTTTCATCAGGCTTGTGAAGACCTAGGAGCTGTGGACAGGCCGAAACACAAGGGGGCCTCTGAAACTGAAAAGATCACCTCCCCCCCATCCATGAAACGGAGGTACTTCTTCGATGAAGGGTGGATCGGGACGTTGAAAGTAGGCGTCCTGGATCTAGAGACACCATCCAATCTCCTTTGTCGTAATGACGCCAGGACTGAAGCAGAAGTCCTCCATGGAGAACTTTTTTTCCTTTCCGAACAATTTTGTTCAGAGAGCTGACGTCCAGTACTGGTCTCCAGCCTCCCGAGGCTTTCGCAACCAGAAAAAAAGGCGATTGTAAAACCCCGGGGAGTTTTTGATCTAGTACTAGTTCTATCGCTCTCTTGTCCCACATTTGTTGCCACCATCGATCGAAGAGTATCCCTCAGCACAGGATCCTTGTACTTGGCTGTTAGTTCCCTTGGTATTGACGTTAGGGGAGGAGTGTTCAGGAAAGGGACGATATCCCTTCCTTATTATAGCCAACGATGACTCGTCTGTGTTTATAAGTGTCCAGGCCTCCACAAATCCCAGGGAGCCTGGCACCTACTGGTGCTTGGAGGAGAGAAGCTTCATTTTCCCTTTTTAAAGGACGAAACGGCAGACCTACCTCTCTTCTCCGGAGCCTTCCTTCTTGCGGGAGGTCTGGAGGTAGTAGGACCACCTCGAAAGGGCTGAACCGATGTACTCGGTCCCTTTCTTGTCAGGTGTAGAAGCAGGCTTCTTCTTCCTTGCTGACTGCGTCAGAAGATCCTGAGTCGCCTTCTCAGTTAATGAATGAGCAATGTCCTTCACCAACTGAGAAGGGAACAAAAAGTCAGACAAAGGCGAATACAGCAGCGCTGCCCTCTGAGCGTGGGAGACTGCCTTGGTTAGAAAGGCACCATATACTGTCCTCTTTTTTTAGAAGACCTGCTCCAAACAAAGAGGAGATTTCAAAAGAGCCATCCTGTACCGCTTTGTCTATACAAGACAATATGCACAAAAGGGCTTCCGGTTCGATTCCTTCAGAATCATGGGCTTTCTTGGACATCACCCCAAGGGACCAATCTAAGAAGTTGAAAACTTCCAATACATGAAAGAGTCCCTTGAGGAGATGGTCCAGTTCAGAAATGCCCCACGTAATCCGTGCCGAGTTGAGACCTTGTCGACGTGAAGCGTCAACTAAGGTCGAAAAGTCTGCTTCTGACGTAGACGGGAGAGCAATACCCATATTCTCTCCCGTCTGATACCAAATGCCTCTTTTACCAGCTAGTCTCGCTGGAGGCATGCAGAAGACCGTTGTTACTAAGTCCTTCTTAGACTTCATCCACAAGTCTAAGGATTGTAGAGCCCTCTTCATTGAAATGGTGGGCTTCATTTTGAGAAAAGACGAAGACTTCTTCGTCTTAGCACTCGAAAACAGAGAGCGCGGAGAAGGAGGAGCGGCAGGAGTCAATTCGTCTCCATACTCCTCTAGAAGCAAGGCAGTCAAAACTTTATAGTTCGACAGTCCTTCTCTTCCTTTGATATTCTTCATCCGAGTTTTCTTCCACTCGGGATCTAAATGAGTCTCCGCTCCCACCTCTGTACGTTCCTCCTCTGGAGGAGACAAACTCCTAATAGGAGAGGGGCTAAGGGAATGATATTCTTTCCTCTTCCCCGCTTTAATAGCCTTGGAACGCCAAAAGCTCAGGCTTCTCTCGATAAATAGAAGACGCTTCCCGCTTGGATGACGCTTCTCGTCCGCCAAGCGTCCTGGCTGACGCCTCCCTCTTACTTGGCTGCTGACGTCCGGATGACGCCTCGCGCCTGGAAGACGCTCCGCTCTCAAAAGGCGTCCTACTTGGCGCCAAAATATTGGTTGGAGCTTCACGTCTACCAACAGCTTTCAAAGACGCTTCATGTCTAAAAGACGTCTCACGTCTCTCTGGCGTTACGTAACTTTCGTAAACAACCGATCTCGCTCTCGAACCCGAAGCTTCTGTAATATGTTTAGAAGCTTCACGTCTGCATGACGCTTCTCGACTTAGCAGGGGAGAGAGGACGAGACTTCTTGATTGGAAGCGCAACGTCCTTCCTACGAGGCGCTAAAACTCCCCACTAGAGAGGCCAGTTGCTCTTGAACTGCCATAATAATTCTCCTTGAAGCTTCTCCCACGTCAACTGCATGACGCCTTTCGTCATCAATCGGGGGAGAAGTAGGAAAGGGTACTTCTGCGTACTCGTCAGGTGACGCTGACGCCACTTTCGCCTTCTTAATAGAAGAGGGAGCGTCATCTGAGAAACGCTCTGGGCTCGAATCAATTTCGGGTTCTTTCATATGACGCTTCAGAGGTCTCGATAAATTCGACTCCTTCCACCCTCGTTTAGGTGAGGGAGAGGGAGAGGATGAGAAACACTCACGAAGGACGCTTTTTCTAGAGCGCCCTTGAGCAGCCTGCCACGAAACAGAGCTAGCTGAAGGGACGTCTGACCGTTGGGGATTCCCCACGACCTCCTTAAGGCTTTCGACTTTCCTTCTCCTCTGGGCATGGGAGCTTGGAAGAGGTCTAGGCCTGGGAGCGTCGCAGGGACGATCAAACGCCCCCTCCACAACACTGGGGGAACTCACATCACTGTAATGCTCCCTTTCACTAGCCTTACCTTGTAAGTCCGCCATTTTGGACTTCATGTCTCGAATCGTAGCTTTCAGATCGGCGATTTCCGAGGCCGATTCCGAAAGTAACACTTTGTGAATGAGCAAACATAGGGAGAATCTAAATCAGTAGGATTAGAATTATCAGTAAAAGGCTCAATAGGCCTTGAACTCACACTCCTTTCAGACGTCTAACCCTATCCTCTCTAACTTCTTCAAATAAGAAGTTAAAGTCTTCCACTCTTCTGCATTTAATCCCTCGCATTCATTACAGGTATTATTAGCAGAACACTGAAACCCCCTACATTTACGGCATACAGTGTGAGGATCAACCGAAGCTTTCGGTATCCTCACCCTGCAGCCTACATTCACACACATTCTCACACTCACATTTGAATCAGACATACTGAGAAAAATCCAAAAAGCAATTCCAAAAACAGTCCACAGTAGCGAATGCCAAAAACACGATCCAGATACGTCACCAAAAAGCCGAGAAACGATGATCAAAGGATGAAATAAGAATCTAAGTCAGGAGGTAATAGCAACAATGTTGATACCACCGGCGACAGAGAAAATATGATAGAAAACGGGGATGGTTCCTAGTCCTGCCGCCCAGGGCAGGCCGGTAGATCACCTGACCTACCTGTAGCGAGTGGCGCGAAATTTGAATTTCTGTCGGACGAACCGGAGTCTTAGCTATGTATAATATCTGACAGGTAAGTTGATTGTATGAAACCATCGTTTTTCACCAGTACACTTTGGAGCTATGCTATCGATACAGGATCGTTAGCTCTGAGTTTCGTTCCTTCGCTTATTGATTTCATTACCGAAGTTCATGGAAACATCTAACTTAAAAGCTGAGTACATAATTTCAAGTTTCAGTTATTTCTTAGTTTAAACCATGGAACAATGATTTTACTGTACGTGAAAAGCCATAAACTGGCTTTTTCGTCAGTACATGTCGGAACTTCTTACCTTTTGTGATCGTTGGCTATTTGTAGAAGCAAAAATTGTTTTGAGGAATTTATAATTTTATTTAGAAGTTTTATCTGAAGAAATGTTCCACAATTATTATTAATATACTACAGATAATCCCTTCAGATAACAATGTCGGCAATAGCCTACTAAGCAGTAGTCTACAACCTACATTGATTCAGTGAGAATATGTTAGCTAGACTGTAGTAAATATTGTCTGTAGCCTATAACCTAGGATTATATATCCTTCTTAAGAGTGAACAAAAATAACTTGGAATACACAGTAACCTGAATTAAGGTAAGATTTAGGGACATATCCTGTTAGGCTATAGGACTAGGCAGTAGCCTTAGTTTCCACCAAAGACTTTAAGGTTCAGTCATTTTCCTTTTTTATATAGCCTGTATACTCAAGCATTGTCTGAATACTGTACACTATCATTTCATACCTTGAAAAGGGAATCAAACTAATCTAGACTGATTAGACAATAACGTAGGCTAGGTGATAGGCTAGCCTAACTATAGTAGACCAAAATCAGTACATGGACCAAATGGACTATGAGGTAGTAGCCTATCTTGAAGGCTACAAATTACAACTAGTTAATCCCCTACCTTTAAAGGTAAATTAACCAGGATCAGACAATAATTTATAGGTGATAGCCTACCAATAAAATTTCACATCAGTGAGTTTCATATTAGAAAGTTTGTAGACCAAATAGCCTAGGGATAGATATAAACAATTTGAGTTAGACAAAAGATGTTAGCCTATGATTTTAGATGTAAGTAACTTTCTGTTTTTATATAGCCTTTACATTTGATCTAGGATAATCTGGAATAGGCAATACCCTAGATGTACTAGGCTGAGAGAGAACAATTTAGGAAACATCCTAGTGTTGGTGCACTAAGTGGCAGTTTAGCCCAAATAACCTAGACTTACCTTTACCTTTATCTTCCGCCGACTGGCCAGTGACATAAGGCTGATACAGTTCCTCTCCATCTGTCTCTATCCCGAGCCATTTCCCTTGCTTCCTCTAAGTTTTGGATTTCATCCTCAAGATCCCTGACAATTATGTCTATCCACCTCGTTCTTGGTCTGCCCAGCGGTCTTCTTCCTATTTGTACTGCTCTCAGTGCTCTCCTGGGGTCTCTATTCCCATCCATCCTCTCAACAGTCCAAACCATTTCAGCCTTCCTCTCAACATGTCCAAACCATTTCAAGGCCTTCCCCTCTTCAACCTGGTACTGACTGGCCTTTGCCTCAATCTCACCCTGATGTCTTCATTTCTAACATAATCATCCCATTTAATGCCAGTATCCTTCTCAGCAGCTAACCTAGAACTGGATAAAAACAGTATCCTTGGCATAATTAAATAACCTAAAGCCATTTAAAACAGTGGCATAGGCTAACTAAACAAATTAGTACATAGGCTATTAGTGCATATGGTATGACAATTCAAATTAAAATTTTACATAGCTAGTGCAAAAAGACTAATACTACTCTACAGCCATATACGGCTGTGAAAAAGGGATTTTGACAAAGGAAAATTCTATTTCTGGGCAGTGACCTGTGTTGCCCTGTGAAATGGTTCCTTTAGCACTCATTTCTAGGTATAAATATTGCTAAATATACCAGAGAAAAAAGCTATATGGTAATGCCAGAATATTCTGGCTCGCTCACCTTTATTTAAGGTGAGCGTTTCCTTCTTCCTTGCGGAAGGAGAGACAGGCCCCGTTCCCGAAGGAACAGGAGGACCAGCGGAAGTCCCAACCATCCCACCGGGGTGGGACGGACCCTTAGAAGTCTCAGAGCGAGCCTTCTTAGCGGGGGAGGAGGCTACCTTCTTCTTCGGCTGTGGGGCCTTAGAAGTCGAAGGGGGAACAAAAAGTAAAAAGCGGCGGCAGCAGACGACGACGAAGAAGACAATGAAGACGATGACACCTTCCTCTTCTTCTTCTTCTTCTTCGCCAGCTTCCTCAGGACCACCGTCAGGTCTTCCATCCAGGACGGAGCCGGGGCAGTTGCCGAAGCAACACCACGGGCAGGAAGGATGGCGGCAGGAACTGGTACTGGAGCGGCAGCGATCACAGGAACAGGAGGTGGGGCAGGAGCCAGCGGCATCCTCTGTACTGGCGGGAAGTCTAAGGTAGAGCTCTTGGGACACCGAAAGTCAGGGGCTGGAGCAAGAGCGGCAAAACCAGGCGGTGGCGTCACGGTAAACCTCTTAACATCCGGCAGCGGCGCCTGAACAGCAGCTGTCGGAGTAACCATGGCAACATGCTGGGTATAGACCAGGTGTGGCAGAGCAGCGTAGCTTGGCGTGGATGTGGTCGTGATCGGGCCATGAGTTATCGGCCTGGTCCCTCTCGACAGATGACTGAGCAGCCCCTGAACACTCTGTGTCCCCTGGAGCCCCAGCGAGTACCAGACCTGGCCGAGATCGTCCCCTGTGGCAGGCAAATCTGAGGAAGAAAGGGTAGTTGGGCGACCCCGAATACAACTGCACGTCGGGGTACTTAGCCCCCTCCTCTACACTCGATTGATCGAGGGAAGAGAAGGAGCGAGATACCCCGCCCCGAAGGGGATGGAGCCATACGAGGGAGCTGAGATGGAGGGAAGAAAGAAGATATGTCTGTAACCATGGGAGTAACAGGAGAACCCTCCGATGACTCCCTGGCCGGCTTACGCAGCTTCTTCCTCCCCTAATACCGCTCCCACTGCTCCTCCGACCAAACAATACAAATTTCACAGGGCTCAGTGTGAGAGCATTCGCACCCTCGGCACTGAGCACACAATTCATGAGGGTCTACCTCGAAAGTGGACTGAAAGGCCCCACACTTACGGCCCTCCACACCAGGGCACAATCTGCGGTTGATGGGGGGTCGGGGGGTCTTTCCGGCTCTCAGGAATCCATAATTCCAACAACAACACAGTATGAAAATACAAAACACAACCAAGTACTCAGGTTAGTTTTGCACCTTAGATAGAGAAAAAGGCAAAATATCTTCACGATATGAAGCAAACCAAGCATACGACGAAACAGCGAGCAGAGAGGTGAGCAATGCGTCCATCCACCAGCGCGGCCGAAAGCAAAGTGACTCCTCTCCTCGCAGTCGTGCTGACCGCCAACTGCCAGACAAGTAGTTAACTACCGAACCCCCTTGTTTAAAGCTTACGACCGGTTCAGCTGCCGCTAAGTTACCTTCCTATTGTTAAAGGACCGAGGGTTTGTATACGTATTGGAACAAATCACAATAATACTTAAAAAATACAGTGGTACCTCGAGATAAAAAAGGCTCAACTTACGAAAAATTCGAGATACGAAAGCAAATACGAAGATTTTTGCGGCTCTACATACAAAAATTGTTCAAGATACGAAAGGTTGTTGCTGTAAAGTCCGAGATTCGCCTGGACCACCGATAACAATTTTAAAACTAGCACGCCGCCAACTGAGTAGACTCGCCACCATCCTCCCGCTCTCCCATTGATGCTAGTCACCGCCATAAGATCCTTCTCTCCTATTGGTCAGCATCTCTCCCATGATCCCATCATGCATCTACGTAGCGGTGCTTTTTCGGCCACTTCGCGGCATCATCGGTATCGTAAGCATGCGGAATTCGTTCGTTCTATACGATTTCGTTTACTAACGTAAATTCGTTAGTGATTTCGTTGTAGCATACTTTATCATGCTGTGTGAGAACTTTTCTACATACGTATACAGTGGACCCCCCGTATTCGCGTTCTCCGGATTCGCGGATTTCTCTCAGGAACGTTTCCCTGCATTATTCGCGGAAAATTCGCGCATTCGCGGTATTTTTCTATGAGAAATATCCACAAATTCCTGGTTTTTGTTATCAATTTCATCATAAAATGCACTTTTTGTGATAAAACTATTAAAAAAACCAAGTATGAAAATTTTTAGTGGTTTTTCTTAAGTTTTAACTAACAAAATAGGCTGTTTTTAGCGTTTTTATAGGGGTTCCAAACATTCGCGGATTCTAACTATTCGCGGGGGGGTCTGGTACGCATCCCCCGCGAATACGGGGGGACCACTGTACTACATAACATAGTTACGTACAGTATATACGTAGTGGATCCCAAGAAAGTTGAAGTTCATGGAAAGAAGAGGATGCTTTCTTTGTAGATGAAGATGGAGATAATTAAAAAGTATGAAGCTGGTATGCGATTGAGTGTGATCGCCAAGGAATACGGCCGAAATCCGTCGACCATTAGGCCCACCATCCTTAAGCAGAAGGATGTCATCAAAGCAGCTACACCTTCCAAGGGTGTGACTATTTTGTCCAGCAAGAGGACCCACGTGCACGACGAAATGGAAAGGCTGCTTCTTGTCTGGATAAAAGACAGAGAAATCGCTGGCAATACGATAACGGAGACGGCAATCTGCCACAAGGCCAGCGATATTTTCGTCGATTTGATTGCCCAGGCCGAAGACAATGGAGGAGAAGGGACATCGACGCCAACCCCAGAGTTCAAGGCTTCTCATGGGTGGTTCGAAAAATTCCATAAACGGACTGGCATCCATTCGGTGGTGCTGCATAGGGAGGTGCCCAGCTCGGACACGAAAGCGGCCGAAGCCTTTATTAAGACATTCGACAAGATGACGGTCAACGAAGGCTACAGTTCTCAGCAAGTCTTCAACTGTGACGAGACTGGCCTTTTTTGGAAAAAAATGCCTCGTCGGATGTAAATCACGCAGGAAGAGAAGAAGCTACCTGGGCATAAGCCTATGAAAGACAGGCTTACGCTCGCACTTTGTTCGAACGCCAGTGGGGATTGCAAGGTGAAGCCCCTACTGGTGTATCATTCGGAGACTCCTCGAGCCTTCAAGGCCCACAAAGTGCTTAAAGAGAAGCTTCCAGTGATGTGGAGGGCTAATGCGAAAGCCTGGGTAACGAGGCTTTTGTTCAACCGAGTGGGTAAATCTGTGTTTTGGCCCGACAGAGAAGAAACTCTTGGAAGAGAAGCGCCTCCCTCTGAAATGTCTGCTGGTGTTGGATAATGCCCCTGCTCACCCTCCTGGCCTCGATGAAGATATCCTAGCGGAGTATGCGTTTATCAAGGTTCTTTATCTTCCGCCTAACACCACCCCTCTCCTCCAGCCCATGGATCAGCAAGTGATATCGAACTTCAAGAAGCTGTATACGAAACATCTTTTCAAGAGATGTTTTGACATCACTGATACCACAAACCTCACCTTGTGTGAATTTTGGAAGGAGCATTTCGATATTGTCATATGCATCCTCCGACTCATCGACCAAGCTTGGCAGGAGGTTTCGAGGCGAACCTTGAATTCCTCGTGAAGGAAACTCTGGCCTGATACCGTATCCGCCCGAGACTTAGAGGGATTCAACGTGGGTGAAGCTGGTGCTGCAGATTCAGGAACAGTTGATGATCCTGAAACTGCTTCGCAACCAGATCTTGACGAGATCGTTGCACCCAGCAAGTCCATGGGGCTAGTCGTCGACGAGGACAACATCAAATGATATTCTCGAGGAGCACCAAGAGAAGCTTATGACGGATGACCTGAAGGAGTTAGAGGCCATGTAACATAACGTCGTTCAAGAAGAGTTCTCTAGCAGCGGCGAGGAGGACGACGACTCTATGACAACGGCAGAAATTAAGGATGCTCTAGCTGCTTTTCATAAGGTGCAATTTTTCGTAGAAAGGAGACACCCCGAAAAGGCTTACACAGGTCCGTATGCTTGCCACAGTTCGAGACGTTTGCCTGAGTCGTTTCAGGAACATTGCCAAAAGCAGGCAGAAGCAATCTTCCCTGGATAGTTATTTTTTAAAGAGGCCTTTAGTAGGAGTAAGCAAAAAGGAAGAACCAAGTGATACTATGAAAAAACAGAAAGTTGAAAGTGGTGAAGAAGTTAAAAAAAAAAAAAAAAAAAAAAAAAAAAAAAAAAAAAAAAAAAACAAAAAAAAAAAAAAAAAAAAAAAAAAAAAAAAAAAAAACGTAAAAACGTAAAAAAAACGTAAAGTATAAAAAAGTAAAAAAAAAGTAAAAATCAAAAAGTAAAAAAAAAAAAATTAATTTTAGGTTTTTGTAAAGTTAAGTGTTACAGTTTTGTTAATGTGTTTCGTAAAGTTTAGTTTATGTTTTCCTGACATTTTCTTATGTGTTTCGTACAGTTAAGTGTAGGTATCTGCCGTTTGTCCTCCTCCTCTGTCGCCACTTTCGGAGATAGCCTCACTCGAAAGGTAAGCTTCCACTTTTACTACATACGTACGTATGTACGTACAGTATGTCTTGTATACCATGTACACTAATACACTACTTATATTTACAGGTACATACATATTAGTACTACTAGTATGTATTATGTTAGGTATTGAATGGTCCAAATTGTTGTAGTATTTCATTGTTATAGGTCAATTTAGCTTTAATTATGAAATTTACTGGGGTGTTTTTGGAGGGCTTGGAAACGGATTAGCCATTTTACATGTAAAATGCGTTTCAAGATACGAAAAAGTCATGATACGAAGGCTGCCTCAGAACGGATTAATTTCGTATCTCGAGGTACCACTGTAGTACTTAGATTTTTATTATATACATGAAAAATACAACTGTGGTACTTCATATCTTCTTTGAATCTCCTCTGAACCGTGTAATAATACATTAGTTTTCGCCAAAAAATGACAATTTGTCGAAAATTGCATTTTTCCTAACTATACAAACCTGAGGTCCTTTAACAATAGGAAGGTAACTAGCGGCAGCTGGGCGGTCGTAAGCTTCGAAACAAGGGGACGAACGGTAGTTAACTGCTTGTCCGATCGTGCAACGCCCGCTCGCGCCCGAGAGGTGAAGAATCACTTTTGCTTTAGGCCCATGCAAAAAGTTGCAGAGTGAGGGGTGGCATGAGGTGGGACTATATGTAAAGGACCTCAGGTTTGTATAGTTAGGAAAAATGCAATTTTCGACAAATTGTCATTTGTTCCGATACGTAATACAAACCCTCGGTCCTTTAACAATAGGAAGACTCACTTCTTGGTGGGAGGAATCTGAGTCTTTTTGGTGAACAGACTGGTGTTCGTCCAAACCTTGGAGTGCCTCCCTGGTCGTAAGAGCAAGGGAGGGATCCAAACCTCTGTCCGATTGATCGGGGTGTGCACCGCAGGATCAATGGTCAGACCTCTGGGCCAAGTACTAAGAGAGAGGCAAGCGTATCTCTTCGTACCAGCAAGCAAGAACTTGTTCCTGTTTGCAAGAGACAATCATAAAATGATGGGTTTGTCTCAATTTGTCATCCACTTCCTCCCCCTTGTTGGAGGAAGTGGTGGATATTTACTCCTATCCCTACTGAAAAGGGATAGGATGGTGCTCTATTGAGTAGCTCACCTGCATCTCGTCCTTACCCAGCAGGGTGACGACCGTGTCCTCTACCCAGAGGTAGATGGGAAGAAAAAAAGATGGGAAGAGGAGCCAGTCACACTCTCATTCCTCATCCATTCTTACGGTCACACCAGGACTCGATGCTGTTCAGCCTGCGAGGGTCTGGGTTAACTACACAACGTGTTGAGCAACCACCACGGTTCCCAAGGAAAAAGATCCAAGGAACTGTGGGCAATATCCCGAAGGTAGAAGGAGGTGCATGCGGTCCGGTTGGACCAGGCGCCTGCCTTCATTACCTGCGCCACGGAGAAGTTCTTGCGGAACGCGAGAGAATGATGAAGAGGCGTCCACACTCATCCTGGGTGTCGAGTTTCTTCAGACAGCTCCGTCGCGCCTTCACAGGACAAAGCAGCATAGCCTTCGTATCGGAGGCGGTGAATCCATTAGGGAGGGTATTGTGAAGGACTCGAACCAATCGTCAGTTACCGAAGGGTTCTGAGTCTTCGCTACGAAGATCGGTACGAAATCGAGCGTCACAAATCCCCATCCCTTTGTGCTTGACTTCTCAAGAGAAGTCATGCAGTTACCTAAGACGAAAAGAAGGGGATAGTCATATGACCTATCCCTCTTCTCGACTTTGGTTATGTACAGTACTCATACTGACAAGCTATTAAGACGAAGTAATGATTGCTCTGGAACAACCGAACTAAGTCCACAGCATAGTTCGTAACTGACTCGGGCGCTCTGACAGCTGCCGACTGACTGGTTCGGAATCAGTAGAGGCAAGTTGTCCAAGCATCCGGGTAAGTCACGTGACCTTCGCCCTTTAAAGAGTTATGCTGAGAGACCAAACAAATAAAATATTTGTTAGTCACCGATGCCGGACGGCGCGGCGATGATTCTCTTAATGCATAAGCTCAAAAGGCGAAAGTCAATTGCCTTCAAAAGACGAGGTTCCCTGATGGCAAGAAAATCTCATAGACGTTGAATCTCAGCTTAAGGAGAAACAACACTATGTGACGTTGAAGACGAAGGTAGGCAATGAATGCAACCTACGTCTTCCAGCTGAATCGAGAGAAGGAATCTCAAGATTTTAAACCTGTGCTTACAAATGACTGAAAACGCTAACCGCCATTTCATTGCTGTCCGGTGTGCAATGAAAGCGGGGCGTTCTTCAGTAATGAAACACAGGGGAGTGCCGCCTGAAGAACTGCTTCTCATGGGCTGAACGTTTGAAGTAGAGCTGGCAGGTGTGGGAGTAGGCGATGTCTTTCAATACATCTGCTAATCCGGGGTGAACAATGAACAATTGCACACCTCCGAATACAAGATATTTTGAGGACAAACTCAGATTCCGCAAAATCATTCGCATTATCGCTATACGATGCAGCAAGAGACTATTACAGAATTCTGTTACCGTGCGGTAAACAGAAAGATGAGAGTCGAATAGATATCTCTGTTTAAAATTCTCGCAATACTGAAGACGATGAATACTAGCGTCACAGCAGTAGATGGTCATTCATGTATGCGAGAATCCCCATTAATCAGAGACTTAAGTCCGTGATTGTTGGGCAGAGATATGGTTGGTATTCAATCAAAGCAGGTGAGAAAGACATAACCAACCGTCCATCTCAAAGCGGCAGCTGGTACTGAAAAAGCCTCGGGCAATTCATACGCAGTAGCTGTCGCTGACTCGTCATCCTGAGTTGCCAAGTAATCCTTTCCACGAAGGAATGCGTTCGGCTAGAACCACCGAGCATAAAAAGATATGCTCGAGCAATTATATTTATGCGAAACGAATTTCGGTAAATATAAAAGCTTAAATGGTGTTGTTGTGACAACACCATAAGTATATAAAATTGAAACTGGAAACTCCTGGGAGGTTGCAGGCAAACCCGAGTTGCAGTTCAATTAGAATACTTTTCGTCTAAGTCGCAATCCGTAGAATAACCAGGATATGCGCCCTACCCCTCTGACCATTCAACTGCTTAGCAGAATCATATCGCGAGGTTAATATACGTAGTATATTTGTAGGATTCTGAACAACGATCTCCATCCTAAATTCTTTCCTTCAAGAAAACAAAATAAGGATTGGAGATCGACCACCTTCGGTCTCTATCAAAGAGAGTGAAGAAGTCTTCCTCGAAGGAAAGCTTCAATGGTGAACAGAATACTAAGACGATAGTTCAAGCCAAACTGGATATTCCCGTCCGTTCTTCTCTATTCCAGGTTGGTCGCCTACTGTGAGATAGTCTTCTTTCAGCAGCAGTCTTCTTCCTAATGCTAGAAATTCCAGGAATTCGAGCATAGGCGAGGTTCCCGATTATCGTGTAACATATCGGGGATTCCCGTCTCGCTCACTTTGGACCGTGGTCTCGCCTAAGTGTTTGGAGATCGTAAGAAACTCTAACACTCTGAATGCGCTAGAAATTCCGTAGAATTCTAAGCAGTCTGCGAAACCCCCACCACCGAATTCGTCAAACGATATCGGCTGGTGGTCTCTCGATTCCCGTAGAAATCGAGAATGGGGCAGGATCCCTCCTCAACGACCGGGGCTTACGTCAGGTAGGACCCGAAGGTCCCCCCGGTAGCGCAGTCCCCAACGTGGAATCCTACAGAGAAATCTCTGTAGGATCCCTCCCCCTTTCCCTCGTAGCCGTAAGGAGAGAGGGAATGGGGGAGGAATTGGATACTCGCTCGCCTTCCCAGTGGAACTAGCAGTTGGAGAAGAGTAGGAGCAGCCATCGCCTTGCGGCTGATGGTCCTCTCAGAGTCTGGGAAAACGTATCGTCAGGAGAAAACGTTTTCCCGAGGAGGGTTACGAACTCTCACTGTAGGTAAGGGTCTGCCGCCACTGTGAACGTCGTCTGGGTGGGGCTGATCGACACCTGACAGGAGAGAGCCGATACCGTCCTCCGACTCATTCCAGTCCTCGTCGAGGTCGAAACCTCTCAGGAGGACCGAAGGAGTATTTAAATACGGTGTCCGAAGACACGTAGAAACGCCGCTGTCGCAGTAGAGGAGGTGGAAGTAGCTTGATCGACCGGCCAGAACTGAGAGAGCCTTCTTGTCCGGAGACGAGAGACTCTGGTTCAAGACAGAATCGGCAAGCTCCGATCGCGGCAAACCCACCGTCGGTTTGGGTCCCTCTCGGGCAAAACGACTCGAGCAGAGACATGTGCTCTGCTGGTGGGAGCGGCGATCCTTCCCCCAGGTCGTTGTGCTGACGAATATGATATTGTAATGATACAATTAAGTTTGTTCATACTTACCTGGCAGATATATATAGCTGATAATTTCCGACAAACCGACAGAATTTAAAACTTACGACACACGTAGTGGGAGTCAGGTGGTTAGTACCCATTCCCGCCGGCTGGGAGGCGGGTATCAGGAATCATTCCCATTTTCTATTCATAATTTTTATTTCCACTGTCTCCTGAGGGGAGGTTGGGCGGGTACTTAATTATATATATCTGCCAGGTAAGTATGAACAAACTTAAATTGTATCATTACAATATCATTTTGTTCATGCAACTTACCTGTCAGATATATATATAGCTGAATCCCACCTTTGGTGGTGGAGAGACAGAATAGAGGATTTAGGAAAACACATATGTGCAGATAATTGATATCTTGATTCCTTACCTGTTAGCATAGCTGGCTTCGTGATTACTGCCACGTAAGTCTGCTTGTGCTACTAGAGTTGCCAGCAAGGTAGAGACCTATGAAGCTGGTGCACTCCAGATGATCTGTCAACAGGGGCGAGACCACGACGTGACTAGACCATGGACCATACTAATGAGGGCAACGAGACAAAAATACCACCACCTGGCTTAGTTTACCAAAGGTATCCCACTTAACTAAGCTAATGGAAGGGAGACCCGCCCCAGGCGGTCACCCCACAACCATAAACACAAATTAAAAACCCCCCTAATCCCTAAAGGATAGGATGAGTGTTACCTCCTGCCCCCAAAACAGTGTCTGCAGCAATGTATGGTCCGAGGGAGAAGCAATTTTCGTATGTCACTTTCACCTCCCGCAGGTAGTGTGAAGCGAACACCGAATTGCTTCTCCAAAATGTGGCATTCAAAATATCTTGAGAGCCATATTTTTGTGAAAGGCTACAGAAAGTAGCAATAGCTCTCACTTCGTGAGCTTTTACTTTCAGAAGCTTTAAATCACTGTCACTACACTTATTATGCGCTTCTTGAATCGTATTCCTGATGAAGACGCCAGTGCGTTTTTTCGACATAGGAAGATCAGGTTTCCTCACTGAACACCACAAATTGTCCGATGAACCTCTGCAAGCTTTAGTTCTCTGCAGATAGAACTTTAGAGCCCTGACAGGACACAGGAATCTCTCACGCTCGTTTCCAACTATATCTGCCAACCCTTTGATTTCAAAGGACCTCGGCCACGGGTTGGAAGGATTCTCGTTCTTTGCTAAGAACATGGGACTTAAAGAACACACCGCACTACTTTCTGAAAAGCCAATCTGCTTGCTAATGGCCTGAATTTCGCTAACCCTCTTCGCCGTCGCCAGAGCGGTTAGGAAGATCGTTTTCTTCGTCAGATTCCTGATAGAAAACTGAATGAAGCGGTTCGAAGTTACTCGACATCAAATATTTGAGTACCACATCCAAGTTCCACGAGGGTTACTTTAGGCTGGACTACCTTCCTAGTCTCGAACGATCTAATGAGATCATGAATGTCCCTATTGTTAGACAAATCGAGTCCTCTGTGTCTAAAGACTACAGAAAGCACGCTCCTGTAGCCTTTAATAGTTGGAACAGCCAACTTCACTTCTCTCTCAGATGAAGAAGGAAGTCAGCTATCTGGCTCACAGAGGTTGTGATGGAGGAAATGCCCTTCTTCCTGCACCAGGATCTGAAGACAGCCCACTTCGATTGGTACATAGCGATCGAGGAGGGCCTCCTTGCGGTGGCAATCGCCTTCGCCACAGGTCTTGAAAAACCCCTCGCTCTGGCCAACTTCTTGATAGTCTGAACGCAGTCAGACTCAGAGCGGGGAGGTTTTTGTGGTACCTCTCGAAGTGGGGCTGTCTGAGTAGATCTTTCCTTAAGGGTAGAGTCCTCGGAAAGTCTACCAGGAAGGACATCACCTCTGTGAACCAGTCGGCTGCCGGCCAGAAGGGGGCGATGAGTGGTCCATCCTCGCTCCTTCCGATGCCGCAAACTTCCTCATCACTTTCCCCGAGGATCTTGAGCGGGGGAAAAGCGTATATGTCTAGGCCCGACCAACTCCAAAGTAGGGCGTCTACTGCGACTGCTCCCGGGGTCCCAGAACTGGGGAAGCAATAGAGTTGAAGTCTTCTCGTCCTGGACGTTGCGAAGACATCCACCTGTGGACAGCCCCACAGGTTCCACAGCGACTGGCAAAACCTCTTGGTGAACGGGTCCACTCTGTCGGCAACAGCTGTCCTCGCCGACTGAGAAGGTCCGCCCTGAACATTCTGTACTCCTGACACGAACCTTGTCAGGATCGTGACTTCTTGCGCTTTGCCCACAACAGGAGTTCCTTTGCGATGGCAAACAGAGAAGGCGAGTGAGTTCCCCCTTGATTTCTTAGGTATGCCAGCGCTGTGGTGTTCCGTCCAATTGATCTGAACGACTTTGCCTGATACTTCTCCTGGAAAAACCTGAGAGCCAGATAAATGGCTGACAGCTCTTTCAGATTGATGTGCCAGGACACCTGTTAACCCTCTCCAGGTGCCCGACACTTCTTTCCCTCCTAGTGTTGCCTCCCCAACCCGTGGACGACGCGTCGGAAAACAACATAGGTCGGGGTTCCGAAGTTTGAGGGAGAGCCCTTCGCGAGCTTCCGAGGATCTGACCACCAACTTAGGTAATCCTTCACCTCTCTCGTTAAACACAAGATCGCCTCCAGATCTTGCTTGTTCTTCCAACTGTTGGCTAGGAAGAATTGAAGAGGTCTGAGGTGGAGCCTTCCCAGAGAAACAAACTTCTCCAGTGAGGAAATGGTCCCCAGCAAACTCATCCATTCCCTCACCGAGCATGTTTCCTTCCCCAGAAAGGTCGCCACTTTCTCCAAGCATTGAAGTTGTCGCCCCTGGGACGGAAAAGCCCGCCGAAAAGCCACTGAGTCCATCTGAATCCCCAGAAAGACTAAAGATTGAGACGGAGTCAAATGCGACTTTTCGAGGTTTACCAGAAGCCCCAGGGACTTTGCTAGCGTCATGGTCGTGTGCAGGTCCTCCAGACACCGTTCCGCGATGAAGCTCGAATAAGCCAGTCGTCTAGGTAGAGAGAGATCCGTATATTCTCCAAATGAAGCAGCCTTGCCACGTTCTTCATTAGAATGGTGAAAACCATCGGCGCTGTGGTCAGACCGAAGCAAAGTGCCTGAATTGGAATACCTTCCCCTTCAGGACAAATCGCAGGTATTTCCTTGATTGGGGATGGATGGGGACGTGAAAATACGCGTCTTGGAGGTCCAGTGAGACCATCCAATCCCCCTCCGGTCTCAAAGCTGACAGCACCGATTGAGTCGTCTCCATCTTGAATTTCTTCTTTATCACAATAGATTTAGGCTGCTGACATCGAGGACGGGTCGCCACCCCCCCACCCCCCCGAATGTTTCGGCACCAGGAACAGGCGGCTGTAAAACCCTGGTGATTCCAGGTCGAAGACCTGTTCCACCGCTTGCTTCTCGATCATTTGTTCCAGCAGATCGAAAAGCACTTTCTGCTTCTCTCCTCGATAAGAGGGAGACAAATCCTTTGGTGTTGAGGATAGCGGGGGCGACTTCAAGAACGGGATCCTGTACCCTTTCCTCACGACATCCAGCGACCAAGGGTCGGCATCTCTCTCTTCCCAGGCTCTCGCGAATCGAGAAGCCTGGCTCCTACCGGCGTCTGAAGGACTTCCGAATCCTTCCTACTCTTTGACGGAGCAGGGGTTTTTCCTCTGGAAGAGCCTCTTCCTCGGGAGGCTGCTTTCAGAAGGAAGGTTCCAGCAAACGAAAGGGCTCCAGAAGATGAAGCAGCTGCTGGCCTTCTAGAAGACTGAGCCAGAAGATCTTGCGTTGCCTTTTCCTGGAAGGCTTGAAGCTATGTCCTTAACCATAGCCTGGGGGAAGAGATGGTCTGAGAAAGGAGCGAAGAGCAAGTCCGCCTTTTGCGTTGGAGAGACGGATTTGGCCGTGAAGTTACAAAAAGAGCGCTCTCTTCTTGAGAATCCCCGAGCTAAAGTGCGTAGCCAAACTCCTCAGAACCATCCCTGACGGCCTTGTCCATACAAGAAAGTACGCTGGACCGCTCCCCCAGACTAATAGTATCAGAACTCCTTGACCTGGCATCTAAAACTCCAAGACACCAGTCAAGAAAGTTGAAGACCTCTAGAGTCCTGAAGAGGCCTTTTAGGTGAAAGTCGAACTCGTTATGGGTCCACGTGACTTTTGATGAAGACAGAAGGGCTCTTCTGGAGGCGTCTACGATGCTCCCAAAGTCACCTTGAGCAGAGGCTGGTAGTTTTTTTTAATGCCTATGTCCTCTCCTGTCTCATACCACATGCCTCCTTTACCGCAGAGTCTTGAAGGCGGTAAAGCTAAAGAGGACTTTCCTGACGCTTTCCTCTTCTCCATCCACTCATTGACTTTCCGGAACGCTTGCTTCGTGGAAAGCGACTTCTTCATTTTAATGAACCCCGATGCCTTCGTTGCCTTAAAAGAAGAAAATTGAGAAGGAGGAGTACGAGGGGCTTCCGGTTGAAAAGTTTCTCCGAACTCCGACTGTAGCAGACGCATCAAAACTTTATAGTCCGATGAGACAGTAGCTGTTTGCTGTTCTTCCTCTGCTTCCACTAAATCATCGCTAACTCCTTCCTCAGAAACTGGAGAAGTAGGAGGAAACTCTGAAGAAAACTGACGACCAGGAAGGGTTCCTTCATCCACCTGAACTTGCATCGGTGAGGAACTGGTGTCTACCAGCGCGCGCTTGGCGTCCGAATCCGCACGTTTGGCGCCGACAGGTGCGCGCTCGACATCTACCAACACACGCTTGGCGTCCACTGGCGCGCACCGAGCGTCCACTAGTGCACGCTTGGCTTCCACTGGAAGTGCGCGCCGAGCGTTCAGTCAGCGAGCGGCTGCCGCTCACTGGTGCACGTTTTATCAACAACAGGTGCGCGTTTCTTGGCGGACACCATGATGCTGCGCTCCACTTTGCACAGAAGCGCGCTCAGCGTCCATCACTCGCTTGCGAACATGCGAAGACTTGCGAGCGGGAGATATATCATCCTGAGAGCGAGAAGCGAACTTCTCACCTCCTCTAGAGGGAGACTCGAACGAAGAGAGAGGCGAGCGAGGAGAAAGAGCGGGTCTTGACTTCTTCACAGGAAGCTTCTCATCCTTCCTACGACGCGGAAGAGACTCTCTAGCAGCAAGAGCGTCCTGAAGTTGCTGCTGCAGTGACTGAATCATCCTCTTGTTAGGCGAATCTTCCTGCTCCGGGGAGGGACTGATCCTGTGAGCAGGAGAGCGGCGAGGGGACGCCCCCCTCCTCCTCCCAGGTACGGCCTCTTCCCGAGCTCTGGAGCGACTGTATCGCTCGCACGAGCTAACTGAATCCAAGTCCGAAGACTCTCTACGCCTTTTCTGCGGCGGAAAAGCAGCGAACGCACTGTCAGGCGAAGATCGCAAAAGCGGAGAACTAGGACGTGAAGCGTCAACATTACGCGCCGTCCTTTTCAGCGGACGTGAAGCACCTTGAGAACTCCACCCTTTACGTGGGGATGAAGCCTCCGATGACGAAAAACACTCCTTGAGGAGACGTCACACGCACGCTCCTGGCAGTCTGGGGATTTTCATCAGTAACTGCCGAAGGCACGTCAGATCGGTGGGGGGTTCCTTGTAACCCTCCTTCGGCTTTCGACATGCTCCCTCCCCAGGTCCTGGGAGTCAAGCAGAGGTCAGGCCATAGAGGCGAAACGAGGACCGATCTGACGCACCCTCCACTTGCACAGAAGCGCGCTCAGCGTCCATCACTCGCTTGCGAACATGCGAAGACTTGCGAGCGGGATATATCATCCTGAGAGCGAGAAGCGAACTTCTCACCTCCTCAGAGGGAGACTCGAACGAAGAGAGAGGCGAGCGGAGCGAGGAGAAAGAGCGGGTCTTGACTTCTTCACAGGAAGCTTCTCATCCTTCCTACGACGCGGAAGAGACTCTCTAGCAGCAAGAGCGTCCTGAAGTTTTGCTGCGCAGTGACTGAATCATCCTCTTGTTAGGCGAATCTTCCTGCTCCGGGGAGGGACTGATCCTGTGAGCAGGAGAGCGGCGAGGGGACGCCCCCCCTCCTCCTCCCAGGTACGGCCTCTTCCCGAGCTCTGGAGCGACTGTATCGCTCGCACGAGCTAACTGAATCCAAGTCCGAAGACTCTCTACGCCTTTTCTGCGGCGGAAAAGCAGCGAACGCATGTCAGGCGAAGATCGCAAAAGCGGAGAACGAAAGCTAGGACGTGAAGCGTCAACATTACGCGCGTCCTTTTCAGCGGACGTGAAGCACCTTGAGAACTCCACCCTTTACGTGGGGATGAAGCCTCCGATGACGAAAAACACTCCTTGAGGAGACGTGCACACGCACGCTCCCTGGCAGTCTGGGGATTTATCAGTAACTGCCGAAGGCACGTCAGATCGGTGGGGGTTCCTTGTAACCCTCCTTCGGCTTTCGACATGCTCCCTCCCAGGTCCTGGGAGTCAAGCAGAGGTCCAGGCCTAGAGGCGAAACGAGGCCGATCTGACGCACCCTCCACTACACAAGGGTATCACTGCACTTTTGCACGTCACTTTTGCTCTCAAGAGCCAACACTTTTGATTCTAGATTACGAATCGACTCAATATTAAAGGATAAAGTATTACTCTCTACAGACACTGTTTCAGGGCCCGGAGGCAAAACTACAGGGTTAGGAGCATTAACAGAAGGAGGGTTAACAGGAGAAACATTAATATCTTGAACGCCTGAAAACACTCCGGAGGAAGACCTCCTTACCTATCCTTTTCAAGTTTCCTAAGATAGGTCTCATACGCCTTCCACTCAGAATCTGTTAGTCTTTCGCACTCCTTGCAACGGCTTTCATACACACATTCATCCGCTCCCTGCAACTCTTACATACCGTATGTGGGTCTACTGAAGCTTTCAGTAGCCTACCTCTACAATCAGTTCTAGAGCATAACCTAGCGCTAGCTGTCCACTAATAACGTGTGCCTAGCCACCGATCCAATCAATTAATCCAAAAAAAAGAACCAAAAGGGATACTCAAGTAGCGAAAAGTTACCAAATCCAGACGGAGGTGCTGTAAACAGATGTTCACAACACCGGCGACAGAAAAATTATGAATAGAAAATGGGAATGATTCCTGATACCCGCCTCCCAGCGGCGGGAATGGGTACTAGCCACCTGACTCCTACTACGTGTGTCGTAAGTTTTAAATTCTGTCGGGTGTCGGAAACTTATCAGCTATATATATATCTGACAGGTAAGTTGCATGAACACAAGTGCAATAACCTGGGCAAAGTTACTCTGAATCTCGGAAGTTACAGCGTCTTGAGGAGTAGGACCATCCAGTCCCTCCAACAAGAGCAGCTCCCAGGACCCTCCTCCTTCAGAAGAAGGAACCAGCAACAGATCCCTGACGGTTGCCTCCAATCACTTGCGCGTACGTCCTGGTTGGTCCTAAGACCATACCTGGCACGTGCGGCGTCGTGACGGGATCGTGAGCGGCGCATCTCTCACGATCACTCTATATACCTCGCTCTTCCTGGCGTATGCCGAGGAAGTTGAAGGTATCGGAGAGACAGAACTGACGCTACCCCCTCCCCTCCCTGACGGTCGCCTCCAATCACTTGCGCGTACGTCCTGGTTGGTCCTAAGACCATACGTGGCACGTGCGGCGTCGTGAAGGGATCGTGAGCGGCGCACCTCTCACGATCACTCCTAGCTACCTCGCTCTCCCGGTGTAGCCCGAGGAAGTTGAAGTAGTGGAGAGACAGAACCCTGACGCTCCCCCCCCGCTCGCTGGCAGGACCAGCGTACGTGGGGGGCTGCAGCCGATCACCAACCCGCGGTGGGGATCGATTATGCAGCCGCCTGGCCGTGCCGCTCACCTGTGGCGAGCGGCTCGACTGAGCACGTCGACCCCGTCCCGTGCGTCAGACGAGCTGCTGCTGGTCACCGTATCCGCCCGGTCCCTGTGGGAGCGGCGGTCAGGTGACCTGCAGAGCTCACTTTCGCGGTGAGACCGGTGAGCGTCCTCGCGGCACGTCAAACCGCTGGTACCAGCCGAGGCTGGTACCGTCGGTCGAGGGGACCTGGGGGACCTCTTCCCAGCCTCAAACCCGTGGCCGGTCAGAGACCGTCACGTCCACCCGAGGTACCGGCTGGTCGCTACGAGAGCACCGCTGGCCTGGCGAGAGTCACCTGAGCGGCTCTCGCAGTCCTTCTGCTCCGTGCCTCGGCATGACGCTGAGCGAACTCAGGCGTCTTAACTTTGGCTGCACGGTCACCCGAAGGAGACCGTACACTCGGAACTTCTCGCGGACGAGAAACCGAGCGGGTACCTGGCTTAGCAGCAGAGCTGCCAAGACCAGGCGAGGTGTACCAGCGGTAGCCAGCACACCCTTGGTCCCCGTCTTCTTCTTCTTCTCAGAAGGGAGACGGGCCCCGTTCAGCCGAAGGAACAGGAGGACCAGCAGAAGAACCCCCCCGTCACACCGGTGTGTGACGAGCCCTTCGAAAGTTCCCGAAGGAGTCTTCTTAGGGGGAATAACAAAACCCGGTTACCAGCTGGTCGCTGCGAGAGCGGCCGCTGGCCTGGCGAGAGTCACCTGAGCGGTTCTCGCCAGCCTTCTGCTCCGTGCCGTGGTCTTGGCGCCGAGCGAACTCTGGCGCCGAAACTTTGGCTGCACGGTCTCCCGAGGGAGAGCGTACACTCGGGATCTCCCTTCCCGCGAACGAGAGACCGAGCCGGAACCTGCCATAGCGGTATCGCCGCTAGCACCAGGCGAGGAAGTACCAGAACTAACCGATACTCCTCTGGTCCCCGTCTATCTCTTCCTTACGGAAGGGGAGACGGGCGGGCGCCCGTCCCGAAGGAGCAGGAGGACCAGGCAGAAGGACCCCCCCGTCCCACCTCGGTGGGACGGGCCCTTAGAAGTTCCCGAAGGAGAATTCTGATGGGGGGGGAGGCAGCCTTCTTCTTCTTCGGCTTATGGGCCTTAGAAGTCGAAAGGGGTGGAAGGAGGCAGCACAGACGCAAGCTGACACCTTCCTCTTCTTCGTCAGCTCACGCAGGACAGTCGTCAGGTCCTCCATCCAGGCCAGAGTCGGGCCTATTGCCGAAGCAACACGGCCCGACTGCACCTGTCCGGAAGGACCTGGGACTGGGGGAAGAACACACCATGGGCAGACCAGCATGGACAGGCGCAGGAACCAGGAGCGACAGGAACAGCAACCAGCTCAGGAGCGGCAGGAACAGCGGCAGCGGTAAACACAAGAAGGGACAGCCAAGCCAGTAGCGGGAACCACATCAGCGACAGGTACGGCAGGCCCAGCCATCGCCTCGTAGAATCATCGGCAGCCAGCGGGAACCTGGTACTGGCGGCCGGCCCCCCTGGGTCCAGGGGCGAGCTGCTGGAACAGCGGAAGTCTGGGGCAGGCAACACGAAGAAAGGAAAAACACAGGCGGCGGCGGCATTCCCCTCCTCGGTACGGCGGCGACCGGCCCTAGAAAGCGGCAGACGGCGTCACCGCACAGCATGGGGAGTGTAGACCAGCGGGGGGAAGCAGCATAAGCGGCCGTGAAGGTTGTAGTGGAGACCACTCCAAGGTCACGCCCCAGACCTCGCTAGACGCTGCAGCAGATCGTGGATGACTAGGCACGCCCTGCAGCCGCAGTGGCCATACCTGTCCAAGGTCGTCTCCCACGGATGTAGCACCTGCGTAGCACAGACAGATTAGTAAGAGGGGTTCCCTCACGCACGGGGGGGGAGACATGCCCCACCCCGAACGGAAGGAAGACCCCAAAAACAAAATACGAGGAAGCTGAGCGGGGGGGGGGGGCAGGAAAGAAGACGAAGAATCGGATACCCAGGGAGTCGCGGGAGAGCTTTCCGACGACTTCCTGGCAGACCTTCGCTTCCCCCACCCCCGCACAGCAGTGAAAAGTAATATGAAAATGAAACAGAATACTGCACTTGCGATTCACTTCATAGAACTTAAGGGGAAAGATCAATTCCCGGGTAAGAGCGGGAAACTTGATCCATAATAATATGATGCTATCATAAATATATATGAAAATGAACAATACTGCACTTGCTATTTTCACTTTCACAGCAATAAATCGTAAGATTAATTCCCGGGTAAGAGCGGAAAATTGATCCAAAATTAAATTTGATGCAATTAATAAATGAAAATGAAAAAGAAAACTGCATTGCGAATCCACTTTCATTGCATTCTATTCATACAAAATAAGAGGCTCGTGCCGAACGCAAATCAAGCTCTCGGCAACGAACGCACAGGGCAAAAATAATGAAAAAGAGTACTTATATCTTTCAATTACACACTTTCGCCCAAAAATACATGACTCGGCGCGAGTGCGCCCGCCCTCGGCACCGCGACATAATTCAAGGGTTCAATTCATGAAAAGAGCGAAAATCGCCGTCTCTACGGCGATAGCTCCAAGTTGATTCGTAATTAAGTAATGAAAATGAAAACAGTGTACTTACAGTTTCATTTTCAAGTCAAACAAACCATTAGTAGAAAACATAATATAAACAAAGCATACGACGATGAGCGGGCAGAGATCGATGACGAACACGTCCTTCACACCCGCGGCCGAAAGCCAAAAGTGGTTCTTCACCTTTCGGGCGCGCGGGGCGCGCGCACGATCGGACAAGCAGTTTAACTACCGTTCTCCCCTTGTTCGAAGCTTACGACCGTCCCAGCTGCCGCTAGTTACCTTCCTATTGTTAAAGGACCGAGGGTTTGTATTACGTATCGGAACAAACAGATGTTGTCAGGTTTCAACAAGCTGGAAAAAGCAATAGACATCTACAAAGAGTCAAAACTTCCAGAAATTGTATATCCGAAAAGGATTTAAAAAAAAAGACTTGACGTCCACAGAAACATCGAAGCCTCTGCTGTATTCATGGTAGTAAGTAAAACTACCAAACGGCCTAATCAATCGCCAGTAATCCTCCAAATCAGGTCCATATTAACAGCATGTTTCCCATATTGGACGCACTACTGACTGCTGCACTACCTTACTGGCTAAGCTTCAAATCTTCTTTGATGTCCTCCTCTTCGGAGCTCTTTTCAGGGCCAATTCAATCGTTCGTGACCTACGGATATACAATTTCTAGAAGTTTGACTCTTTGTAGATGTCTATTGCCTTTTTCAGCTTGTTGAAACCTGAAAAACATCTGTTTTTCAGCGAAAATTATGTATTACTACACGGCTCACGTTGCTGGATCGTTATTTTCTTGCTATCACTGCTCTGCCTGAGGCGGTAAACAAGGGTTGGCGCATGCACAATTCACAGCAGTACCAATATCTATCACAATCAGGGATACGGCTGCTGTACCGATATCCAGTTAGAAAAAAAAAGCGTATGCGAGGTCAATGGTTATCACTCCCAAAATCAATTAAATAAATTTCTTAACTAATTTGAAAGGACAGTTAAATCTGTTTATTAAATTTATCTATCAAATATTTTAAATGCTAAATAAAATTAATCAGAGTACTTAAAATATAGTTTTAAAATTTCTGCAGAGCTTACTATACTAAAGAAAATGGGGTATAGAGATTTGTAGCTCTTAGCAGTGACTTTGTTAAAGTTATAAAATATAGATATGTACAAAATAAATTTACAGCACACCTACCTGGCCTACCATTTCTCCTACTAACCTTCCTAGCTACTAACTATGCTTTTCGTGTGTCTGATGCTGGTGGTCAATTATTAGGTATTAGGTAACCTCACATCTCTATCGGGGACTATTTGGGAACGGGGGTTTTGAGTGGGTTAGGCTAAATCACAGGGAGGGGGGCCCACAGACATCCTATTTTATAGGCTAGTTAAGCTATGATGGCCATCGTAAATAGCCTATGTAAGACAAACGGGAACCATGCATTCAAAAAGGGATTGGCTAAGGAAATCTATGTATTAGCGAGCTATGTAGCTAGTATACCCACTAAGCAGCCTAAAAGGAATTATAGGGTACTAACCTAACCTATCTGTACCTAGGTATAGGGTAAAAAACCTCATGGTACAGGGGTGGACCATGTACGATCAATGTGTACAACCCCAAAAAAAAGTACATTACAACGCATCCTGACATCGGAGATGGGCATCAGACGCGACTTGTTGTTGGTGAGAAACGGAGCTAAACGATCCTTACTCCCGTGTCAGGACGCGTTATAATGTACTTTTCTTGGGGTTGTACACACTGATCGTACATGGCGTCCACCCCTGTACCATGCGGTTCTTTACCCTAGTAAACGGTGTTACCTACTTAGCGGGGGCCGACAACATTCCAGGATGGCCATCATACAATAAACATGGGTACCTATACTACCTAAATGTGTTTTGAGGTTAATTACAGTCGACAGCCAAAAAAAACCGTAAATTGTTGATAAGCAACCAAATTAGCTAGGCTACTAAGGTACTAAAAACTCAATTTCCATGGTAAATACTACTACCTACTAGGTAGTAGCTAGGTAGCTAATACCTAGGTACTTAGCTAGGAGTAGGTAAGCCTGACTAGGTTCAGTTATCATAGTAGTAGCATAATAATACTACCTAGTATACCAACCACCATATCGTAACCTGATCAAACGGATGGACCCAAAGAAAGACGGGAGGCCGAGGGCAGGAGTTACCTGAAGGCCTGTCCACACTGCAGGGTGATATCCAATCTCAGCTCTCTCTCTCTCGAGCAGGGCAATCTGGAAGCTCTTCCCAACATCTTAAGTAGAATTTGTCCTACGTAAATTGATTACTTAAATAAGTAACTGAAGTAGCGGAGGAGACGCAAAGTAACGATGAAAACAACGATCACTGCTTCGAACGATTATAGTAGCTACCCGCCCGCCACTACGGTCTACGAGGAAGGACTAGGTCCGATGCGGGAACAATTAATAGAAAATTTATATTTAAGAAATATAGTATTATATAGTCTAAAGATCATTAAATATTATTATATAAAATATTTTCCAGTATATATATTTATATGTTCAAAAGAATGGAATATTTGTTAAATTAGAACATTAATTAGTAAGGGATAGCGAGCCATTACGCTATCATCCGATATTTATTTCCATACCACATCTTCTTCCCAAATCTTTTATTTATATATATTTTGTATATGGGCAGGTACTAGGTGAAGGAAGTAGCTTTAGTAACAATCTTAGACTATTAGACCTAGAAGAAAAAAGTTGTTCGCAAAAGATAGATAAATGGTTAGATGATAGAAGCAATTCTGTAAATAGAGAAAGTGGTAAGATAGTGAGGAAGACGGAAGATACTTCAAGAAATTTTGAAATAAAGCTTATAAACACCCAAGGACTGACAAAAGCAAAAATAATCGAGCTGGTGGAGATAACAAAAGAAAAAACAATTATGTGCATCACAGAAGCACACCTTAAACAGCAAAAATTACTATTCCCAACAAGTATCAGAGTGGTAGACTCAATGAGAGATGAAGACGACACCAAAGGAGGAGGTTTACTAATAATGTATAGAACCAAAGGAGAGATCCAGATGGAAACAGAAAAGTCGGAAGTTGGAACACAAAGACATTCTAATAGTAAAGGTTAAGTATAGAACAGCAATATTTAACATAATTCTAGTCTACATGTCAACTAGTGATAAAGAAAGAAATAAACGAATAATAAGCGCCTTACATGTAGCAATAGAGAAAGCCACAGACCTGCCTGTGATTGTCCTTGGGGATTTCAATGGGCATTTAGGTTTCATAGGGACACAAGAACTTGACCAAAATGGAAAATATGTTATGGACCTAATGGAAAAATATAACCTAACGCTATTAAATGGAGATCCCAGCTGCAAAGGAGAGATAACCTGGAGTAGAGGAGATCAGAACAGCGCTATAGACTTTGCCCTAGTCAACCAAAATATGTATAGAAACTATGAATGTATGGAGATAGATGAGGGAAAATATGAATATGACCTATCAGACCATCACCTCATAAAGGTCCAATTCAGAATGAACACTAAAGTAAGGAAAACATTCAGAAATGAAACAAAAAAAATCAAATATTTGAAAGTTACAGAAGAGCCCACCAGGAAATACCTTGAATATATAGAGTATAAAGTAAGCCAACAAGACAGAAAAGGAGATCTAACCCAGTTGGAAGAAACAATGAGTGAAGCAAAAACAAATAACCTAGAGAAGATAATCAAAAGAAGATTAAAGACAGGAAAGCAAGAAGAAATAGAACCAGTATGGGTCACCAATGAAATAAAGAAGGAAATAAGCCAAAGAAGGATATATAACAAATTAAAAAGGAAAGCCACAAGAATAGAAGAAAAGATACTTGAAGAAGCATATCTTAAAAAAAAAAAGTACAGATAATAATTAAGAAAGCATATGAAGAATATGAAGAAAAGGTTAGAAATGAGATAATGAATGATAAAAACAGACACAGGAAAATCTGGGAATATATAGACATGCTGAGAGGAAAGACCACATCAGAAAAAGAATGGATAAGAATATTCGACGAAAATAAGCAAGAGATGAAGGAGGAAACCCTAGGGAAAGAGCTGGTAAAATTCTGGGAAACAATATACCAAAAAGAAGAAAACAAAATAGGAGAGATATGGAATGAAAGCAAGAAAGAACAGTACAAACATGGCATGGAAGAAATAGTGAAAAGATTAGGACAGCAGATGAAATGCCATATATCTTTAAGGGAACACATGCATGGAGTGTATGATCTAACAGAGACAGAGATTAGACCCATGGAAGAAATCAACATAAAAGAAGAAGATGTAAAAAATCAACTTGAGAAAATGAAGGCAAATAAAGCACCAGAACCAGATGGAATGAAGCCAGTTCTGTTCAAACTACTCTTACAAAGCAACAACCTTCAAAAAGAATTGGCAGAATGTTTAAACAGCATACTGAAGGGTAGGAAAACGCAGAGAAGCCTGGTTTAAGTAAAAAAACAACACTTACGCCCAAAAAACAAAACCCCACACCCAATTGCTCTAACAAATGCATCATATAAAATTTTCATTGGGATCCTGAAAACCAAAATAGAAAAACATATTAGAAATACAGGGAAAATGAATGAACTGCAATCAGGCTCTACCGCACAAAGGAGAGGAATCGATAATTTACATATCTTACAATACTGCATACAAGAAACGTACAGAAGAAAGGACCCATTATTTGTTGTATCAATAGACTTCCAAAAAGCATTTGACTCAGTTAATAGTAAAAAACTCATTGAGGTCATGATGAAATACAGGCTGCATGCAGAAGTAATAAATGCAGTTGCAAAGATATATACAAATGATGTAACAAAGCCTATGCCTTAACAATATAGAACAGCCATATTATTTCTACTAATAACGTACCTGATAATAGAAAAATTAAAAAATACAACAGAAGGTTCTAGAAATGTAGTAATAAGGATAGTGGCACTATTATATACAGACGAAAGATTACATAATACTACGACACACCAAGAAGAGATAACAAAATCAATAAAAACCCTTATGGAAATCGCAAGTGAATGTGGCCTAAACATAAATAAGGACAAGAGTAATATACTAATATACAACGACTGGTACAGTATCGATGATGTGGAGTGGAGAATATGGAGCACATAGAAGGAATAAAAATAGTTAAGAATATTAAATACCTAGGAGTGACAATTAACAACATGAAAGACTGCTTCAGAGAACAGATAAAAATTGCCCAAATTAAAGCAAAGCATATGGCAATATGCTGCTAATGCATCATCAATATAAGCTGTAGCAGAGTAAAAATAGGAAAATTGTACTGGAAAGGACTAGCGATGCCATCATTCATGTATGCCATGGAAGTCATGAAACTTGACAAGAAAATTATAAATGAATTTCAGAAGATAGACAATCAAGTATAAAAAGCAATTTTGAAAGAGCCAAGTTACACAGCAAGTTGTGCGTTCAGATCTGAAATAGGAGCCTCTTGCTGCCACTCAAGAGATATCAAGAATAAAACTATTCTACCTGAAACATACACTGAAGAGTGGTGGAAATAGGCTTCTATATGAGATAACCATGGATCAGTACGAAAAAAAAGCCCTGGATAATGCAAGTAAAAGAGTATATGAAAGAACCAAACATAAACTTAAGTAAAATTGAAGCAGTTAAAGACAAACAGTTAAGAGAAATAATAAACAACTGGGACAGAAAAGCATGGCAGAAAGAAATGAATGAAAAGTCAACGTTAAGAATCTACAGGAAATATTAAGACAACATAAGAGGAGAAATCTGGTATGACAACATAGGGGCAGACTAGGTATACTAGGAATAAATGATAGAAATAGGATAAAAGGAGAAGATACAAAATATTTATGCTTTGAGGAACAAAATGAAAATTTAGAACATTTCTAACTTTACTGTCCAGCATACAATGGGATTAGAAGTAGATATAGCTTTATGCAGCAACCATATCAAGAAAATAAAGAGTAATTAGTGGCAAATATACTCTTATTGGTAGTGCTACTGAGGGAGGAAGTGGAGAATAGGAAAGATTTTATAAAAGAAATGTGGTATTTCAGAGAGAAGAAACTCAAACAAACACAAACAAAGGAGGAATAAAAGAAGCAAGGGAGCCGTTTCAAAGACATATCCACCTACTACTACAACTACTACTACTACTACTACTACTACTACTACTACTACTACTACTACTACTACTACTATAAATAAAATCTGAAACTTTGTTATATAATATATATAACGATATTATATATACTTTTTCATTATACATATATATATATATAATAAATATATATATATATATATATATATATATATATATATATATATATATATATATATCTTCTTCTTCTTCCCAGCTTTTTCCCATTTTTATATGGGGTCGCCGTTTCGGATGAGCCGTTTCCATCTATTTCTATCTTGCACTTCTGCCTCATCAATTCCCTTCTCATGTAAATCTCCTCTCACACAGTCCTTCCATCTCTTTCTTGGTCTCCCTCTCTTTCTTCTTCCTTGCACCTCCACTCCCATAGTATGTCTCCCAGCGTGGTCCTCATCTCTCCTCAACAGGTGTCCATACCATCTCAGCCTCCCCTCCTGCACTTTCTTTGATACTTCCACCACCTTAGTTGACCCCCTTATGTAGTCATTTCTGATCCTATCCACTCTTGTTACCCAGACATCCACCTAAGCATTCTCATTTCTGCCACATCCATCTTCTTCTGCTCTGCTTTTCTCATGCTTGCTGTTTCCGTACCATACAGCATTGCTGTTCTTACCACCGTCTTGTGAAATTTTCCTTTTAAACCTAAGCGGCACTCTTTTGTCACAAAGAACTCCCGAGGCCGCTCTCCAGTTGTTCCAGCCTGCCTGTACCCGATGTTTTACTTCTTCTTCCATACTTCCTCCAGCGTTAACAAAAGATCCCAAATACTTAAACTTATCAACTCTCCTTATTTGCTCTCCACCAAGCTGTAACTACTCTATCATCCCCCTCGAGTGGTGGTACACATATATTCTGTCCCTTGGATCTACTTATTCTCATTCCTCTGTCCTCCAGTACTTGTCTCCATCTTTCCAATTTCACTTCCAGATCTTCCCTGCTCTCTGCACACAGAACAATATCATCCGCATACAATATGTTCCATGGTACTGTCTCCTTACTTCCTCTATTATAACATCCATCACTATGTTAAAGATAAATGGGCTCAGAGCCGACCCCTGGTGTAATCCTACTCTCACCTCAAAACCACCTGTCTCCCGCCCCAACACTGCTCCTCACTCTGGTAAATACATTCCTATATATATATATATATATATATATATATATATATATTATATATTATATATATAAATTGAGGATATTCTGTGCTGGAAATTAAGAAAAGGGATCGGGAGCCAATTATACCATCCCATGTTTACTTTTCACTACTCCATCTTCTCCATTCTTTTG
>NC_087203.1:30228639-30256666 GCF_015104395.2 Macrobrachium nipponense | reverse complement strand
GGATGATGATGTGATTTACAAAAAACTAACAAAAAATCCCCTTTGATCAAGTCATAAAAACTTTAATAGCAAAGTGAAAAAAAAAATCCTTAAAGATAAACAGAAATACTAGGCAAATTGTCAGTCAAATTTCCTTCGCTACCTTACCTGTACGGGATAGTCAAAACGCATAAAGAAAATAACCGTATGTGGCCTAAATATATCACTAAGATCTTGTTCCCGTTACTTGGACTATCTCAGATTCTCATATATATAATTCTCTAGATTTAGTTGATAAATTAAACAAATTACTCTTTTCCCCACTGATACATTCGTTTAGTTTTGATGTATGTTCTCCCTTTTACTAAAGTTCCTATAGACTCTATTTTTAGATATCTTAGTAATGAACTAACCTAGATTGTGCATTTGTGATTGTAAGTTTTTATTCAATGGTGAATTTTATCAATAAATATTTGTTATGGCAATGAGCAACCCTTTATCACCACTCCTCTCAAACTTGTACTACATGGAATTCTTTGAAAAATGCTATTTACTTAATATCATTTATATTCCTTTAAAGTGGTATAGATATATTGATGATATTTTAGCTGTTTTGCCTGCTGGTATTGATGTAAATGATTACTCTTAGAATTAAATAACCAGTGCAGTCGATAAGTTGACTTAAGAATTGGAAAAAGACAATTGCCTCTTTTCTTAGATGTTTTGATACATAGAGAACCATTTCAATGTAAATTCGGTATTTATAGGAAACCAACCTACAAATTAACTTATGTTCATTTCTATTCAGGCCACCATCTTAATATCAAAATATCAATGTTTTCTTCTATGTTTTTGTTTAATAAAGGTTTGAATGTGGTCAGTTGTTGCCCTGTATTATCCTTTAATTGTCTTGTCCCTGTGTCTGAGTAGTTGGACTTAATCTTTGTGTTAACCTCTTAAATTGTACCCATGTCTATGTTTGTTTGGGAAGGTTACTAATCTCCAGGTGCGTTGGATTGTAGGCACTAATCTCCCTTATAATCCCTATCTGTCACTTATACGACCCTTCCTTGTCCTTTCAGTTTCTCATGTATGTCAGTCAGTCTGCTAAGTAAAGGACGTGAGTCAAAAGATCTTGCAGGCACTCCAGTGTTTCACTTTCCTTCGCAGCTTATACACACACACACAACACACACACCACACACACACACACACACACACACACACACACATATATATATATATATATATATATATATATATATATATATATATATATATATATATATATATATATGGTATATGATATATATATATATATATATATATATATATATATATATATATCTATATACTATATATATATATATATATATATATATATATATATATATATATATATATATATATATATATATATGTATGTATATGTATATATATATATATATATATATATATATATATATATATATATATATAGATATATATATATATATATATATAGTATATATATATATATATATATATATATATATATATATATATATCTATATCTATATATATATATATATATATATATATATATATATATCTATATATATATATATATATATATTAGATATATATCTATATATATATATATATATATATATATATATATATATTATATCTATATATATATAATATCTATATATATATATATATATATATATATATATATATATATATATATATATAAGCTTTGGCCGCGAAGGAAAAATTAAAAAGCGAGATAGCCGAGTACTTTCGATCTTGTTCCGACCCTTTACTAAGGCAAACTGATTTTACAGAGGAAAAACATAGTCAAAGAAGGCTTAATATCCAAACTGACACTACAAGATTAGCAATAAGGTCGATTTCACTCTACACAAAGAGGAAACGCCTGAGGGTAGCCACACCTTGGAGGATACACACGCGGTAAACCAAAGGTATTTTTCTTCCAGAAACAGTACATTTTGACAAAACAAGGAAGCATATACAACTTAATATCATGAAATTTACACAAATTTTCCATTCCATTTGTTATTAATTAAAAGACGAAAGAAAATATATATATATATATATAATATATATATATATATATATATATATATATATATATATATATATATATATATATATATCTAGCAAGAGGAATATCGAACCAGAGAGAGAGAGAGAGAGAGAGAGAGAGAGAGAGAGAGAGAGAGAATAACTATATACAAGTGGGACTAATTTTATTAGTAGTTCATTTATTTTAAGGTCCTTCATAAACATCTTACAAATATATATGGGTCCAAATGGTACCTTCCCAGACTAAGATTTAGGTTGTTTTTGATTAGTGATTTGTATAATTGCCGATTCCGGTAAATTTCTTGAAACATAATCATTAGATCTAGCAGTTACAGAGGTTATTCACCCCAATTATACCATGAGATTTTTTCACTCAGATGGATAAACAGTGCATTTGAAGTCTGGGCTGTTCTAACTGAATACATATTGCTGCTTAATACGTACACATAAATTTTTACTTGACTTGACCATGTAAAAAAACGATGGGCAATCCTTACAAGGAATTTTGTAAATGATGTTGTTATTTGTTACGGGACTATTCTTATTAGCATATCTTTAATGGTATTTGTTATAAGAGAACACTATATTAACATTAAACGATTTAAATATTGATTTTATGGTTTCAAATCCACAAAAGTAAGGTAAGCTAAGTACATTTTTAGGCATTTCTTTTTCATTAATAGCAACACTATAAAACTTTTTGTGAGCTTTTTGATAACATAAATCAATTAAATGAGGTAGGTAGCAGAGATCGTTTCCTATCTTTTTTTTTGTTTTTTTTTATTCTATTTCTTGGTCAAGATATTGTGGACTCGTGGATACGCAAAAGCGCGTAGGAACATAGAAGAAAAAATTTTAATTTTTAATATTAAGATGGTGGCCAGAATAAAAATTTACATATGTTAAATTATTTGTGGGTTTTCTATAAATACTGAATTTGCATTGGAAAGATTCTCTGTGTATTAATACGTCTAGGAAAGGGATGACATTGTTATTTTCAATTTCAACAGTGAATTTTATGGATGACAATAAATTATTCAATTTAGATAGTATATCATTTACATCGATACCAACAGGTAAGACTACTAAGATATCATCGACATATTGGAACCATTTTAAGGGGACAAGTGTGATATTGGGGAGGTGTTGTCTCCCAAAAAATTTAATATATAAGTTTGAAAGGAGAAGGTGATAAAGGGTTACACCATGGCCATACCAAATTATTTGTTGGTAATATTCCTCCATTAAAAATAAATCTGCAATCACAAATGCATAACTTAATCAAGGAAATTGTGTGACTAACGGACATAGGCAATTCATGCAGTACAAGTTCATTACTTAAATATTCTAGCAGAGTCAATAGGGACTTTTGTAAACAAGGAACATACATCAAAACTGACAGATATCGCTGGGATTTAGTACAATGTTATTTAATTTTTCCACAAGATCAAGAGAATTCCGGATGTGTGAATTAGATACAGTTCCTAGTAGCGGGGATAACAATTTAGTAAGATATTTAGATAGTTTATAAGCAATTGATCCTACAGTACTAATAATTGGGCGCATAGGTTTGTTTTCCTTATGAGTTTTGACTAGGCCATATAAATAAGGTAATGAGGGACACTTTACAGTTAACTTACACAAAAGTTCTTTTTTATCTTTAAAAAATTGTTTGATATTGATATTAAAGTCTTTTATTACTTGCTCGATATATATATATTTATATTTTCTTTCGTCTTTTCATTAATAATTTTTTGGGAAAATTTGTGTAAATTTCATGATATTAAGTTGTATATGATTCCTTGTTTTTTCAAAATGTACTGTTTTCTGGAGGATAACCTGTTTACCGCGTGTGTATCCTCCAAGGTGTGGCTACCCTCTGGCGTTTCCTCGTTTGTGTAGAGTGAAATCGACCTTATTGCTAATCTTGTAGTGTCAGTTTGGATATTAAGCCTTCTTTTGACTATGTTTTCCTTCGTACTTTTTCATTTTTTTCCTTAGAGGCAAAAAAACCTTTATTTATACATAGCATCACGTTTTATATACTTTCGTGATCAAGTTATTCCATCATGAGGGCCACTTTGACTTTTACTCTCCTGTTCCCACTGCTGAGCTGCTTCGTCACCTCTTTCTCCAAGTCCTTACTGGCGGCGCACTCTACCAGAATTCACCTGAAATCCCAGAAAAAATGCCTTGCGGAACAAGTGTTACCCAAATCATTGCTACCATACCGCATAAGAAGATACAATCAACATCCTTTTAATGAATTTTCATCAATTATATTAAAACGTCACATTGCTGCCGCGAAAATGGAGGAAAAGGAGAAATTTAAAGAACTGGAAAAAGCCCGACGTAACTTCAACTACTCGATTCCTGCTGATTGGAAACACGCATTAAGGCAAGAAATATATGGAAAACTTCATAGAACTACAGACACTTTGATTAGAAAACTGGACAGAAAATTAAACCACCTTATCAACGACAGTGATTGGACCAATAATGCTAGAAGTGATTGTGTGGTGAATTTATCGAGCAAATAAATAAGTGATAATGCAGTGCGCGCATTAGGCTTTGGGTTGTCTTTCTTCATTTGTAACAAACCCTCAGCTTATCAATAGCGACATCTCTATATAAGTTTGAAAATACTGTGACCTACCACAAAATCATTTAGACATTATCAAAGGCATGACATATAGTGCTACGCATGCCTACATTGAAAAATAACTTCCCCAATCGATACAGAAAAAGTTTAAAAGAATTGAAGAAATGATAAAGCTTACACATTACCAAGGCTGATAAATCCAATAGTTTAGTGGTTCTGGACAAAACTGACTACATATCACGCATGCATACTTTACTAGAAGATGAAATAACTTACAAAAAACATGAAAAAATCCGTTGGACCAAGTAATAAAAAACTTTAATATCAATATCAAACAAATTTTTAAAGATAAAAAAAGAACTTTTGTGTAAGTAACTGTAAAGTGTCCCTCATTACTTTATTTATATGGCCTAGTCAAAACTCGCAAGGAAAACAAACCTATGCGCCCAATTATTAGTACTGTAGGATCAATTGCTTATAAACTATCTAAATATCTTACTAAATTGTTATCCCCGCTACTAGGAACTGTATCTAATTCACACATCCGGAATTCTCTTGATCTTGTGGAAAAATTAAATAACATTGTACTAAATCCTAGCGATATCTTTGTCAGTTTTGATGTATGTTCCTTGTTTACAAAAGTCCATATTGACTCTGTGCTAAAATATTTAAGTAATGAACTTGTAACTGCAATGAATTGCCTATGTTTCCCGTTAGTTCACATAATTTCCTTGATTAAGTTGATTTGGTATTTTGTGGATTGCAGATTATTTTATTTTTAATGGAGAATATTACCAACAAATATTTGGTATGGCCATGGGTAACCCTTTATCACCTCTCCTTTCAAACTCATGTATGAAATTTTTTGAGAGATAACACCTCCTGAATATCACACTTGTCCCCTTAAAATGGTACCGATATGTCGATGATATCTTAGTAGTCTTACCTGTTGGTATCGATCATAAAATTCACTGTTGAAATCGAAAATAACAATGTCATCCCTTTCCTAGATGTATTGATACATAATGAGTCTTTCCAACGCACATTCAGTATTTATTTAAAGAAAGCCAAAACCCAAAAAATAATTTTAACTTAAGTACATTTTTATTCTGGCCACCACTTAATATTGAAAATTTTAATTTTTCTTCTATGTTCCTACGCGCTTTGCGTATCACAGTCCACAATACCTTGACCAAGAATAGAATACATAAAAAAAGATAGGAAACGATCTCTGCTACCCACCTCATTTAGTTGATTTATGTTATCAAAAAGCTCACAAAAAGTTTTATAGTGTTGCTATTAATGAAAAAGAAATGCCTAAAAATGTACTTAGCTTACCTTACTTTCGTGGATTTGAAACCATAAAATCAATATTTAAATCGTTTAATGTTAATATAGTGTTCTCTTATAACAATACCATTAAAGATATGCTAATTAAGAATAGTCCCGTAACAAATAACAACATCATTTACAAAATTCCTTGTAAGGATTGCCCATCGTTTTACATTGGTCAGTCAAGTAAAAATTTATGTGTACATATTAAGCAGCAAATGTATTCAGTTAGAACAGCCCAGACTTCAAATGCACTGTTTATCCATCTGAAGATGAAAAATCTCATTGTATTAATTGGGGTGGATACCTCTGGTTAATTGCTAGATCTAATGATTATGTTTCAAGAAATTTACTGAAATCGGCAATTATACAATCACTAATAAAAACAACCTAAATCTTAGTCTGGGTATGTACCATTTGGACCCATATATTTGTAAGATGTTTTATTTTAGGAAGGACCTTAAAATAAATGATCCACTTGTATAGTTATATTCTCTCTCTCTCTCTCTCTCCTCTCTCTCTCTCTCTCTCTCTCTCTCTCTGGTTCGATATTTCTCTCGCTCATATATATATATATATATATATATAATATAATATATATATATATATATATATATATATATATATATATATATATATATATATATATATATATATATATATATATATATTTTTTTTTTTTTTTTTTTTTTTTTTTTTTTTTCGAATTTTCATTAATAATAATTTTTTGGGAAAATTTGTGTAAATTTCATAATATTAAGTTGTGTATGCTTCCTTGTTTTTTCAAAATATACTGCTTTCTGGAAGAATAACCTGTTTACCGTGTGTGTATCCTCCAAGGTGTGGCTACCCTCAGGCGTTTCCTCGTTTGTGTAGAGTGAAATCGACCTTATTGCTAATCTTGTAGTGTCAGTTTGGATATTAAGCCTTCTTTTGAGTATGTTTTCCTCTGTAAAAATCATTTTTTCCTCCGTGGCAAAAACCTTTATTTATAAATAGCATCACGTTTTTATATACCTCGTGATCAAGTTATTCATATATATATATATATATATATATATATATATATATATATATATATATATATATATATATATATATATATATATAATATATATATATATATATATATATATATATATATATATATATATATATATATATAAATTGAGGATATTCTGTGCTGGAAATTAAGAAAAGGGATCGGGAGCCAATTATACCATCCCATGTTTACTTTTCACTACTCCATCTTCTCCATTCTTTTGTGTGAGTATATATATATATATATATATATATATATATATATATATATATATATATATACTCACACAAAGAATGGAGAAGATGGAGTAGTGAAAGTAAACATGGGATGGTATAATTGGCTCCCGATCCCTTTTCTTAATTTCCAGCACAGAATATCCTCAATTTATATATATATATATAATATAATATATATATATATATATATATATATATAATATATATATATATATATATATATATGATATATATATATATATATATATGTATAATGAAAAAGTATATATAATATCGTTATATAAAATTATATAAGAAAGTTTCAGATTTTATTATAGTAGTAGTAGTAGTAGTAGTAGTAGTAGTAGTAGTAGTAGTAGTAGTAGTAGTAGTTGTAGTAGTAGGTGGGATATGTCTTTGAAACGGCTCCCTTGCTTCTTTTATTCCTCCTTTGTTTGTGTTTGTTTGAGTTTCTTCTCTCTGAAATACCACATTTCTTTTATAAAATCTTTCCTATTCTCCACTTCCTCCCTCAGTAGCACTACCAATAAGAGTATATTTGCTAATTACTCTTTATTTTCTTGATATGGTTGCTGCATAAAGCTATATCTATTTCTAATCCCATTATATGCTGGACAGTAAAGTTAGAAATGTTCTAAATTTTCATTTTGTTCCTCAAAGCATAAATATTTTGTATCTTCTCCTTTTATCCTATTTCTATCATTTATTCCTAGTATACCTAGTCTGCCCCTATGTTGTCATACCAGATTTCTCCTCTTATGTTTTCTTAATATTCCTGTAGATTCTTAACTTTGACTTTCATTCATTTCTTTCTGCCATGCTTTTCTGTCCCAGTTGTTTATATTTCTCTTCCTGTTTTGTCTTTAACTGCTTCAATTTACTTAAGTTTATGTTTGGTTCTTTCATATACTCTTTTACTTGCATTATCCAGGGCTTTTTTTTCGTACTGATCCATGGTTATCTCATATAGAAGCCTATTTCCACCACTCTTCAGTGTATGTTTCAGGTAGAATAGTTTATTCTTGATATCTCTTGAGTGGCAGCAAGAGGCTCCTATTTCAGATCTGAACGCACAACTTGCTGTGTACTTGGCTCTTTCAAAATTGCTTTTTATTTTTTACTTGATTGTCTATCTTCTGAAAATTCATTTATAATTTTTTCTTGGTCAAGTTTTCATGACTTCCATGGCCATACATGAATGATGGCATCGCTAGTCCTTTCCAGTACAATTTTCCTATTTTACTCTGCTACAGCTTATATTGATGACTGCATTAGCCATATTTGCCATATGCTTTGCTTTAATTTGGGCAATTTTTATCTGTTCTCTGAAGCAGTCTTTCATGTTGTTAATTGTCACTCCTAGGTATTTAATATTCTTAACTATTTTTATTCCTTCTATGTGCTCCATATTCTCCACTCCACATCATCGATACTGTACAGTCGTTGTATATTAGTATATTACTCTTGTCCTTATTTATGTTTAGGCCACATTCACTTGCGATTTCCATAAGGGTTTTTATTGATTTTGTTATCTCTTCTTGTGTGTGTCGTAGTATTATGTAATCTTTCGTCTGTATATAATAGTGCCACTATCCTTATTACTACATTTCTAAAACCTTCTGTTGTATTTTTTAATTTTTCTATTATCAGGTACGTTATTAGTAGAAATAATATGGCTGTTCTATATTGTTAAGGCATAGGCTTTGTTACATCATTTGTATATATCTTTGCAACTGCATTTATTACTTCTGCATGCAGCCTGTATTTCATCATGACCTCAATGAGTTTTTTTACTATTAACTGAGTCAAATGCTTTTTGGAAGTCTATTGATTACAACCAAATAATGGGTCCTTTCTTCTGTACGTTTCTTGTATGCAGTATTGTAAGATATGTAAATTATCGATTCCTCTCCTTTGTGCGGTAGAGCCTGATTGCAGTTCATTCATTTTTCCTGTATTTCTAATATGTTTTTCTATTTTGGTTTTCAGTATCCCAATGAAAATTTTAAATGATGCATTTGTTAGAGAAATTGGCTGTGGGGTTTTATTTTTTGGGCGTAGGTTTGGTGGTTTTTTGTTTTTTTTACTTAACCAGGCTTCGCTTGGCCGTTTTTCCTTTTCCTTGCCCTTCAGTATGCTGTTTAAACATTCTGCCAATTCTTTTTGAAAGTTGTTTGGTTGCTTTGTAAGAGTAGTTTGACAGAACTGGGCTTCATTCCATCTGGTTCTGGTGCTTTATTTGCCTTCATTTTCTCAAGTTGATTTTTTACATCTTCTTCTTTTATGTTGATTTCTTCCATGGGTCTAATCTCTGTCTCTGTTAGATCATACACTCCTTGCATGTGTTCCCTTAAAGATATATGGCATTTCATCTGCTGTCCTAATCTTTTCACTATTTCTTCCATGCCATGTTTGTACTGTTCTTTCCTTGCTTTGCATTTCCCATTCCTATCTCTCCTATTTTTTGTTTTCTTCTTTTTGTATATTTTTGTTTTGTTTCCCAGAATTTTAACCAAGCTCTTTCCCTAGGGGTTTTTTTTCCGCCCCTTCATCTCTTGCTTATTTCCGTCGAATATTCTTATCCATTCTTTTTCTGATGTGGTCTTTCCTCTCAGCATGTCTATATATTCCCAGATTTTCCTGTGTCTGTTTTTATCATTCATTATCTCATTTCTTTAAACCTAACCTTTTCTTCATATTCTTCATATGCTTTCTTAATTATTATCTGTACTTTTTTTTTTTTTTTGTTTTTTTTTGAAGATATGCTTCTTCAAGTATCTTTTCTTCTATTCTTGTGGATTTCCTTTTTAATTTGTTATATATCCTTCTTTGGGCTTATTTCCTTCTTTATTTCATTGGTGACCCATACTGGTTCTATTTCTTCTTGCTTTCCTGTCTTTATCTTCTTTTGATTATCTTCTCTCTAGGTTATTTGTTTTTGCTTCACTCATTGTTTCTTCCAACTGGTTAGATCTCCTTTTCTGTCTTGTTGGCTTACTTTATACTCTATATATTCAAGGTATTTCCTGGTGGGCTCTCTGTAACTTCAAATTTCAAATATTTGATTTTTTTGTTTCATTTCTGAATGTTTTCCTTACTTTAGTGTTCATTCTGAATTGGACCTTTATGAGGTGATGGTCTGATAGGTCATATTCATATTTTCCCTCATCTATCTCCATACATTCATAGTTTCTATACATATTTTGGTTGACTAGGGCAAAGTCTATAGCGCTGTTCTGATCTCCTCTACTCCAGGTTATCTCTCCTTTGCAGCTGGGATCTCCATTTAATAGCGTTAGGTTATATTTTTCCATTAGGTCCATAACATATTTTCCATTTTGGTCAAGTTCTTGTGTCCCTATGAAACCTAAATGCCCATTGAAATCCCCAAGGACAATCACAGGCAGGTCTGTGGCTTTCTCTATTGCTACATGTAAGGCGCTTATTATTCGTTTATTTCTTTCTTTATCACTAGTTTGACATGTAGACTAGAATTTATGTTAAATATTGCTGTTCTATACTTAACCTTTACTATTAGAATGTCTTTGTGTTCCAACTTCCGACTTTTCTGTTTCCATCTGGATCTCTCCTTTGGTTCTATACATTATTAGTAAACCTCCTCCTTTGGTGTCGTCTTCATCTCTCATTGAGTCTACCACTCTGATACTTGTTGGGAATAGTAATTTTTGCTGTTTAAGGTGTGCTTCTGTGATGCACATAATTGTTTTTTCTTTTGTTATCTCCACCAGCTCGATTATTTTTGCTTCTGTCAGTCCTTGGGTGTTTATAAGCTTTATTTCAAAATTTCTTGAAGTATCTTCCGTCTTCCTCACTATCTTACCACTTTCTCTATTTACAGAATTGCTTCTATCATCTAACCATTTATCTATCTTTTGCGAACAACTTTTTTCTTCTAGGTCTAATAGTCTAAGATTGTTACTAAAGCTACTTCCTTCACCTACCTGCCCTATACATATACAAAATATTATATAAATAAAAGATTTGGGAAGAAGATGTGGTATGGAAATAAATATCGGATGATAGCGTAATGGCTCGCTATCCCTTACTAATTAATGTTCTAATTTAACAAATATTCCATTCTTTTCAACATATACATATATATACTGGAAAATATTTTATATAATAATATTTTATGATCTTTAGACTATATAATACTATATTTCTTAAATATAAATTTTCTATTAATTGTTCCCGGCATCGGACCTAGTCCTTCCTCGTAGACCGTAGTGACTGTGGCGGGCGGGTAGCTACTATAATCGTTCGAAGCAGTGATCGTTGTTTTCATCGTTACTTTGCGTCTCCTCCGCTACTTCAGTTACTTATTTAAGTAATCAATTTACGTAGGACAAATTCTACTTAAGATGTTGGGAAGAGCTTCCAGATTGCCCTGCTCGAGAGAGAGAGAGCTGAGATTGGATATCACCCTGCAGTGTGGACAGGCCTTCAGGTAACTCCTGCCCTCGGCCTCCCGTCTTTCTTTGGGTCCATCCGTTTGATCAGGTTACGATATGGTGGTTGGTATAACTACTAGGTAGTATTTATTATGCTACTACTATATAACTGAACCACCTAGTTCAGGCTTACCTACTCCTAGCTAAGTACCTATGGTATTAGCTACCTAGCTACTACCTACTACCTAGTTGGTAGTAGTATTTACCATGGAAATTGAGTTTTTAGTACCTTAGTAGCCTAGCTAATTTGGTTGCTTATCAACAATTTACGGTTTTTTTTGGCTGTCGACTGTAATTAACCTCAAAACACATTTAGGTAGTATAGGCCCTAGGTACCCATGTTTATTGTATGATGGCCATCCTGGAATGTTGTCGGCCCCCGCTAAGTAGGTAACACCGTTTACTAGGGTAAAAAACCGCATGGTACAGGGGTGGACCATGTACGATCAGTGTGTACAACCCCAAGAAAAGTACATTATAACGCGTCCTGACACGGGAGTAGAGGTCTTTAGCTCCGTTTCTCACCAACAACAAGTCGCGTCTGATGCCCATCTCCGATGTCAGGATGCGTTGTAATGTACTTTTTTTTGGGGTTGTACACATTGATCGTACATGGTCCACCCCTGTACCATGAGGTTTTTTACCCTATACCTAGGTACAGATAGGTTAGGTTAGTACCCTATAATTCCTTTTAGGCTGCTTAGTGGGTATACTAGCTACATAGCTCGCTAATACATAGATTTCCTTAGCCAATCCCTTTTTGAATGCATGGTTCCCGTTTGTCTTACATAGGCTATTTACGATGGCCATCATAGCTAACTAGCCTATAAATAGGATGTCTGTGCCCCCTCCCTGTGATTTAGCCTAACCCACTCAAAACCCCCGTTCCCAAATAGTCCCCGATAGAGATGTGAGGTTACCTAATACCTAATAATTGACCACCAGCATCAGACACACGAAAAGCATAGTTAGTAGCTAGGAAGGTTAGTAGGAGAAATGGTAGGCCAGGTAGGTGTGCTGTAAATTTATTTTGTACATATCTATATTTTATAACTTTAACAAAGTCACTGCTAAGAGCTACAAATCTCTATACCCCATTTTCTTTAGTATAGGTAAGCTCTGCAGAAATTTTAAAACTATATTTTAAGTACTCTGATTAATTTTATTTAGCATTTAAAATATTTGATAGATAAATTTAATAAACAGATTTAACTGTCCTTTCAAATTAGTTAAGAAATTTATTTAATTGATTTTGGGAGTGATAACCATTGACCTCGCATACGCTTTTTTTTTCTAACTGGATATCGGTACAGCAGCCGTATCCCTGATTGTGATAGATATTGGTACTGCTGTGAATTGTGCATGCGCCAACCCTTGTTTACCGCCTCAGGCAGAGCAGTGATAGCAAGAAAATAACGATCCAGCAACGTGAGCCGTGTAGTAATACATAAATTTTCGCTGAAAAACAGATGTTTTCAGGTTTCAACAAGCTGAAAAAGGCAATAGACATCTACAAAGAGTCAAACTTCTAGAAATTGTATATCCGTAGGTCACGAACGATTGAATTGGCCCTGAAAAGAGCTCCGAAGAGGAGACTCAAAGAAGATTTGAAGCTTAGCCAGTAAGGTAGTGCAGCAGTCAGTAGTGCGTCCAATATGGGAAACATGCTGTTAATATGGACCTGATTTGGAGGATTACTGGCGATTGATTAGGCCGTTTGGTAGTTTTACTTACTACCATGAATACAGCAGAGCTCGATTTCTGTGGACGTCAAGTCTTTTTTTTTTAAATCCTTTTCGGATATACAATTTCTGGAAGTTTGACTCTTTGTAGATGTCTATTGCTTTTTCCAGCTTGTTGAAACCTGACAACATCTGTTTTTCGGCGAAAACTAATGTATTATTACACGGTTCAGAGGAGATTCAAAGAAGATATGAAGTACCACAGTTGTATTTTTCATGTATATAATAAAAATCTAAGTACTACAGTGGTACCTCGAGATACGAAATTAATCCGTTCTGAGGCGGCCTTCGTATCATGACTTTTTCGTATCTTGAAACGCATTTTACATGTAAAATGGCTAATCCGTTCCAAGCCCTCCAAAAACACCCCAGTAAATTTCATAATAAAGCTAAATTGACCTATAAACAATGAAATACTACAACAATTTGGACCATTCAATACCTAACATAATACATACTAGTAGTACTAATATGTATGTACCTGTAAATATAAGTAAAGTGTATTAGTGTACATGGTATACAAGACATACTGTACGTACATACGTACGTATGTAGTAAAATGTGGAAGCTTACCTTTCGAGTGAGGCTATCTCCGAAAGTGGCGACAGAGGAGGAGGACAAACGGCAGATACCTACACTTAACTGTACGAAACACATAAGAAAATGTCAGGAAAACATAAACTAAACTTTACGAAACACATTAACAAAACTGTAACACTTAACTTTACAAAAACCTAAAATTAATTTTTTTTTTTTTTACTTTTTGATTTTTAATTTTTTTTACTTTTTTATTTCAACTTCTTCACCACTTTCAACTTTCTGTTTTTTCATAGTATCACTTGGTTCTTCCTTTTTGCTTACTCCTACTAAAGGCCTCTTTAAAAAATAACTATCCAGGGAAGATTGCTTCTGCCTGCTTTTGGCAATGTTCCTGAAACGACTCAGGCAAACGTCTCGAACTGTGCAAGCATACGACCTGTGTAAGCCTTTTCGGGGTGTCTCCTTTCTACGAAAAATTGCACCTTATGAAAAGCAGCTAGAGCATCCTTAATTTCTGCCGTTGTCATAGAGTCGTCGTCCTCCTCGCCGCTGCTAGAGAACTCTTCTTGAACGACGTTATGTTACATGGCCTCTAACTCCTTCAGGTCATCCGTCGTAAGCTTCTCTTGGTGCTCCTCGAGAATATCATTGATGTTGTCCTCGTCGACGACTAGCCCCATGGACTTGCTGGGTGCAACGATCTCGTCAAGATCTGGTTGCGAAGCAGTTTCAGGATCATCAACTGTTCCTGAATCTGCAGCACCAGCTTCACCCACGTTGAATCCCTCGAAGTCTCGGGCGGATACGGTATCAGGCCAGAGTTTCCTTCACGAGGAATTCAAGGTTCGCCTCGAAACCTCCTGCCAAGCTTGGTCGATGAGTCGGATGCATATGACAATATCGAAATGCTCCTTCCAAAATTCACACAAGGTGAGGTTTGTGGTATCAGTGATGTCAAAACATCTCTTGAAAAGATGTTTCGTATACAGCTTCTTGAAGTTCGATATCACTTGCTGATCCATGGGCTGGAGGAGAGGGGTGGTGTTAGGCGGAAGATAAAGAACCTTGATAAACGCATACTCCGCTAGGATATCTTCATCGAGGCCAGGAGGGTGAGCAGGGGCATTATCCAACACCAGCAGACATTTCAGAGGGAGGCGCTTCTCTTCCAAGAGTTTCTTCTCTGTCGGGCCAAAACACAGATTTACCCACTCGGTGAACAAAAGCCTCGTTACCCAGGCTTTCGCATTAGCCCTCCACATCACTGGAAGCTTCTCTTTAAGCACTTTGTGGGCCTTGAAGGCTCGAGGAGTCTCCGAATGATACCACAAGTAGGGGCTTCACCTTGCAATTCCCCACTGGCGTTCGAACAAAGTGCGAGCGTAAGCCTGTCTTTCATAGGCTTATGCCCGCCGGGTAGCTTCTTCTCTTCCTGCGTGATTTACATCCGACGAGGCATTTTTTTCCAAAAAAGGCCAGTCTCGTCACAGTTGAAGACTTGCTGAGAACTGTAGCCTTCGTTGATCGTCATCTCGTCGAATGTCTTAATAAAGGCTTCGGCCGCTTTCGTGTCCGAGCTGGGCACCTCCCTATGCAGCACCACCGAATGGATGCCAGTCCGTTTATGGAATTTTTCGAACCACCCATGAGAAGCCTTGAACTCTGGGGTTGGCGTCGATGTCCCTTCTCCTCCATTGTCTTCGGCCTGGACAATCAAATCGACGAAAATATCGCTGGCCTTGTGGCAGATTGCCGTCTCCGTTATCGTATTGCCAGCGATTTCTCTGTCTTTTATCCAGACAAGAAGCAGCCTTTCCATTTCGTCGTGCACGTGGGTCCTCTTGCTGGACAAAATAGTCACACCCTTGGAAGGTGTAGCTGCTTTGATGACATCCTTCTGCTTAAGGATGGTGCCTATGGTCGACGGATTTCGGCCGTATTCCTTGGCGATCACACTCAATCGCATACCAGCTTCATACTTTTTAATTATCTCCATCTTCATCTACAAAGAAAGCATCCTCTTCTTTCCATGAACTTCAACTTTCTTGGGATCCACTACGTATATACTGTACGTAACTATGTTATGTAGTACAGTGGTCCCCCCGTATTCGCGGGGGATGCGTACCAGACCCCCCCCCGCGAATAGTTAGAATCCGCGAATGTTTGGAACCCCTATAAAAACGCTAAAAACAGCCTATTTTGTTAGTTAAAACTTAAGAAAAACCACTAAAAATTTTCATACTTGGTTTTTTTAATAGTTTTATCACAAAAAGTGCATTTTATGATGAAATTGATAAAAAAAACCAGGAATTTGTGGATATTTCTCATAGAAAAATGACCGCGAATGCGCGAATTTTTCCGCGAATAATGCAGGGAAACGTTCCTGAGAGAAATCCGCGAATCCGGAGAACGCGAATAAATTTTCGGGGGGTCCACTGTATACGTATGTAGAAAAGTTCTCACACAGCATGATAAAGTATGCTACAACGAAATCACTAACGAATTTACGTTAGTAAACGAAATCGTATAGAACGAACGAATTCCGCATGCTTACGATACCGATGATGCCGCGAAGTGGCCGAAAAAGCACCGCTACGTAGATGCATGATGGGATCATGGGAGAGATGCTGACCAATAGGAGAGAAGGATCTTATGGCGGTGACTAGCATCAATGGGAGAGCGGGAGGATGGTGGCGAGTCTACTCAGTTGGCGGCGTGCTAGTTTTAAAATTGTTATCGGTGGTCCAGGCGAATCTCGGACTTTACAGCAACAACCTTTCGTATCTTGAACAATTTTCGTATGTAGAGCCGCAAAAATCTTCGTTTGTTCCGATACGTAATACAAACCATCGGTCCTTTAACAATAGGAAGTAGCTAGCGGCAGCTGGAACGGTCGTAAGCTTCGAACAAGGGGAGAACGGTAGTTAACTGCTTGTCCGACAGTCGCGCACCGCGCGACTGGGAGGTAAACAAACCACTTTTGCTTTCGGCCGCGGGTGTGAAGGACGTGTTCGTCATCGCTCTCTGCCCGCTTCATCGTCGTATGCTTTGTTTATATTGTGTTTTCTACTAATGGTTTGTTTGACTTGAAAATGAAACTGTAAGTACACTGTTTTCATTTTCATTACTTAATTATGAACCAACATGGAGTTATCGCCGTAGATGCGGCGATTTCCTCTCTTTTCATGAATTGAACCCTTGAATTATGTCTCGGTGCCGAGGGCGGGCGCGCTCGCGCCGAGTCATGTATTTTGGGCGAAAGTGTGTAATTGAAAAATGTAAGTACTCTTTTCATTATATTTTTGCCCTGTGCGTTCGTTACCGAGAGTGTGATTGCGCTCGGCACAAGCCTTTTAATTTTGTATAATAGAATGCAATGAAAGTGGATTCGCAATTGCAATATTCTTTTCATTTTCATTTATTTATTTGCATGAAATTTAATTTTTGGATCAATTTTCGTTCTTACCCGGGAAATTGAATCCTTACGATTTTTTTATGTGAAAATGAAATCGCAAGTGCAGTATTCTGTTTCATTTTCATATATATTTTAGATAGCATCAGATTATTGGATCAAGTTTCCGTTCTTACCCGGGAATTGATCTTTTCCCCTTTAAGTTCTATGAAGTGAATCGCAAGGGCAGTATTCTGTTTCATTTTCATATTACTTTTCACTGCTGTGCGGGGGTAGGGGAAGCGAAGGTCTCCAGGAAGTCGTCGAAAGCTCTCCCGCGACTCCCTTGGTATCCGATTCTTCGTCTTCCTTCCTGCCCCCCGCTCAGCTTCTTCGTTGTATTTTGTATTTGGGGTCTTCCTTGCGTTCGGGGTGGGGCATGTCTTCCCCCGTGCGTGAGGGAACCCCTCTTACTAATCTATCTATGTTACCGCAGGTGCTACATCCGTGGGAGACGACCTTGGACAGGTATGGACCACCGCGGAGGCAGGGCGTGCCTAGCATCCACGGGCTGCTGCAGCGTCTAGCGAGGTCTGGGGCGGTCTCCACTACTACCACGGCCGCTTATGCTGCTCCCCCCCTCCTGGTCTACACTCCCCATGCTGTGTCGATGGACGCCGTCTGCCGCTACTAGGGCCGCAGCCGTACCGAGGTGGGGTTGCCGCCGCCGCCTGTTTTCTTCGTGTTGCCTGCCCCAGACTTCCCGGATCGTTTCCCAGGGGCAGCTCCGTCACCCCTGGGACCGGCCGCCAGGACCCAGGTTCCGCTGGCTGCCGTATGATTCTACGAGGCGATCGCTGGGCCTGCCGTACCTGCCGCTGATGTGATTCCCGCTGTTGGCTTGGCTGTCCCTTCTGGGTCTACCGCTGCCGCTGTTCCTGCCGCTCCTGAGCTGGTTGCTGTTCCTGTCGCTCCTGGTTCCTGTGCCTGTCCATGCTGGTCCTGCCCACGGTGTGTCTTCCCCAGTCCCAGGTCCTTCCGGACAGGTGCAGTCGGGCCGTGTTGCTTCGGCAATAGCCCCGGCTCCGGCCTGGATGGAGGACCTGACGACTGTCCTGCGTGAGCTGACGAGGAAGAGGAGAAGAGGAAGGTGTCATCTTCGTCTTCATCGTCTGCTGCTGCCTCTTCCCCTTCGACTTCTAAGCCCATAAGCCGAAGAAGAAGAAGGCTGCCTTCCCCCCTAAGAAGTCTCCTTCGGGAACTTCTAAGGGCCCCGTCCCACCCCGGTGGGACGGGGGGTCCTTCTGCTGGTCCTCCTGCTCCTTCGGGAGCGGGGCCCGTCTCCCCTTCCGTAAGGAAGAGATAGACGGGGACCGAGGAGTATCGGTTAGCTCTGGTACTCCTCGCCTGGTGCTAGCGGCGATGCCGCTACGCCAGGTTCCGGCTCGGTCTCTCGTTCGCGAGAGATCCCGAGTGTACGTTCTCCCTCGGAGACCGTGCAGCCAAGTTTCGGCGCCAGAGTTCGCTCGGCGCCAAGACGCGGCACGGAGCAGAAGGCTGGTGAGACGCTCAGGTGACTCTTGCCAGGCCAGCGGCCGCTCTTGCAGCGACCAGCTGGTAACCCGGGTTTTCCCCCCCTAAGAAGAAGCTCCTTCGGGACCTTCTAAGGGCCCGTCTCGCTCCGGCGATTCGGGGAGCTCTTCTGCTGGTCCTCCTGCTCCCTCGGGGAACAGGGCCCGTCTTTTCTTCTACCAAGGAGAAGAAGACGGGGACCAGAGGAGTACCAGCTTCGGCTGGCAGGCGCTCTGCCTGGTTCTAGCGGTTCTGCCGCTAAACCAGGATCCGCCTCAGCTTCTCGTTAGCGAGAAAGTACAAACCCCCGAGTGGAACGGTCCTCCCGAGGGAGACCGTCCAGCCAAAGTCTTGACACTCGAGCTTCGCTCGCCGCCAAGACCGAAGCGCGGAGCAGAAGACTGGCGAGTGTCGTGCAGACGACTCTCGCTAGGCCAGTGGACGCTCTCGCAGCGACCAGCTGGCTGCTCGGGTTGACGTGACGGTCCGCTGACCAGCCACGGGTTGAGGCGAGGAAGGGGTCCCCGCGGTCGTCGGTACCAGCCACGGCTGGTACCAGCGGCTCGAACGCGCCGAGAGGACGCTCGCCTCCGGGGTCTCACCGCGACAACGAGCCTAGCAGGTCACCTGACGCCGCTTCCCATCGGGTACCGGGCGAGACGGTAACAACAGCAACAGCTTGCCTGACGCTAGAGATCAGCGTCGACGTTCTCAGCCGAGCCTCTAGCCCCAGGCGAGCGGCAAGGCTAGGCCTGCTGCTCGATCGCCACTGCGGGTGGACGATCAGCAGCAGCCCTCCAAGCACGCTGGTCCTGCCAGCGAGCTAGGGAGGAGCGTCAGGTCTGCCTCTCCTGTACCTTCAACCTCCTCGGGCTACACCGGGAGGAGCGAGGTACCTATGAGTGATCGCGAGAGGTGCGCCCGCTCGCGATCCCGCTATGACGCCGTATGGACCAGGCACGGTTCTAGGGGGGGGGGGACCGACCAGGACATACGCGCAAGTAGCTGGAGGCGAACCGTCAGGGTCTGCCGCTGTTCCTCCTTCTGAAGGAGGAGTATCTCGGGATCTGTTCTTGTTGGAGGGACTGGACGGTCCTACTCCGCAAGACACGGTTACTCCCGAGATACAGAGGAATTTGCAGAAGTCATTAAGCTGATTCGTCAGCATAATGACCTTGCGGAAGGATTGCCGCTCCCACCAGCAGAGCCCACGTCTCTGCTCGAGTCGTTTTGGGGCCCGAGAGGGAACCCAAACCGACGGTGGGTCTGCCGCGATCGGAACTTGCCGATTCTGTCTCGAACCAGAGTCTCTCGTCTCCGGACAAGAAGGCTCTCTCAGTACTGGCCGGTCGATCAAAGCTACTTCCACCTCCTCTACTGCGACAGCGGCTTTTCTACGTGTCTTCGGACACCGTATTTTGAATACTCCTTCGGTCCTCCTGAGAGGTTTCGACCTCGACGAGGACTGGAATGAGGTCGGAGGACGGATCGGCTCTCTCCTGTCAGGTGTCGATCAGCCCCACCCAGACGACGTTCACAGTGGCGGCAGACCCTTACCTACAGTGAGAGTTCGTAACCCTCCGCGGGAAAACGTTTTCTCCTGACGATACGTTTTCCCAGACTCTGAGAGGCCATCGCCGCAAGGCGATGGCTGTTCCTACTCTTCTCCAACTGCTAGTTCCACTGGGAAAGCGAGTGAGTATCCAATTCCTCCCCCATTCCCTCTCTCCTTACGGTTACGAGGGAAAGGGGAGGGATCCTACAGAGATTTCTCTGTTAGGATCCCACGTTCGGGGACTGCGCTACCGGGGGGACCTTCGGGTCCTACCTGAGGAGGAATCCTGCCCCATTCTCGATTTCTACGAGAATCGAGAGGACCACCAGCCGATATCGTTGACGAATTCGGTGTGGGTTTCGCAGACTGCTTAGAATTCTACGGAATTTCTAACGCATTCAGTGTTCGAGTTTTACGATCTCCAAACACCTTACGCGAGACCACGGTCCGAAAGTGAGTGAGACAGAATCCCCGATATACACGATAATCGGGAAAAAAAACCTCGCTATTGCTCGAATTCCTGGAATTTCTAGCATTGGAAGAAGACTGCTGCTGAAGAAAAACTATCTCACAGTAGGCGACTAACCTGGACTAGAGAAGATCGGACGGGATATGCCATTTTGGCTTGAACTATCGTCTTAGTATTCTGTTCACCATTGAAGCTTTCCTTCGAGGAAGACTTCTCCTTCACATCTCTCTTTGATAGAGATCGAAGGTGGTCGATCTCCAATCCTTATTTTGTTTTCTTGAAGGAAAGAATTTAGGATGGAGATCGTTGTTCAGAATCCTACAAATATACTACGTATATTAACCTCGCGACATGATTCTACTAAGCAGTTGAATTGTCCGAGGTGTAGCGCATATCCTAGTTAATCTACGGATTGCGACTTATAAGAGAAAGTATTCTAATTGAACTGCAACTCGGGGTTGCCTGCAACCTCCCAGGAGTTTTCAGTTTTCAATTTTTATATACTTATGGTTTTGTCACGACAACACCATTTCAACTTTTATATTTACCGAAATTCGTTTCGCCTAAATATAATTGCTCGAGCATATCTTTTATGCTCGGTAGTTCTAGCCGAACGCATTCCTTCGTGGATTAATGGATTACCTGGCAACTCAGGATGACGAGTCAGCGAGAGCTCAGGCTCAACTACTGCGTATTGAACTGCCTGATAGCAGCTCAGTATCAGCTGGGCCTCCGATATGCACGGTCATGTATGTCTCTCTCTGCCCTGCTTTGATTGACTACCGAACCGTATCTCTGCCCAACATCATGGACTTAGGTCTCTGATTAACGGGGATTCTCGCAATAATGAAGGACCATCTACTGCTGTGACGCTAGATTTCCCTTCCATCGCCTTCGACATTTGCGAGAATTTTCAACAGAGATATCTCTTGGACTCTTTCATCTTTCTGTTTTACCGCACGGTAACAGAATCTGGTACAAGTCTCCCGCTGCATCGCACTGCGATAATGCGAATGATTTTGCAGACATCTGAGTTTTGTCTTTCAAAATATCTCTTATTCGTAGGTGTACAATTGTTCATTGTTCAACCGAATTACGAGATGTGTCAGAAGACATCGCCTACTCTCCGACCTGACAGCTACTACTTCCAAATGTTCAGCCCATGAGAAGCAGTTCTTCAGGCGGCTTTTTCTTTCCCCTGTGTCATTGACTGAGAACCGCCCCGCTTTCATTGCAACTACGACTTCTCACCGGACAGCAATGAAATAGCGGTTAGCGTTTTCAGTCATTTGTAAGCACAGGTTATGAATCTTGAGATCCTTCTCTCGATTCATCTGTGAAGACGTAGGTTGCATTCATTTATTCTACCTTCGTCTTCAACGGTACATAGTGTTGTTTCTCCTTAGCTGAGATTCAACAACCATGAGATGTTTTGCCTTCAGGGACCTCGGTCTCTAGAAGGCAATTGACTTTCGCCTGTTGGGCACATGCCTTAAGAGAATCATCACCTCGCTGTCCGGCATTGGTGACAAACAATACATTATTTGTTTGGTCTCTCGGCATAACCCTTTAAAGCGAAGGTCACGTGACTTACTCGGATGCTTTGACAACTTGCCTCCTACCGAACGCAGTCAGTCGGCAGCTGTCAGAGCGCCCGAGTCAGTTACGAACTACGCTGTTGACTTAGTTCGGTTGTTACAGAGCAATCATTACTTCGTTTTAATAGCTTGTCACAGTACCCATACCATGACACCCACCATGGAGTGTCGGTGTCCTATCCACTACCGAGAACTTCGCTGCATGGGGATAGGAGGATGCTGGACATCACCGAAGTAGAGAAGAGGGATAGGTCATGCGACTATTTCCTTCTTTTCCTCTGAGGAACTGCATGACTTCTCCTGCGAAGTCAAGCATCCAGGGGATGGGGATCCGTGACGCTCGATTTCGTACCGAACTTCGTAGCGAAGACTCAGAACCCTTCGGTCCCTGACGATTGGTTCGAGTCGTTCACAATCCCCTCCCTAATGGACTTCACCGCCTTCGATGCGAAGGAGATGCTGCCATTGTCCGCAAGAACTTCTCCGTGGCGCAGGTACTGAAGGCAGGGGTCTGGTCAACCAGACCACATGCCCTTCCCTCTACCTTCGGGATATTGCCCACAGGTCCTTGGATCTTTTTCCTTGGGACCCGTGGTGGCTGCTCAACACGTTGTAGCGAACCCAGACCCTCGCAGGCTGAACAGCATCGAGTCCTGGCCTGTGACCATAGAATGGATGAGTGAATGAGATGTGACTGGCTCCTCTTCCCATCTTTTTCTTCCCCTCTACCTGTGGTTAGACGGGACACTGTCGTCACCCTGCTGGATAAGGACAAGATGCAGGTGAGCTACTCAACAGAGCCCCATCCTATCCCTTTCACTAGGGATAGGAGCGTATATCCACCACTTCCTCCAACAAGGGGGAGGAAGTGGATGCCAGCTTGAGACAACCCATACTTTATGTTGCCTCTTGCAAACAGGAACAAGTTCTTGCTTGCTGGTACGAAGAGATACGCTTGCCTCTCTCATAGTACTCGGCCCAGAGGTCTGACCATTGATCCTGCGGTGCACACCCCGATCATCAATCGGACAGAGGCTTGATCCCTCCCTCGCTCTTACGACCAGGGAGGCATTCCAGGGATGGCGAAACACCGTCTGTTCATCAAAAGACTCAGATTCCTCCCACCAAGAAGTGAGTCTTCCTATTGTTAAAGGACCGATGGTTTGTATTACGTATCGGAAGGACAAATGACAATTTGTCGAAAATTGCATTTTTCCTAACTATACAAACCTGAGGTCCTTTACATATAGTCCCTCCTCATGCCACCCCTCACTCTGCGTATTTTGCATGGGCCAAAAGCAAAAGTGATTTGTTTACCTCCCAGTCGCGCGGCGCGCGACTGTCGGACAAGCAGTTAACTACCGTTCTCCCTTGTTCGAAGCTTACGACCAGTTCCAGCTGCCGCTAGCTACTTCCTATTGTTAAAGGACCTCAGGTTTGTATAGTTAGGAAAAATGCAATTTTCGACAAATTGTCATATTTGCTTTCGTATCTCGAATTTTTCGTAAGTTGAGCCTTTCTTATCTCGAGGTACCACTGTATTTTTTAAGTATTATTGTGATTTGTTCCAATACGTATACAAACCCTCGGTCCTTTAACAATAGGAAGGTAACTTAGCGCAGCTGAACCGGTCGTAAGCTTTAAACAGGGGTTCGGTAGTTAACTACTTGTCTGGCAGTTGGCGGTCAGCACGACTGAGGAGAGAGGAGTCACTTTGCTTTCGGCCGCGCTGGTGGATGGACGCATTGCTCACCTCTCTGCTCGCTGTTTCGTCGTATGCTTGGTTTGCTTCATATCGTGAAGATATTTTGCCTTTTTCTCTATCTAAGGTGCAAAACTAACCTGAGTACTTGGTTGTGTTTTGTATTTTCATACTGTGTTGTTGTTGGAATTATGGATTCCTGAGAGCCGGAAAGACCCCCCGACCCCCCATCAACCGCAGATTGTGCCCTGGTGTGGAGGGCCGTAAGTGTGGGGCCTTTCAGTCCACTTTCGAGGTAGACCCTCATGAATTGTGTGCTCAGTGCCGAGGGTGCGAATGCTCTCACACTGAGCCCTGTGAAATTTGTATTGTTTGGTCGGAGGAGCAGTGGGAGCGGTATTAGGGAGGAAGAAGCTGCGTAAGCCGGCCAGGGAGTCATCGGAGGGTTCTCCTGTTTACTCCCATGGTTACAGACATATCATCTTCTTTCTTCCCTCCATCTCAGCTCCCTGCGTATGGCTCCATCCCCTTCGGGGCGGGGTATCTCGCTCCTTCTCTTCCCTCGATCAATCGAGTGTAGAGGAGGGGGCTAAGTACCCCGACGTGCAGTTGTATTCGGGGTCGCCCAACACTCCCTTTCTTCCTCAGATTTGCCTGCCACAGGGGACGATCTCGGCCAGGTCTGGTACTCGCTGGGGCTCCAAGGGACACAGAGTGTTCAGGGGCTGCTCAGTCATCTGTCGAGAGGACCAGGCCGATAACTCATGGCCCGATCACGACCACATCCACGCCAAGCTACGCTGCTCTGCCACACCTGGTCTATACCCAGCATGTTGCCATGGTTACTCCGACAGCTGCTGTTCAGGCGCCGCTGCCGGATGTTAAGAGGTTTACCGTGACGCCACCACCGCCTGGTTTTTGCCGCTCTTGCTCCAGCCCCTGACTTTCGGTGTCCCAAGAGCTCTACTTAGACTTCCCGCCAGTACAGAGGATGCCGCTGGCTCCTGCCCCACCTCCTGTTCCTGTGATCGCTGGCCGCTCCAGTACCAGTTCCTGCCGCCATCCTTTCTGCCCGTGGTGTTGCTTCGGCAACTGCCCCGGCTCCGTCCTGGATGGTAAGACCTGACGGTGGTCCCTGAGGAAGCTGGCGAAGAAGAAGAAGAAGAAGAGGAAGGTGTCATCGTCTTCATTGTCTTCTTCGTCGTCGTCTGCTGCCGCCGCTTCCCCTTCGACTTCTAAGGCCCCACAGCCGAAGAAGAAGGTAGCCTCCTCCCCCGCTAAGAAGGCTCGCTCTGAGACTTCTAAGGGTCCGTCCCACCCCGGTGGGATGGTTGGGACTTCCGCTGGTCCTCCTGTTCCTTCGGGAACGGGGCCTGTCTCTCCTTCCGCAAGGAAGAAGGAAACGCTCACCTTAAATAAAGGTGAGCGAGCCCAGAATATTCTGGCATTACCATATAGCTTTTTTTCTCTGGTATATTTAGCAATATTTATACCTAGAAATGAGTGCTAAAGGAACCATTTCACAGGGCAACACAGGTCACTGCCCAGAAATAGAATTTTCCTTTGTCAAAATCCCTTTTTCACAGCCGTATATGGCTGTAGAGTAGTATTAGTCTTTTTGCACTAGCTATGTAAAATTTTAATTTGAATTGTCATACCATATGCACTAATAGCCTATGTACTAATTTGTTTAGTTAGCCTATGCCACTGTTTTAAATGGCTTTAGGTTATTTAATTATGCCAAGGATACTGTTTTTATCCAGTTCTAGGTTAGCTGCTGAGAAGGATACTTGGCATTAAATGGGATGATTATGTTAGAAATGAAGACATCAGGGTGAGATTGAGGCAAAGGCCAGTCAGTACCAGGTTGAAGAGGGGAAGGCTGAAATGGTTTGGACATGTTGAGAGGATGGATGGGAATAGAGACCCCAGGAGAGCACTGAGAGCAGTACAAATAGGAAGAAGACCGCTGGGCAGACCAAGAACGAGGTGGATAGACATAATTGTCAGGGATCTTGAGGATGAAATCCAAAACTTAGAGGAAGCAAGGGAAATGGCTCGGGATAGAGACAGATGGAGAGGAACTGTATCAGCCTTATGTCACTGGCCAGTGGCGGGAAGATAAAGGTAAAGGTAAGTCTAGGTTATTTGGGCTAAACTGCCACTTAGTGCACCAACACTAGGATGTTTCCTAAATTGTTCTCTCTCAGCCTAGTACATCTAGGGTATTGCCTATTCCAGATTATCCTAGATCAAATGTAAAGGCTATATAAAAACAGAAAGTTACTTACATCTAAAATCATAGGCTAACATCTTTTGTCTAACTCAAATTGTTTATATCTATCCCTAGGCTATTTGGTCTACAAACTTTCTAATATGAAACTCACTGATGTGAAATTTTATTGGTAGGCTATCACCTATAAATTATTGTCTGATCCTGGTTAATTTACCTTTAAAGGTAGGGGATTAACTAGTTGTAATTTGTAGCCTTCAAGATAGGCTACTACCTCATAGTCCATTTGGTCCATGTACTGATTTTGGTCTACTATAGTTAGGCTAGCCTATCACCTAGCCTACGTTATTGTCTAATCAGTCTAGATTATTTGATTCCCTTTTAAGGGTATGAAAATGATAGTGTACAGTATTCAGACAATGCTTGAGTATACAGGCTATATAAAAAAGGAAAATGACTGAACCTTAAAGTCTTTGGTGGAAACTAAGGCTACTGCCTAGTCCTATAGCCTAACAGGATATGTCCCTAAATCTTACCTTAATTCAGGTTACTGTGTATTCCAAGTTATTTTTGTTCACTCTTAAGAAGGATATATAATCCTAGGTTATAAGCTACAGACAATATTTACTACAGTCTAGCTAACATATTCTCATGAATCAATGTAGGTTGTAGACTACTGCTTAGTAGGCTATTGCCGACATTGTTATGAAGGGATTATCTGTAGTATATTAATAATAATTGTGGAACATTTCTTCAGATAAACTTCTAAATAAAATTATAAATTCCTCAAAACAATTTTTGCTTCTACAAATAGCCAACGATCACAAAAGGTAAGAAGTTCCGACAGTACTGACGAAAAAGCCAGTTTATGGCTTTTCACGTACAGTAAAATCATTGTTCCATGGTTTAAACTAAGAAATAACTGAAACTTGAAATTATGTACTCAGCTTTTAAGTTAGATGTTTCCATGAACTTCGGTAATGAAATCAATAAGCGAAGGAACGAAACTCAGAGCTAACGATCCTGTATCGATAGCATAGCTCCAAAGTGTACTGGTGAAAAACGATGGTTTCATACAATCAACTTACCTGTCAGATATATACATAGCTAAGACTCCGTCGTCCCCGACAGAAATTCAAATTTCGCGCCACTCGCTACAGGTAGGTCAGGTGATCTACCGGCCTGCCCTGGGCGGCAGGACTAGGAACCATCCCTGTTTTTTATCATATTTTCTCTGTCGCCGGTGGTATCAACATTGTTGCTATTACCTCCTGACTTAGATTCTTATTTCATCCTTTGATCATCGTTTCTCGGCTTTTTGGTGACTAACCGGGTCGTGGTTTTTGGCATTCGCTACTGTGGACTGTTTTTGGAATTGCTTTTTGGATTTTTCTCAGTATGTCTGATTCAAATGTGAGTGTGAGAATGTGTGTGAATGTAGGCTGCAGGGTGAGGATACCGAAAGCTTCGG
>NC_087203.1:30205386-30228139 GCF_015104395.2 Macrobrachium nipponense | reverse complement strand
GTTAAAGTTCCTTACTTAAGCATATCAGTGTCGTGAGGCTATTGTTCAAGGTGCCTTTTAAAACTGGCTGTGACCAGTTTAATTGGGGCATTGACGATGAGTGTGAATTCATATGTACATGTACAGACTATGTCCATTCTTAATGGCTTCGTTTAGCCAAGAACTAGGGAGACAGCTACGGGAGAAAGCAGAATGCGGATGGCTCTGCGAAAGTTCTATTTGTTAGTGTTGACGTTCCAGGCTGCAATGGGTAAGTGTTATCATACTTTAGCCAAAGGGATGGCTTGTTGTCTGTTTGACATTTTGTAAAGATGTTCCATTTCATTTGATCTTTTGACTTTGTCTTTATGATTGTGTGTGCTCACTAGTGTCTGTCTTTAAACTGCTCGTTTTAGGGGCTGAGCGTCTAGTGAGGGGCGACCGATGTCCAGGGACCGAGTCCTAGTGAGAGGACCGAGTGTCCTAGTGAGGGACTGTATGGAGAAGATGATAATTGGTGTGACTAATTACTGAGTAAGACATTTAAATACCGGAGGGTTATCTGAGTTAGTTGTCTGTGAGACTTGAACTATTATCATTCCATTAATTATCTTGTAGGAACTTGAATTATTCAACTAATACTTTGCTTTGAATAAAACGTATATATTTTTTGTAACTCCGACTCTAATTTGATGACCTGATGGAATGGAGAGAGAGAGAGAGAGAGATAAGAGACTGATGGTTACCAGTTCGCCTAATGTTATGGCTAAACGCATACCAAATATTAAAGCTAGTGGGGGGGGGGGGGACGCCCTTCGCTGGTAATAGTTGGTGGCAGCGGTGTTCGAACGATAAAGCCTTTTGTGAGATTGTGGAAAATTGTTAGATTATTAGATTTCAGTTACTAAGTGAGGGGGAATGAGAAATATCTGTCCGTTAGCTGTGGTAATGGGAAGGGAAGGATTTTACTAGTGTCATCAATTTTGCCCAGAGCGAGATGCCTCGAGGGAGTTGGACTCATTCGAATTTGTGTGTGAAAGACAATCGAGTGCCTTCTCGCCGAGCGCGTTTGTGTTGTGCTGATGAGATTCACGTGTTTATAATTGAGCAGATTCCGGGTTTTCTTTCATTTTGAAGCGGTGAGTGTTACAAAATGTGTTTTTAATCCTGTTTTTTTTTTTTTTTTTTTTTTTTATCATTTTGTGAGTTGTGGGATTGGTTTAGGATACCACATTTTTTTCCCCATAGGAGTAGAAAGTGATGTGTTTTTTTTTATTGGTGCATGTTTAGAAGAGACGCATTCTTCTTTGTGTTGATATATGCGTGTGTATGAAAGGTTTTCATACATACAAAACTGTGCTTGAATTGCGTTTTTGCTTGGAGACAAAGAGTGCCCACTCGTTCTTACACGATCGGCATAATTTCTGCTGACTGACCCACAGGGGTATTGCAAGGGGAGGGTAGAAGTGGTCTGCCTCGGGGGGTACTCAAACACTGTTTTTTTTTTTTTTTTTGTGTCGGGGTATTGTGGGAAGAATTTGCCCTTGATAATGAATTTCCAATGCCACAGGACATCAGCTGATAATGATTGGTTGATGATGTGAGATGCCCGTAGGGTTTTCTTATTTTTTAGAAAGAGATTTTCTTTCTCTTGAATGAAGAGATAAGGAAATGAAGTGCATATATGTGTGTGTAAGTTTTTCTTATGCTTTGGAAGGCACAATAATAATGGGGACACAGTGATTAATTTTTTTAATGGGTGTTGGGGAGATTACTTTAAAATGGTGCTGAGTGATGGTGATTGCCGAGTTGCGCTGAATGGTGATGCCCGGTGGCGCTGACTGATGAGTGGTGATGACTGATGTTGTCAATTGGTGATGCCATTGCTGAATGATGATGATTGCTGACTGATGTTGTCAGGTGGTGTTGCCATTGGTGGTGGATGGGTGCCTCGTGTTGTATTTGGTTAATACTGGGGGATTGGCAATATTAATGCCCTTACTTGAGATATTTGCAGGAGAATTATTACTATGGAGAATTATTATTATTATTACTTAAGATATTTTACGGGGGGTTACTTAAGTAGAATTATCATTACTTGAGACATATTTTACGAGAGATTTGAGATATTTCATGGGAGATTATTTTATAATTATTACAGATAATTATATTATGGAAAATTATTACAATGAATCATGGGAGAAGTTTTGTGGTTAATTATTTATTGAGTTTTTATGACTTTGGAGAATATGTCAGTAGTTCATGGGTGATGAATCTGGCTGAATTTTGGTGAATTGTGCTGAATTTTGCTGAATCTTTGGTGAATTTTGTGCTGAATTTTTGGTGAATGGGCAAGCATTAACATTGGTGATGTTTTTTTACTAATACTGGTGACTTTGATGATAGCAATTTTGGTGATACTGCTGATAATGATACTTCTGATACTGGGGATTTTTTTTATATACTAACGTGGGTGTTGTAATGCTATCAAGGGTGGTGTTGCTTTTTTTTTGAATTTGGGAGGAACTAACGACTCATTTTTTTGGTTCTCCTTTTTTTATGAGTTCAGCAGAGAATTGCTTGACATGTACGTGAGTCACGGGGATAGTTAACAGTGCTGTTGATTTTTCTTTTTTCCTTTTTTGGAAGTTAGCCATAGCTGACACAAATTTTTTTTTTATCATGGGTGAATTTGAATTTATTTTTCTCTCCAGTTTGTGTGAGAATTTTTTAGTGTCTCAGTTCGTAAGTTAGAGTTATTGTTCGGGAACGTGTTTATGATTTCAGCTGTTTGATGCTGCAGAGAGATTTATGGGAGAATTTTTGCATTTTTTTTAATGCTTACGACATGGCACTACATTTTTTTCCTGGATATTTGTGTTCCAGAAACTGTGGGTTTCTTGCACAAGACCTTTGTTGTATTTGTGACAATTTTGCCAGAGATAGGAAACTTGGCTAAGTTTCTAGTGGCCTATGTCGTAGTGCATATGGAGAATTCTTTGCTTAGACACTGAATTTGGAGTTTTGTTATAATGAGTTGTGGCACATTGGTGATATTTTCTAGAATTTCCTGGGCAATTTTTATTTGCCGAGTTTTTGCCCTTTTCCAGCAGTTATGCTAAGCAGAGAGTTTATAGTTTTTGACTATAACATTGAGTTATTCTCCGGAGAATTAGAGGTATATTATTTTGGAGATATAATTTGAGATATAATATTGGAGATATAATATTTTGGCCATTTGATATTTTTTTTATTGTGTTGGAAATATAATTTCCCCAGTTTAGGCCTATGGTGGTGAGAGCTATGTTTAGTTCAATTATTTTGCAGCCATCTTTGTTGCAAATGGAGACACCTTTTTGAGGAGATACGTGGCAATATTTACGAGTGTGTCAACTAGATGCTTTGAGTGCATTTTTTTGGAGATGGAGTTACATTTTTTGATTATCCTGCTTGGAGATATATTATTCTTTAGAGACTTGTTTTATTCCACATGGAGTTATTGGTGAAACAGAGGTGAACATTTTTTATTGCTGGAGTGGTGTTTTTATTAACACATGGTTATTGGGGAATTAAGAGGGAATATGGTGTGGTGTGGTTATTAATTAAATGGAGGAAATATTTTTATCACTGGAGTGGTGTTATTATTAAGATGGCGATATATATTATGGAGGTGGAATTGATCTTTGGGGGTGACCTTTTTTGTGGTTATGATTTTTTTCTTGAGTTGAATTCCTGGAGTTTTTTGAGCCATGAGAAGAGTTCTGTGCTTCTTTTTGGTTTTGTGACTAATTGGAGGCGAGTGGCATTTGATCGTAGTTTTTTTTTATCCCGAGTAGGTAATAATTTTTTTTCATATAATTGGGCATTATCATGTGAGAGTTACGTCTTTAAGACAAATTTTAAACACCTTAGATATATCCTGGAGATAATTTAGTGAAATGTGCTTACTTAGTGTCAGTATGGAACCTTTTTTTTGAGAATCATGGGTTTCCGAAGTTGGAAGTCTGACTAGACATTTTTATGCTGCAGTTCGAGCACACGTGTCCGCAGGTGGATTTTTTGCTGAAACTGCTATGATGAGTCCGGTGTGCTGACTCTTTTCCTTTAGTGGTGATTGCTCAGAGTTTTGCAATATCTGGAAATGTTGGGACCATAGCTTTCAATGGAAAGGGTGCATGGTGGTAAGGTTTGCTTTCTTGCCGTGTCCGGTCGCTTGAAAAGTTGTGATGAGCAAAAATTCCGTAACTATGCATATTGCATTTGAGATTAATTATATGAGCAATAAAGGGTTTTTGCTGTTAAACATTGGAGATTTTTACTGATTTTGTGGGTTGTTCAAATATTAGAGCTTGAGAGAACATTTTTGATTTTTGGGGCTGGGCTTGTTACGTGACTTTTTTTTCTTTGGCTCATTACCTTTTTTCTTTTTTTTTACTTGTGGGAATTTGAGTTTTAAATGTGAGTGCAGAAGTCCATGGAGTTACTGTGATTTTTGGATTGTGTGTGCTGGTGTGTGAGTTTGGAGAATTGAGTGAGAGAACTTAATGTTTTTGTTTTTTGTTTTTGTTTTTGCGAGTTGTGATAATGACTTATGATTTGGTGGTCATATTAAATGGAGTTAATTGGGAGACGTTCAGTTGGTACTTTTGGGAATTTTTGAGGTCATTATTTGATAGAAGTAGTATGTCTGGGGTTAATTCTTTTTTGATTGACCGATGACTTGACTGACACACTTAAACACACCATAATCGTCGTTCCCCGACGCTAGCAAGACGCCCACCAGCCGTTGCAGAGATGTTGCTTTCGTTTGCCCAGGGTACTTACGAGAGTTTCTACGAGTCTACAGAGTTCTACAGCGCTTTTGGGTCTACAGAAGCCGTTGGATGTTTTCCACAGGGAGACATTTTGCCTTCCTACAGCTTGCTACAGTCTGTGCAGGAAGTTGCAGACAAAGAGGGATATTCAAGAAACCAAAATGAGAAAAATTTATACGCCCATTACTTTATAATGCCAGAGACATGCAGTTACTACTATATTTTATGTTTGATGCGGCCAATGTGTTTTTTTTATATATATAAGCTGCTTTAAGTGGCCTATGGCTAGGCAGGGGCTTGCCAGGGTAGTGGCCGAGCATTCTGTTAGACAAAAGAGGGCTATGATTAATGATATGTTTATTGTACCATTATAATGTGAGGTGCAGATTCATTATTTTTAACTTCCCATGGAGACAGAGTCTGAAGCGACGAACCATAAGCAATGCTGACATTCTTTTTGGGGTTTTTGGGGTGGTGGGGATGTTCAAAGTTCCTTACTTAAGCCATATCAGTGTTTGTGGAGGCTAGTTGTTCAAGGTACCTTTGAAAACTGGTTGTGAACCAGTTAATTGGGGCATTGACGATGAGTGTGAATTCATATGTACGTGTACGAACTATGTCCATTCTTAATGGGTTCGTTTAGCCAAGAACTAGGGAGACAGCTACGGGAGAAAAGGCAGAATGCTGGGATGGCTCTGCGAAAGTTCTATTTGTTAGTGTTGACGTTCCAGGCTGCAATGGGTAAGTGTTATCATACTTTAGCCAAAGGGATGGCTTGTTGTCTGTTTGACATTTTGTAAAGATGTTCCATTTCATTTGATCTTTTGACTTTGTCTTTATGGTTGTGTGTGCTCACTAGTGTGTTCTAATACTTTGCTTTGAATAAAACGTATATGTTTTTTGTAACTCCGACTCTAATTTGATGACCTGTGGAGTGAGAGAGAAGAGAGAGAGAGAGAGAGAGAGAGAGAGAGAGAGAGAGAGAAGAGACTGATGGTTACCAGTTCGCCTAACGCTATGGCTAAACGCATACCAAATATAAAGCTAGTGGGGGGGGGCGACGCCCTTCGCTGGTATATATATATATATATATATATATATATATATATATATATATATATATATATATATATATATATATATATATATATATATATATTTGAATACTTATCACATCACCGTGATTCATAAATCATTCAAGCTACAAATGTCCTTTAATATCTAATTCGCTCTACCTCGGAATTGATATAATTTCCATATATGTACCGAGGGGGAATTTTTTTAGCAGATTCTGTAGCGTCACTGTCCGTTCCTGATCTTGTTCCCCGTCCAAACTGGACGGTGGTTCGATCCCATGGGGGAACGAAATTATTATCAACTAAAAAAAATTCCCCCTTGGTACATATATGGAAATTATATCAACTCCGAGGTAGAGCGAATTAGATATTAAAGGACATTTGTAGCTCGAATGGATATATATATATATATATATATATATATATATATAGTATATATATATATATATTTATATATATACTATATATATATATATATATATATATATATATATATAAATATTTATATATATATATAATTATATTATATATATACGATATATATATATATGATATATATATATATATATATATATATATATATATATATTTATATATATATATATATATACATATGCTTAAAAAATCACAGTAGATGCACGTGACTTCATTAAATAAGCGAATACCACAGGAAAATGATAGTCAGAAATCCAAGCGCTTTCGTCTTTACTAAGACATTGTCAAGGAGCGAATGAATACAATTGGAGAGAAAGGTCTCAGGTACACAACAAGATCAAGAATACCAGATGGTTGATTGTCAAAAGGGTAAAAATTAAAAGAGATAATCCAGGATTATCAGATATCACACGGTCACAAACCTAAACAGATTTGACCCTAACTGAATTACAAAGTATTCTTTACAGTCCAAAACATGTAAAAACTGAATATATTAATTTTGTTGCTTATATTATTTTATCTACAATTTTTTCATTATGAAAGCATCAAGTTTAAATAAACCAAGGCTTAAATTTAGAACATTTCTATATTTGACTTGATGAAACAAGATTCAATGATATTCCTTTTATTTTAACTGTGTCATTACATGGTATTTAAGGCCTCTTGGCTTACTCCAGTTTAATAGGATGATCTAAATCTCTCATATGTACGAATGATGCATTCGATATTTGCCCAGTTCTCATACAGAATATTGGTGCTTTGTTTGAGACGTTGTGAAGAGATTTACCGGTGTGTCCGGCTAATAGACTTTATCACACTTTTTGCAGGAATTTCATATTATGCAGCCTGGAAGATCTTTAGGATAATTTTTGATTACTAAACTCTTGACTTAATATTACTGAAAACATTTATGTTAAAAAGCTTTAAAATTCTAGGAATATCTAAAAACCTTTCATCATAGGGTAATTTTAGAATGTTATGCTTACTAAATTCAAGTTTGTCATTAGTTGAATAAAATGTTTTTCTAGCTCTTTTCCATCCCACATCTTCAAAAGTCCTTGGGTACTTAAGTTTTCAATGCAATATCATAAATAGTTTTAATTTCAGCGTCAATAAACTGCGGGCTACAGACACGTAAAGCACTTAGGAATATCCAGAAAAAAGAGATTTAACATTTTGATGGCGATTGGAGTAGTAATGAAACAAAAGAGGCAATGTTAGTTGATTTCCGAAAGACTGAAAAGGTGAAATTTCTATAATTTCTATGGACAGTTACATCAAGAAAATTCAAATTACAATTTCTCTCTTCCTCTACAGTAAATTTTATAGAAGGGACTAAATTATTGAGATTATTAAGGAATTCCTGGAGATTTTCGTGAACTGGGCAAATACAGAAAATATCATCCACATACCTAAACCATATAACTTTTTGGGGCAAAATTCTCGATAAGAGTTTTGTTTCAAAAAATATCATGTAAATATTGCTAAGGACAGGAGATAAGGGATTACCCATAGCCATGCCAAACTTTTGTACAAAAAAATTCCCCATTAAAACAAAATTTACTATCATTGATACATAACCTTATGAGATTAATGAGTTTTACTACAGTTAAGGGAATGTCATGACGTTCTAATTTTTGTGTATTTGTTTATATTTTTATTTATTTATTTATCTATTAATTTATTTTTGTGTATTGGTTCTTTATTTATTTTTTCATTTTTTATTTTTATTTTTATTTATTTATTTTTTATTTATGTCTATTTATCCTTATTCATTTTTATTATTTATTATTTTTATTTATTTGCTTTTATTTATTTATTTATTTATTTTTATTTTTCTTTATTTATTTATTTTTATTTATTTATTTATTTTTATATATATATTTATTCATTTATTTGTAATTTTTGTTCATTTATTTATTTATTTATTGTTCTTTATTAATTTATTTATATTTATTCATTTATCTCTAATTATTTATTTTTATTTATTTGCTACATTTCTAGTTTCTTTATTTTTATTTATATATTTATTTTTATTTTTATACATGTTATTATTTATTCTATTTATTTATTTATTTATTATTTTTTATTCTTTTGTTTTTAGTTATTTTTTTTATTTTCTATATATTTATTTCTTCATTTCTATTTCTTTATTTTATTTATATATATAAAAATAAAAAATATATAAAAACAAATAAAAAAATTTTGAAAAAAAAATTGCACATCTAAAGGAGGACTAAAACCCGTTAAATATTTAATTTAATTTGATATATATTTTAAGTTTTTTTCAGTTTAATTTTTGAAACAAAAAGACAAAACCTAAATATATTGTGCAAAAACTGGAATATTTATTAAAACTTTTTATGCTATATTTATTGTCTCATTTTTAGGCGATTTTTATAATTATATTAAAAAAAAATCAGTCATAAAAATGAGTGTAAAATCCAAAAATTGAATAGTTATTTTAACATATTTATTTGAAATTCATTCCTCTTTTTGATGGATAATTTTTACTTCAAAAATCATTTTAGAAATTGGCTAAAATTAGGACAATGAACTTCAAAATAAAAGTAGCTTGTAAAAGGTTTAATTTGAATCTAATATTTTTAATATTTTGCCTGATTTTTGATGACTGATTTTTATTTCAAAAATTATTTTAAAAAACACCTGAAATTCGTGCAATAAATGTAACATAAAGTCATTTAAGAAATGTATAAATTTTTGCATAATATATTTTGAGAGTTTTCACCTCCTTTATTTTGGCGGATTTCTGTATAAAAAATGAATATAAGAATAGCCTGAAAAAGGCATCACTATGTCACCAAAATGCATCACTATGTCACCAAAGAAGAGGGCAAAATTCCCAAAAAGGGAGCCAATAAGCCCAAAGATATTGCATTTAAAATTACATATTTATATAGCTTTTCTCTGTTTCATTTTTGAACTATTTTTTATAGAGTTTTTATAATGATTAATTGAAACAGAAAACAGCCACCAAAGTAAGTGGTAAAATTTAATTATTTTTTATTACTTTTCATGTTACACTGATCAATCGACTAAAAATTTAGGCGATTTTCTAATTGATTTTTGAAATAAAAATTAGTTACCAAAGAGAGGGTAAAACTCCCAAAAATATTGTATTTATATAAATTCAACAGATTTTAAACAAAAATCTGTCATCAAAAATATGAAAAAAAAACTTTAAGATTTTGTACTAAGATTGAAATATTGTTTTAAACTTTTTATGTTACATTTATTTTCATATATTTATGCGATTTTTAAAAGCCTTTTGAGACAAAAAATCACTCATCACATAGAGGTCATAATCTAAAAAAAATATTGTATTTAATTTGGAATATGTTTAAATGTTTTTGTCTGTCACTAATTTTTTAGTTGTTTTTCTAATTAATTTTTAACAACAAACAGCCTAAACAAAGGGGAAAAAAACTCAAAAATTTATATATGTTTTAAATTTTTATGTGCTATTCATTGCCCTATTTTAGGCCAATTCTTAAATAGTTTTTGAAATAAAAATTAGTCCTAAAAAATGGTAAATTTATTAAAAATATTGTATTCAAATTAAATTCTTTTTTAAACTGCTTTTAAATCATTTGAAAATCGCATAAATATTTACAATTAATGTACCATAAAAATTTTAAACATATTTATTTGAATTTAAATAAAGTATTTATGGTAAAATATTGCATCTAAATTGAAATATTTTCAAGGCATTTTTAGGTTTCTTTTTTGTCTTTTTATAACTTTAATACACTATGTGTGGTAAAATATTATATCTAAATTTATATCATTTTTAAAGCTTTTTAGGTGTCTTATTTTGTCCTTTTTTATTCAAATACATTATTTATGTTAAAATTGAAATATATTTTAAAGCTTTGTTAGCTTTCTTTTTTAAGCAATTTTTGTAATAGTTTTTTAAACAAAAAATCCGCCAACAAAAAGAGGAAAAACTCAAAAAATAGTACTATGCCAAAATTGAAATTATTTTGAAACTTTCATTTTCCCTTTCTTAGGCGTGTTTTTACATGATTTTCGAAATGAAAATAAATCAATGAATAAAAATAATAAAATATAAATAAATATAAAATTAGCTGAATAAAAAATAAAATAAAAAAATAAAACTAAAAAATAAATAAATAAATAAGCAATAATAATAAAATAAATAAGATAAAATGAAAAAATAAATAAAAATCAATAAATCAATAAATTGAATAAATAAGTAATAAATATGTCAATAGATAAATAAAAATAAATCAATAATAATAAAAATGAATAAAATAAATAAAATGAAAATATTAGAAAATAAATAAAATAAAATAAAAAAATTTAATAAATGAATAAATAAAGAAAAAATACATAAAAATAAAAAAAATATATAAATAAATTAATAAGAATAAAGAAATAAAAATAAATATAAACAAAAAAATTAAAGTAAAAAAAAATATATAAATGAATGGGAAATTATAAAGAAAATATACATAGATAAATAAAAATGATTAAATATAGATAAATAAAAATGATTAAATATAGATAAAAATTAAAATAGAGACAAATAAATATGTAAATAAATAAAAAAAATAAGTAAATATATAAATAATTAAATTCAATAAAAAATTTAAAAACTGAAAATAAATAAATAAATAAATAAATAAATAAATAAATAAATAATAAATAAAATAAATAAATAAATAAATAAATAAATAAAAAATAAATAAATAAATAAAGTAAATAAAAAAAAAATTAAAGAAAAAGATTAAGAAAAAATTTTTGTTAACAAATTTTATAATAAGAAGTATTAATAAACAAACATAAATAAATTAATAGAAATAAAATAATAAATACATGAATAAAAATAACTAAGTATAAATAAAAATGTAATAATTAAATAAAAAATATTTAAAAATAAATGAATGAATAAAAATAATAAAAAAATAAATATAAGTAAATAACTAAATAAAAAAAGGAATAAATAAAAATAAATAAATATATAAAAAATAAATAAATAAATAGAAGTAAATGAACAAAAATGAAAAATAAATTAAAATAAATAAACACAAATAAAGAAATCGAAATAAATAAATAAAAATGAATAGATACAAATAAATAAATAAATAGAAATAAAAAAAAATAAAATTAAAAAATAAATTAAAATAAATAAATTAATAAATAAATAAAAAATATGAATAAATAAAAATATATCAATAAGAACAAATGGAAAAATAAATGAATATATGGATAGATAAATCAAATAAATTAAATAAATAAATGAATAAATAAATTAAATAAAATGAATAAATAAAAAAAATTAATAATGAAAAATGATTAAATAAATAAGAATAAATATATAAATAAATAAATAATAATGAATTAGTATAAATAAATATATAATAATTAAATTAATAAATAAATAAAAAAATAAAAAAATAAAATAAATGAATACAAATAATAAAAAATAAATATAAATAAATAAATAAATAAATAAATAAATAACTAAATAAATAAATGGATAAATAAAATATAGATAAAAAAAGGAAATATATAATTTATTTAAAATTGATAAAAAATAAATAAATAAAGTAAATTAATAAAAAATTAAAACATAAAAAATAGATAGGTAATAAATAAAAAATTAATAAATAAAAACAATGAAAAAAACAATATATAAATAATAAATAAAACAATAGATAAAAATGAATAAAAAATAAAAAGATAAAAATAAAAATGAATAAATAAATAGATATATAAATAATTGAAAAAATTAAAAAATAAGTAAACTTATTAAATAAATTTAAATAAAATAAAAATAAATAAATAGAAATAAATAAATATACATAAAAATGAATAAAAAATAAAAATAAATAAATAAATAAACAAAAAGAATATCAATAAAATAAATAAAAAAATAATAAATAAATAAATAAAAATAAAAATAAATAAATAAATTGCAATCATGAATAAATATAAATAAATACCAAATAAATACATACAAAAATAAAAGTAACTCAAAAAATAAAAAAATAAAACAATAAAACAAATAAATAAATAAAAAAATAAAAATAAATAAATACTAAAATTTAATAAATGAATAAAAATAAATAAATAAATAAAATTTAATAAATAATAAAAATAAATAAATAAATAAATAACTACTGAAATAACAAAATTAAATAAATAAACAAATAGAATACATAAAAATAAAGAAATAAAAATGAATAAATAAATAAAGATATATCAAAAATAAATAAATAAATCATGAAAAATAAATAAATAAAGTATATAAGTTAAGAACAAAACAAAAAATAAGAAGAAAATAAGTGAAAAGATAAAAATAAATAAATAAATAAAAATAAACAAATATAAAAATAAAAAAAATACTAATAATAAATGATTATTTTTATTAAAAATAAATGAATAGTAAAATTGAAAAAAAAATATATTGAAATACATAAATGAATAAATAAATAAATAATAAAAATCAATAAAAGTAAATGAACAAAAAAATAAATAAATAAATAAATAAATAAATAAATAAATAAATAAATAAATAAAAAATAAATGAATATCAATAAATAAATAAATAAATAAATAAATAAATAAATAAATAAATAAACAATAAAAAAATAAATAAAAAAAAATTAAAAAATAAAAACAAATAGAAGTAAATAAATGAAAATGGAAAAATAAATGAAATTAATAAACAACAAAATAAATCAAATAAAATAAATAAAAAAAAAAGCATAAATAAATAAATAAATCAAAAAATAAGTAAATAAAAAATAAACTAAAATTAATTGAAAAAAAAATAAAAATAATAAAAAATGAAATGAAACAAAATAAACAAAAAGAAATAAAATAAAATGAAATAAATAAAATTAAAATAAATAAAAAACCTAAATAAAAATAAAAAAATAACATAAATAAAAAAATAAATAAAAAATAAAAAAATGAAAATGAAATAAAACATAAAAATAATAAAAAAAATAAAAAAAAATTAAATAAATAAACAAATAAAAATAAAGAATAAATAAATAGATCAAATAAATAATTGAAAAATAAAAATTAAGCTATATAAAAAAAAATAACTAAAAATAAAAAAAAAAATATAAATAAAAAATAAAGAAATACATAAAAATGAATACAAAAATAAATAAATACATAATAAATAAATGAAAATAAAAATAAATATAGAAATCAAAATAAATGAATAAAAAAAATAAAAAGAAAAAAAATAATAAAAATAACTAAAAATAAAAATAAATAAATAAATAAAACAAATAAAAAACAAATAAATAGGAATAAAAAAAATAAATAAAAAAAAAATAAAAATGAATACAAAAATTAAAAAATAATTATATAAAAATAAATAAAAAAAATAGAAATAAATAAATAAATAAAAAAAAATAGATAGATACAAAAAAAAAATAAATAGATAAAAACTAAATGACTAAAATAATTAGATAATTAAAATAAAATAAATGAATGAAAATAAATAAATAGATAAATAAATTAATTGAAAAATAAAAATTAAGCATATAAAAAAATAAATAAAAATAAAAAAATAAATAAATAAAAATAAAGAAATACATAAAAAATAATGATACAAAATAAATAAATACATAAAATAATAAATGAAATAAAAATAAATATAGAAATCAAAATAAATGAATAATAAAAATAAAAAAAAAAAATAAAAAATAAAACTAACTAAAATAAAATAAATAAATAAATAAATTAAAACAAATAAAAAATAAATAAATAGGAATAAATAATATAAATAAATAAAACATACAAAACTTAAAAAATAATTAAAATATATAAAACTAAATGAAAAATAAAAATAAATAAATAAATAAACAAAAAATAAAAAAAATAAAAAAAATAAATAAACTAAAAATAAATGACTAAAATAATTAGATAATTAAAATAAATAAATGAAATAAAAATAAATAATAGATAAATAAATAAATAAAAATAAACAAATGAACAAGAAATAAAAATTAAAAAACAAAAATATATAAATACAAATAAATATAAATAACAAACAAACAAATAAATAAATGAAAAATTAAAAGTATAAATAAATATTAATAATAAAGTAAATATGTAAAAATACAAAGATAAATAAAAACAATAATATATAATAAAAAAATAAAAATAAATAGCTAAATAAAAAAATAAAATAAAAATAAAAATAATAAATATGTTAAAATAAAAAAATCAATAGAAGTAAATAAATGAAAATTAAAAAAATAATAAAAAATAATAAATCGAAATAAATAAATAAAAAATAATAAATAAATAGAAATAAATAAATAAATAAAAATAAATAAATAATAAAAATGAATAAAAAATAAAAAATTAAATAAATAAATAAAAACAAATAAATAAATAGCACAAGGAATTTATAATAAACAGAGTTTAAAAATAATACAGTTTGGATACAATATTTTGGGAGATTTGCCTTCTTTTTTATGACTGATTTTGATACCGAAAATCATGTAAAAACACGCCTAAGAAGGGGACAATGAAATTTTTTAAAAAATAATTTTCAATTTATTTGCATAGGATTTTGAGTTCTTTCCGCTTTTTGTAGGCGGATTTTTGTTTAAAAAAAACTATTACAAAAATTGCTTTAAAAAGAAAGCTTAAAAACAAAGCTTTAAAATATATTTCCAATTTTAACATAAATAATGTATTTGAATAAAAAAGGGACAAAATAAAAGGAAGAACTGAAAAAGCTTTAAAAATTATTTCAATTTAGTATAACTTAAATTTTATTTTACCCACATAGGTGGTATTAAAATTATAAAAGACAAAAAAGATACCTAAAAAACAGCCTTTAAAATATTTCAATTTAGATAAATATTTTATTTTCCCATAAATAGTGTATTTTATTTAATTATTAAAATGATATTTGTTTAAAATTTTTTGTTTATGTACATTAATTGTAAAAATTTATGCGATTTTCAAATGATTTAAAAGCAATTTAAAAAAGAATTTAATTTGAATACATTATTTTAAATAAATTTACCGGTTTTTAGGACTACTTTTATTTAAAAAATGATTTAAAAATTGGCCTAAAATAGGGCAATGAATAGCACATAAAAATTTAAAACATATATAAATTTTTTAGTTTTTCCCCATTTGTTAAGGCTGTTTGTTGATAAAAATTAATTAGAAAAAACACTGAAAAATTAGTGGAAAGACCAAAAACATTTAAACATATTCCAAATTAAATACAATATTTTTTTTAGATTATGACCTCTATGTGATGAGTGATTTTTTGTCTCAAAAGGCTTTTAATCGCATAAAATATATATGAAAATAAATGTAACTTAAAGAGTTTAAAACAATATTTCAATTTTAGTAAAAAATCTTATTTTTTTTCATCTTTTGATACTTTCTGTTTGGAGTTTTACCCCTCTCTTGGGACTAATTTTTATTTAAAAAAATCAATTAGAAAATCGCCAAAATATTAGAATTAATTGATTATCGTCTTAATTTTTAGTAGATTAATTATTGTAATATTGAAAAGGTAATTAAAAATATTTAAATTTTACCATCTAACCTTTGGTGTCCTTTTTGTTTTCTTTGTTTCAATTAATCACTATAAAATTCTCTAAAAAATGAAAGAGAGAAAAGCTCTAAAAATATGTAAATTTAAATGAAATATCTTTGAGCTTATTGGCTCCCTTTTTGTTGACATAGTGGAAAATATTGTATCTATTTATTTTATTTAGTATTTATTTATTATTTATTTATTATAATTTTTATTTATTATTTTTATTTAATTATTTACTTAATTTTTAATTTGTTTTCTTTTAATTTAGTTATTTATTTTTATTTTATTATTATTTATTTTTATTTGTTTATTTTTATTTTATTTATTTTTCTTATTTATTATTTTTATTTTTTTATGTTTTTATTATATTTTTATTTAATATTATTTATTTTATTATTTATTTTTTAAATTTTCATTCACTTTTTTATTAATGTTTAATTTATTTATTTTTTATTTTTATTTATTTGAATTTTTATTATTACTTTTATTTTTTTATTAATCTAACTTTTATTATTGATCAGTTTTATTTATTATTTATTATATTTTATTTATTTAGTTATTTCATTTATTGTATTTATTTATTTATTTTTATTTATTATTTTTATTTATTTATTTATTGTTTTTATATTTATTTTTATTAATTTTTTAAAAAATTTAAAATTTTTTTTTTTTTTTTATTTTGTCTATTTATTTTTATTTATTTATTTTTCTCTATTATTTTTATTTATTTATTTTATATTATTTATTTATTGCATTTAATTCATTTTATTTATTCTATTTATTATTATTTTTTATTATTTATTTTTATTATTTATTCTATTTATTATTTTTAGTTATTATATGATTTATATATTTATTATTATTTATTTATTTTATTTATTATTTTTATTTTATTTATTTTTTAGAATTTTATTGGTATTTATTTATTGTTTTTAATGATTTATCTATTTTTTACTAGTATTTTATTATTTATTTATTTCTAATTTTGTTATTTAATATTATTGATTTTTCTTTATGCTATCATCATTTTTATTTATCTATATATTTATTTATATTTATTTTTCATTATTTTTTATTTATTTTATTCAATTTATTTATTTTATTTATCTGTATTTATTTTTAACTGGTATTTATTTAGCTATTTATTTATCTTATTTATTTTTTTATTTTTGTATTTTTATCTATTTTATTTATTTATTTTTTTATTATTTATTTTATTTATTTATTTATTTATTTAGTTTTATTTATTATTGATTTAAAAAAAAAACTTGTTGTTTTTTAAAAAAAAATTTTTTTTATTTTTTTTTTTTTATTTTTATTTATTATCTTTAGAATTGATTTTATTTATTTCTTTATTTTACTTATTTATTTAGATTATTTATATAATTTTATTTTATTGAGTTATTTATTTTTATTTCATTATGATTATTTATTATTTATACTGTATTTATTTATTTTTGTTTAATAATTTATTTATATTATTTATTTTTATTTATTTATTATATTTATTTTTATTTATTTTTTATTCATTTTTCTATCATTTATTATTTTTATTTATTTATTATTATTATTTTAATTTATCTTTTTTTATTATTTATGTTATTTAATATCTCATTATTTTATAATTTTATCATTCATTTATTTTTTTATTTATGTATTTTTATTTATTTTTATTCATTTTATTTATTATTATTCTTTTATTATTCATTTATTTTATTTATATATATACCTTATTATTTTTATTATTGGATTAACTTATTTAATTTATTATTTCTTATTTATTTATTATTTTATTATTTATTTTAAAATTTTTTTTTATAATTTATTTATTAGTTAGTGTTTTTAATTAATTAATTATTCATTATTTCATTTATATTATTTTCATTATTTAGTTATTTTTAGTTTTATTAATTCTTATTATTTATTTTACCTTATTTATTGATTTTTTATGTCATTTATTTTTATTTATTTATTTTTTAATTTTATATATATATTTGTTTATTTTTATATTTAATTTAATTTTATTTCTTTATTATTTCTATTTTTATAATTTTTATTTCTTTTTATTTCTTCTTATTATTTTTATTTATTTTTTATTATAATTATTTCGATTATTTATTTATTTTATTTTTTGTTTTATTTATTTATTTATTGTTTATTAATTTTTTTATTTATTTTTATTATGTATTTGATAGGTTATTATTATTTTATTTATGTTTTATTCATTTATTATTTATTTTTACTATTAGTTCTATTTATTTTCATGTATTTGATTATTGATGTATTTATTTTGTATCTATTAAGTTATTTATTTATTTTTATATTATTTATTTATCTATCTCTATTTATTTATCTATATTATATTTTATTTTAATTACTATTCATTTTTATTTACTTTATTGATTTATTCTTATTATTTATTTCTTTATTTATTTTTATTTATTCATTTATTATTTTTATTTATTTATTTTTATTTTTTATAATTTTTATTCATTCATTTGATTTTTTTTATTTTTTATTTATTTTATTTATTTTTATTGCCCATTTATTTCTTATTATTTTTATTTCTTTTATTTATTTCATTATTGTATTTAATTATATACTTATTTATTTTTATTTATTGGTTTATTTAATTTATAATTTATTTATTTTTATGTATTTATTTATTTTTATTGATTTAATTTATTTTTGATTTATAATTTTATTTATTTATTTATTTTTTTTAAATTAATTAATTTATTCATTTTTATTTTATTTTGTATTTATTTAGTTTATTTTTATTAAGTTTATTTTATTTTTTCTTTTATTTTATTCTTTAGTTTGAGTTTATTTTAACTTTTTATTTATTTATTTTTATTCATTTATTTTTATTTATTTATTTTTTTTTAATTTTTATATATATTTATTTGTTTATTTTATTTATTATTTACATTTAATTCTTTAGGTTTTTATTTGTATTTAAATTAAGTTTTATTTTCTTTTTATTAATTCTTATTTATTTTTTATTTTTCTTTTTTATTTAATTTATTTATTTATTTGATTTATTTTTATTTAATTTGTATTTTTGTTGGTTTTTATTTAGTTATTTTATTTTTATTTAAATTTTTTTTATTTATTTTATTTATTATTTTATTAAGGTTAATTTTTATTCTTATTTAGTTTTATTCATTTAATTTATTTATTTTTATTTTCCTATTTCGTTTTATTATTTTCATGTTATTTGTCTTATTTATTTTTTATTTATTTTGTTATCTATTTAAGTTTATTATTTATTTTATTATATTAGTTATTTATTCTTCTATTTTTTTTTATTTATTCTATTTTTTAAAATTATATATTTTGATTTAATTACTTATTTGATTTTTTATTTATTTATGTTATTTTATATTTTATTTTTATTTATTTATTGTGATTTATTCAATTTACTTTATTTTTATTTTTTTCTTATTTTTATTGTTATTCTTTTTATTTATTTTTTCATTTTTAATTCTTGTTTAGTGTATTTGTTTTTATTGAGTTTTTTTAATTTTTATTTAATTTCTTTATTTTTATTAATTTCTTATTTAATTTTATTTTGATTTAATTTTTATTTTTTATTTAGATTTAATTTTGATTTATTTCATTTTAATTTATTGATTTATTTATTTTTATAAATTTATTTTATCTTTATTTTTATTTATTATTGCTTTATTTTTATTTTAATATTTATTTTTGTTTATGTTTTTTAATAATGTTTTATTTTTGATTCTTAATTTTTTTTATTTTTATTACTATTTATTTATGTTTTAATTTATTTCTTATTTATTTATTTATGTTTATTTAATTTATTTTTGTATGTAATTTCTTTTATTTATTTGTAATTTTTTCTTTTTATTTCAATTTCGTTTAATTTTGTTGATTATTTTATTGTTCATTTTTTTTTTGATTGTTAGTTTTTCATTTATTTTGTTATTATATTTGATTTTTGTATTTATTTACTTTTTAATTTATTCTTTATTTTTTTTTATTTGAGTTTTATTTTTAAAAATTATTTTAATTTATTTATTTTTAATTTTTTAATTTTTTTATTTATTTATTTTTATTGAGGTATTTTCTTATTTAATTTATTTTTTTGTTTTTCATTGTGAATGTATACTAATTTTTATTTATTTTTTATTATTTTGGTATTATGAATCTAATTGTTGATTTATTTATTTTTATTTGTTTATTTGATTTTTATTTTTTTATTTTGGTTTAATTATTTAGTATTTTATTTTATTTTGATTTCGGTAGTTTTTATTTATTTTGTTTAGCTTTTTTAAGGTTTTTTTATGATTTTTGTTTGATTTATTTCTTTTTATTTATTTTATTTTCTTTTAATTTATTTATTTTAATTTCTATTTCTTTATTGGAATTTGTATTTTCCATTTTTATCTTTATTTTTTTTTATTGTAAATTTTGTAGTTATTGTTATTTATTTTTCTTATTTTTATTTAAGTTTAATTAGTTGGTATTTAGTTTATTTTCTTAATTAAGAATATTTAGTTTTATTTATTTATTTTATGTATTTTCATTTCAATTTATTTGGGTGCGGTGAATTTCATTTTATTTATTTTTATTCAATTTATTTATTTTTTTATTTTAGTTTATTTTTTATTTTTATTTCATTTAATTTATTTTAATTTTTCATTTTATTATTTTTTATTATTTTAATTTTTGTATTTTGTATTTCTATTTTAATTTTTATCTTTTTATTTATTTTTGTTTATTTATTTTTATTTAATTCTTTTTAATTTATTTTTATTTAATTACTTATTCATTTTTAGTTTATTTATTTTGATTTAATTCTTATTTTATTCTATTAATTTATTTATTTATTTTTATTTAGGTCATTTATTTATTTTTATTTATTTATTTTTATTTTTCATTTATTTTTATTACATTTTTTCATTTTATTTTATTTTTTATTTTTTTTATTTAATTTTTATTTTATTTCTTTTTATTTGTTTATTATTTTTATTTATTTAATAGTTTATTATTTGATTTTAATTTATTTTTCATTTATATTTATTTTTATGTTTAATTCAATTTTTAATTTTTATTTTATTTATTTATTTTTATAATGTATTTTATCTAAAGTTTTAATTATTAATTATTTATTTTTATATATTATTTTGTTTATTAATAATTTTTTTTTATTGCTTTAAATTAATTATTTTTATTTTAATTTATTTATTTATTTTATTTATTTATTTATTGATTTTATTGAATTGTTATTTTTCAATTATTGTTGATTTGTATTTTTATTTTTAGGTCATGTTAATTTTTGTTATTTTTATTTATCTATGTTATTATTTATTTATTTTGATTTATTTAATTATTTTTATTTCTTATTTATTTCATTTTTTTATATCTTTATTTATTTATTTTATTTTTTTTTTTTTATGTTTTTTTTATGATTTTTATTTATTTTTTGTTTTAATTTTTATTTATTTATTTTTCTAATTTTATTATTTTTTTTTCATTGATTTTTATTCATTTATTTTTTATTTATATTTATTTATTTTTTATTTATTTATTTTATTTATCTTTATTTTTATTTATTTATTTTTTTATCATTTTTATTTATTTATTATTTTTTATTTTTATTATTTTTATTTATTTATTTATTTATTTATTATTATTTTATTTCATTTGATTCTTTACTTTACTAATTTTTATTTATTTATTCATTTTTTTTATTTATTCAATCTATTTTTATTTATTTATTTATTTTTATTTATTTATTTTTTATTTTTGTTTAATTATTTATTTATTTATTTATTTATTTTTCTTTTTTTTATTTTATTTATTTTGTTTGTTTATCTTTTTTATTTATTTTTATTCATTTTTTTTATTTATTTATTTATTATTTATTTTTATTTATTTATTATTTATCTATTTTATTTTATTTTTATTTTCAATATTTATTTTTCATTTATTATTTATTTATTATTTATTTATTTTTCTTATTTATTTATGAATTATTGTTTTATTTATTTATTTTTATAATTAATTATTTATTTTTATTTATTTATTTATGTATTTTCATTTAATTATTTTTTTCTTGAATCATTTATTTATTTTTATTCATTATTTATTTTATTTATTTATTTATTTATTTATTTATATTTATTTCTATTCATTTTTATTTATTTTTAGTTTATTTTTAATTTTTTTTATTTTGTTATCTATTTATTTTTATCTTTTTTATTTATTTATTTTATTTATTTATTAATTCTTTTTATTTATTTTTATTTAATTACTTATTCATTTTTATTATTTATTGATTTATTCTTATTTATTTTTTATTTATTTATTTATTTTTCTTTATTTGTATTTTTCATTATTATTTATTTATTTTTATTTTATTTAATGATTTATTTTATTAATTATTTTCATTTATATATTTATTTATTTTTATTTATTTATTTTATTTATTATTTTTATAATTTTTTTTAGAGTTTAAATATTTATTCATTTATTTATTTTATTTATTATTTATAATTTATTTATCTATTTTTATTATTATATTTATTTTTATTTGTAATATTTTTATTTTGATTTTGTTTTTATTAATATTTTTTATTGATTACTTTATTATTTATTTAATTTTTATTTATTTATTTATTATTTTTATTTGGTATTTATTTTTATTTATTTATTTTATTTGTTTTTATTAATTATTTTTATTTGATTTATTTTTATTCTATTTTTGTAATTATTTTTATTTATCTTTAAGTTTATATTTTATTTTCATGATTTTTATCATTTATTTATTTTATATATTTATTTTTATTTTTTTATTTCTTTCTTTATTTATTTTATTTATTATTTATTTATTTTATTTT
>NC_087203.1:30197886-30200386 GCF_015104395.2 Macrobrachium nipponense | reverse complement strand
AATATAAATAAGATAAATAAATAAAAAAATAAAAAAAATAAATAAAAATAAAGTAATTAATTGAAATTGATAAATAATTAAATGATTAAATAAAAAAATAAATAATTTTAAAATAAATAAAAATAAATGATATTATAAATAAAAAATAAAAAAATAAAAAAAAAAATAAAAAAATGAATAAATAAAAATAAATAAATAAAAAAAAATTGAACAAAAAATAAATTAATAAATAAATAAAAATTAATGAATAGATAAATGAATAAATAAAAAAAATGAAATAAATAACTAAATAAATAAAAATTAATAAAAAATAAACAATAAATAAATAATAAATAACAAATATAAATTAAAAATATAAAAAGAATAAAAATAAATAAACCAATATATAATAAAAACAAATAAACTTAAAATAATAAAAACTATAAAAATAACTAATAAAATGAAAAATAATTAAAAATAATATAAATAAACAGAAATAAATATATAAAAATTATAAATAAATAAAAAATAAAAAATAAATAAAAAAATAAAAAAATAAATAAAAATAAATAACATGAAAGTAAACTAAAAATAAAAATATATATGTAAAAAATAAGAATAAATAAATAGAAATAAATTTAAAAAATAAATAAATTAAAATAAAAAATAAATTAGAATATATATAAGTAAAATAAAAAAATAAAAAAAATTAAATAGTTATAAATAAAAAATAAATATAGATGAATAAAAAAATAATAAATAAAGTAAATAAAAAATAAATATATAAATAAAAAATCAAAAAATAAATAAAACAAAAACTACAAATAGATAAATAAATAAATAAAAAATAAAAAGAATAAAAATAATAAATAAAAAATGATAAATAAATAAAAATAAATAAATGATTAAAAATATAAAAATACTAAATAAATAAATCAAATAAAAAATAATAAAATGAATAATTAAATAAGTAAAAAATAAAATTAAATAAAAAAATAAATAAAAAATAATTAAATAAGAAATAAATAAATAAATAGAAATAAAAAATAAAAAAAACAAAAAATAAAAAAAAATAAAAATAAATAAATAAATAAAAAAATAAATAGAAATAGAAATAATAAATAAAAAATAAGATAAATAAAAATAAATGAAAAAATAATTAAATAAAAATGAATAGATAAATAAAGTAAAAATGAATAAATAATAAATAAAAATAAATAAAAAATAAATAAAATAAACAAATAAATAAATAAATAAATAAATAAAGATAAAAACTAAATTAGTTAGAATAAATGAAAATAAATATAAATAAAATAAATAAACTCCAAAGAAAAATCAAACAAATAAACTAATAAATAAATAAATAAAAAATAAATAAATAAAAAAATAAAAAAAGTAAAAATAAAACAAATAAATAAAAAATAAAACGAAAAAAATAAACAAAATAAACTAATTGAAAAGTAAAAAAGAAAAATAAACAAAAATAAATAAAAACAAACCTATTAATAAATAAATAAATGAAAATAGATAAATAAAAAATAAATAAAAATAAATAAAATAATTAAGAATAATTGTAATAAATTAGAAAATAATTCTAAATAAATAAATAAGAAATAAATAATAAATGAAAAGGAATAAATAAAAAAAATAAAAAAATAAATAATAAATAATTAAATGAAATAAAAAATAAATAAGTAAATAAAAATAAAAATGAATAAAAAAAAACAAAAAAAAATAAATAAATGAAAACTAAATAAATAAAAATAAATAAATAAATAAATAAATAAATGAAAATAACTTAAATTAAAATCAATAAAAATAATGAAAAAAAAAAAATAAATAAAAAAAATAAAAAAAATACAATAAAAATAAACAATAAATAAAATAAAAATAAGAAATAAATAAAAAATAAAAATAAAAAATAAAAAAAAAATAATAAATGAAATAAAAAATAAATAAAAATTAATAAGTAATAAATAAATAAAAGTAAATAAATAAATAAAACCTAAAATAAATAAATTATTAAATAAAGTATAAATAAAATAAAAAAAAGAATGAATAAAGTAAATAATAAATAAAAATTAAATAAAAAAATGAATAAAAAAATGAATAAAAAAATAAAAAAAAAAAAAATAAAGATAAATAAATAAAAAAAAAAAATATATAAATAAATAAATAAATAAACTAAATAAATAAAAAAAGAAAATAAATAAATAAATAAAAATAAATAACTAAAAATAAAAATAAATAAAAATAAGTTAATAAAAAAAATAAAAATAATTAAATATAGATAAATAAAAAACAAATAAATAAATAAAATAAAACAAATAAAGAAAAAAAACCCTAAAGAAATAAAAACCTGAATAAATGAATAAATAAATAAAAAATAATAAAATAAATAAATAAACACAATAAATAAAATCAATTAGAATAAATAAATAAAGTAAAGTAAATAAATAAAAATAAAAATAAATAAATAAATTAAAATAAGTAAATAAATAAAAATAGAAATAAACTCAAA
>NC_087203.1:30187886-30192886 GCF_015104395.2 Macrobrachium nipponense | reverse complement strand
AGGAAGATAGAAGGAGATAGAGCAGGGAGAATAGAGAGGGGAGAGAGAGGAAAAGAAGCTAGGACTGAGGGAGGGGGTGGGACCTCCCTTCCTGGCCCTGAGCTTCTCTTCCTACCTCTTCATAGAGAAGGGAGAGAGAGAAAGAGACAGAGAAAGAAAGATAGAAGGAGATAGAGCAAGGGAAAGATAGAGAGAGAGAGAGAGGAAAGAAGCTAAGGACTGAAAGGGAGGGGTGGGACCTTCCTTCCTGCCCTTAGCTCCTTCTCCTTTTCCTACCTCTCTTAGGGAGAAGGAGAGAGAGAGACAGAGACAGAGAAAGGAAGATAGAAGGAGAAATCCGAGAAAGATAGAGATAGAGTAAAAAAGGGAAAGAGAGAGACTAAAGGACTGAAAGAGTGGGACCTCCCTGCCCCTGAGCTCCTTCTCCTCCTCTAACTCATAAAGAGAGGGAGAGAGAGAAAGAGACAGAGAGAGAAAGGAAGATAGAAGGGAGATAGAGAGGGAATAGAGAGGGGAGGAAAGAAGCTAAGGACCTGAAAGGGATTGGGGGGTGGTGACCTCCTTCCTGCCCCGGGAAGGATCCTTCTAAACCTCCCTTCCCCTACCTCCTTCAATAAGAGAAGGAAGGAGAGAGACAAGAAGACAGAAAGAAAGGAAATAAAAAATAGAAGGAGAAAGGAAAAAGGGAAGAAGGAAAGAAGGGAAGGAAAGAAGGGAGGAAAGGGAACTTAGAACGGACTGAAAGAGAGGGGTGGGAACCTCCCTTCCTGCCCTGAGCTCCTTCTCCTCTTCTACCTCTCATAGGGAGAAGGAGAGAGAGAAAGGGACAGAGAAAGGAAGATAGAAGGAGACAGACCAAGGGAAAGATAGAGAGGTAGAGAGATGAAAGAAGCTAAGGACTGAAAGGGAGGGGTGGACCTTCCTTCCTGCCCTTAGCTCCTTCTCCTTTTTCCTTTTCCTACCTCTCTTAGGGAGAAGGAGAGAGAGAGACAGAGACAGAGAAAGGAAGATAGAAGGAGAAAGAAAAAGGGAAAGATAGAGAGGGAGAGAGAGGAAAGAACCTTCCAGGACGGTGAAAGGGTGGGACCTCCCTTCCTGCCCTGAGTTCCTTCTCCTCTTCCTACCTCTCATACAGAGAAGGAGCGAGATAAAGAGACAGAGAAAGGAAGATAGAAGGAGATAGAAAAAGGGAAAGATAGATAGATAGATAGATAGAGAGAGAGAGAGAGAGAGAGAGAGAGGAGACGAGAGAGAGAGAGAGCAGGAAAGCAGCTAAGGACTGAAAAGGAAAGGGAAAGTGGGACCTCCCTTCCCGCCCTAGACTCTTTCCCTTTCCTTCCTAACTCCATAAGCCAGAGAAGGGAAGAGAAAAAGAGAAAAAGGAAGAAAGGAAGGAAAGAAGGAAAAAGGAAATATGGGAGGAGGAAGAGAGAAGAGGGAAAGAAGCTGCCCTGACCTGCGGGAGGGGTGCCTCCCTTTCCTGCCCTGGAGTTCTCCTCTTCCTACCTCTCATAGATGGAAGAAGGAAGAGAGAAAAGAAAAAGACAGAAAGGAAAGAAAGAAGGAAGATAGAAAAAACGGGAAAGATAGAGAGAGAGGAGAAGGAAAGGAAAGAGCTAAATGAAACTGGGGGGGAAGGAGGGGTTGGGACCCTCCTTCCTTGCCTGGAGCTTCCTCCTTCTTTCCTACCTCTCATAGGAGGGAAGGGAGAGAGAGAACGAGACGAGAGAGAGAAGGAGATAGAGAAGGGAAAGATATATATATATATATAGAGAGAGAGAGAGAGGAAAGAAGCTAAGGACTGAAAAGGAGGGGTGGGACCTCCCTTCCTGCCCTGAGCTCCTTCTCTTCCTACCTCTCATAGAGAGAGAGAGAGAGAGAGAGAGAGAGAGAGAGAGAGAGAGAGAGGAAAAGAAGCTAAGGACTGGAAGAGAGGGGTGGGACCTCCCTTCCTGCCCTGTGCCCCTTCTCCTCTCTCTGCCTCTCACAGAGAGGAGGAAAGAGAGAAAGGGACAGAGAGAGGAAGAAAGGAGTTGCAAAAAAAAAAAAAAAAAATGAAATGAGATGTAAAGAAAGTACAGAGGTGAATTCCGACTGGTCGTTTATTGGTGCTGTTCCGTCGCGTTCCAGGGGGCTTTATGATCTCTTTGGCCCAGTCAATGAAGTTGGCTGGAGGATGGGTGCTTGGGAGGTGGGGGGACCTCCCGTTAGCTGGAACCGAGTGGGGGAGCCCGGTTACAGCAGACCAACACCCATCCCGAAGCCAACCCCATAGTATGGACCAAACAGATCGCAACGCCTCCGGAATACGACGCTGCAGCATCAACTCGCAGCCAGTCAAAATCCTTCAGTCTTGGGGGCTTCTCCTGTTGTTTCTTGTTTGTTTCCTTCAATTTTTCTCCTTCTCGTTATCTTCTTCTCATTCTTCCTCTTCAATTTCTTCATCCCAGTCTTCCTCTTCATACTCTTCTTCCTGTTCATCCCATTCTTCCTCTTAATACTCTACTTCCTGTTCATCCCATTCTTCCTTTTCACCCCATTCTTCCGCTTCATAATCTTCATCCCATCCTTCCCCTTCCTCAAACAGTTCGAACTCGTATTCACAGAAAAACGTGGGATCTTCGAACACTTTATCCGCGACGTCCTTGATAAAGTTCCTGAGAGTGTCGTATTCCTCTCTTTCATCAGCGTCACGTAGGATGCCGTTAGCGTAGTTGATCGTTTGCATGATTTCATTCAAGAGTTCTCTCTCTGCCTGAGACCCTCGGAACTTATCAGGGTGGTTCTTGAGGGCCAGCTTCCTGTAGGCCCTTTCTATTTCCTTCGAATTAGAATCCTCTGGAACGCCTAGGATGTCGTAGGGGCAGCCATAACGTTCCATCCTTTCCAGGGTTACGGCAGCTGTGATCAAAGCGTCCACATCTACTGGATCTCCATTTATTTCCGCAAGATTGTCCGTAGCTTCACCGTGTCTGCCCAGCAGCAAGAGACACAGTGCCAGTCTTAACCTACAGTCCTCTTGATTTTCGATATTCAGTACATTGAGGAAACAGTCACATGCTTCTTGCAGCCGTCGAAGCTTACAGAAGACGTTCCCTTTCATTCTGGCCAAGTCAGCACGCATCTGCGGGAAAAAGGATTCCAGAGACTGGGCGTGTGTAATCCTTTCCAAGACAGCATCGAATTCACATTCGTCTATCATCAATGGAATAGAATCCCATATCGTCCGAATCTCCAGAAACTCTTTTCCCTTGAGTGCCCTTTCGTGGTTAGGACATCGGTCTAGAATCTGAGTCAAAATCATGCCAGCTTTATCTTCCTCATAATTAAAGGCACAAAGTATGGCAGACTCCACCAGAACATCAGAGTCATCTTGATACTCAGCAGGCAAATTATCCAGTATTTCTTGGGCCTCTTCCGCGTTTCCTTGAGCTATCTGGCATCTCACCGCCTTTACATGACAATCCAACACATTATCATAGCCCTTTGCTATAATTCCTAGGACAATTATTGCTGTCGAAAAATCTTCCATCTCAATACAGCGATCTGCTTCTGCCTCCAGTATTTTTCGCCGATGAACTTCTACCGGTGAACTTTTTTCTTCAGCCTCTTTGAGTCGCTCTTGTACCTCTTTCAGCTTTCCTGTTACTTGCTTCAACTCAGTCTCTAGTCTTTTCCTTTCATCTAGCTCGCTCTGGAGGATTCCATTTCGATCTACTAGTTTAGCGATCCTGTCTTTGAGAACATTATTCTCTTCAACCAGAGCATTATTTTTATTCTTTTCATTTGTTCTTAGATTATTCACCGATGCCAGCTCCCGCTCTCTCTCGGCTAATTTCTCCTTCATATTTCCATTTTCCCGTTGAAGCTGCTGAACTCTATCTTCCGTCTCTCCAAGCTTTCCTTTTACTTGCTTCAGATCAGTCTCTAGTCTTTTCCTTTCAGCTAGCTCGCTCTGGCGGATTCCATTTCGATCTACTAATTTAGCGATCCTGTCTTTGAGAACTTTATTCTCTTCTGCCAGAGCATTATTTCTATTCTTTTCATTTGCTCTTAAATTATTCACCGAGGCCAGCTCCCGCTCTCTCTCGGCTAATTTCTCCTTCATATTTCCATTTTCCCGTTGAAGCTGCTGAACTCTATCTTGCAGAATGTTGACCTTCTTCTGAGTCCTCTTCTTGGAGACTCGCAACTTGACCTTCAGTAGTGTGTTCTCCTGTTTCAATTTGTTCCTTTCCGCTTCATGGGCCCTGACTTTTTCTTCCAAGTAGCTACAATAAATATCATTGGCCGATGCTTTCATCTCAAGTTCCTCCAGATTTTTTCGGTTCCACTCACATTCTTTGTCTTTAGCGGCGAGTTCAGCCTTTAGATTGTCTAATTCCTTTTCTCTCCGGAATAATGCGGCCTCATACATGATGATAAGATCTTCTTGGTGTTTCTCTTCCTCGTCAATTTCATGAAGGAGAATCGAATTTTTCTCCTTTAGAAGGGTAATAATTTGCCTTGAGTAATAAACGTCATGTTCCAGTCGTGCGATAGCGTCTAGAGTATTTTCGAGAATCCCTACCAGAGTAAGATCTGTGATCGCATTTCTACCAGTAAAGTATCCAAGTTTTTGGATAATATTTCCATTTACAAAAGCTAACACTGATCCAGGAAGGATCAGAGACAATACATTTTTAAGAAAACAATTAAGTTTACCAAGTGCTGACATGGTTACCCTTCTTGCAACCTGTTAAAATGCTAGAAATAGAAAAAGCCGCTGAGCTTCCGAAATTCCAAAGAATCGTTACTTCGGCTCCAACACGATTCTTCTTTCTTCGATGGATTCCTCATGGAACCTTCGAAGCCTTGGAGCAACTGAGGATAGGAGGCTCCTGAAGGCGTCGACTTTCACACACACACACACACACACACGCGCGCGCACATATATCTATCTATATATATATATATAGATAGATTATATATATACATAATATTATTTTATATATTAATAA
>NC_087203.1:30132886-30185386 GCF_015104395.2 Macrobrachium nipponense | reverse complement strand
ATATATATATATATATATATATATATATATATATATATATATATATATAATAGTACGTGGGCTTATTTTCTTTCTCATACAATTTATATTAAATTCAATAGCATTGTTTACAGGTGCTATCTTCTTATCAAGACTTTCAATCAGTTTGTGCTTCTCCCATTTCTCTTCTGACGAGTTTCTCACGAATAACAGAAAATCATTCTTTTTCTAGGCGACGAACTGGCCACGCCCGCCCCCCCCACCGCTCTCGGCGGCTTCATCAGGACAAGATTTATATTAATCGACATAGATGGTCTTCATCACTGAATGCAGACTCTTGAATTTCAAACATGACGTCACAGGGGGCTGAATTTCTATTGGCTTTTGGTCGGCGGGTATTGTTCTCTTATTGCCTGACTGGGTGGCAGCGTTGAGCATTATTGGTGCTTCATAGGACGTGTCTTATGCCGAGGTTTGCGTATATATTAACTCTTCAAATTATGAAATATCCTAGCCTATGGATCGTCACCACTCCTTAAATTCCTTATGAGACACTCGGTGGCTTCCCCAATAGAGTTCATCGTTGTTTTTGAAAACTACACCGATGAGCTGAACCATCGCATCTATGGGTGTAGAAAGTCTATTCACGAACATACCTGTGGGTAAAACCATACACACACACATATATATATATATATATATATATATATATATATATATATATATATATATATATATATATATATATATATACAGTATAAGGTATGAACGTGACGAAACCGACTGAATGGCGAATGAGTGCACGAAAATGCTTTGTTAAAGGGGTATTGATGAATATAACAGCCGATATGGATTTTCGCATTTGTAGTATAGTCAGTTTTGCGATCGATCGAACAAGGGACTTCCACCTTCGTCCGATGGGCCAGAACAAGACCCGCCGGCCAGATATGTACCTTTGTGGCAGGTCATAAAATGCATACGTAATCTGAGCTACTCACGTGATTCCGTCGTGGGGGATTTCATAACGATTACCCACAGGTGTTATTTGTACGTTTCTAGGAAAGGTATTCATACGTAGATTGGAACTCTATGTTTATTGTCATTCTTTGTTGGCTCCTCCATTATGTTAAATCATCATAGAGGAAGTAGATCCATGTTTATCATTATTATACGATCAGAAGGGCCATGCTAATGGCGTTACAACTAAATATATCCGTATCTTTATGTATTTTTTATTAGCATTGTTCGGACTCTTTCCAAGTATGTAAATATGTATATGATATATATATATGTATATATATATATATATATATATATATATATATATATATATATATATATATATATATATATACATATTGAATCTTAGTGATTTAAAATCAAACATACATATCTATAATATATATACATATAGACACATACACATACATATATATGTATATATCTACATATACATATCCACAACTTTCCATGTCTTCCCTATCCTCTTTCCCCTCAGTACCCAGACATTAATTTTTTTTTCTACATGACAAAATCACTTTGTACAAAGTTGTTCCGTGAACTCCCCTATATTCATCTTTTTATCAACTATATACGCACAACACATCCTGTGTTTCAGCAATTCATGTATCTTATTATTCTTATGCTAGGTAAACAATCAGCATCTAGATCTTGTTATTTTTTTCACATTGAACATTCAACCTTTATTTCCACAAAGGTCAAAAAGTATTCTTTATAAATATTGATATGTGAATACATACACACTGCGTCTCTTCCGTATCTTTTGCACACTCCTGCACTTTCCTTGAAGAGCTAATTCTTTCGTGACTTTTATTCTCCCAACCTTCCATTGCCCCTTACCATTCCTTAAAAAGAAAAGAAAAAAGAAACCTACATCTATTTTTTCCATCCACCCACAATCATCTTCGTGGTTGCACAAGCATGGTTTTTAGTTGCGTTCGAAACTTCAGTCTTGTTCACATATACCTTTATTTTCCCCCTCCCCTTGAAATAATATTAGTCACCAAAACGCATTAACCATTCAGCACTAGTTTCATAACGTTGGTTTTGATATCTTGTAAATTTGCACCTTTTTTTGTGAGTCAAGACAGAATTTATGGCTATATATGCAAAAGTAAAGATTGAAATTTCATGCAATGTAAAACAGCATTTAAGCATATGACATTTCATAGTTCGATTATATCTTCTTATTCCCAGTTGGTTCCCATTTTTATATGGGGACGCCGTTTCAGATGAGCCGTTTCCATCTATTTCTATCCTGCGCTTCGGCCTCATCAATTTCCTTCTCATTTAAGTCTCCTCTCACACAGTCCTTCCATCTCTTTCTTGGTCTCCTTCGTCTTCCTTGAACCTCCATCCCCATAGTATGTCTCCCAGCGTGGTCCTCATCTCTCCTCTACAGGTGTCCATACCATCTCAGCCTCCCCTCCTGCACTTTCTTTGATACCTCCACCACCTTAGTCGACCCCCCTTATGTTGTCATTTCTGATCCTATCCTCTCTTGTCACCCCAGACATCAACCTAAGCATTCTCATTTCTGCCACATCCATCTTCTTCTGCTCTGTTTTTCTCATGCTTGCTGTTTCTGTACCATACAGCATTGTTGTTCTTACCACCGTCTTGTGAAATTTTCCTTTTAACCTAAGCGGTACTCTTTTGTCACAAAGAACTCCACAGACCGCTCTCCAGTTATTCCAGCCTGCCTGTACCCGATGTTTTACTTCTTCTTCCATACTTCCTCCAGCGTTAAAAAAAGATCCCAAATACTTAAACTTATCAACTCCCTTTATTTGCTCTCCATCAAGCTGAATACTTTCTCTATCATCCCCCTCAGTGGTGGTACACATATATTCTGTCTTAGATCTACTTATTCTCATTCCTCTGTCCTTCAGTACTTGTCTCCATCTTTCCAATTTCATTTCCAGATCTTCCCTGCTCTCTGCGCTTAGAACAATATCATCTGCATACAATATGTTCCATGGTACTGCCTCCCTTACTTCCTCTATTATAACATCCATCACTATGTTAAAGATAAATGGGCTCAGAGCCGACCCCTGGTGTAATCCGACTCTCACATCAAAACCCTCTGTCTCCCCAACACTGCTCCTCATTCTGGTAAATACATTCCGGTACATCTCTTGTATCAGTCGCACCATCTTCTCCCTCAGACTCCTCCATACCTCATGTCTCGGGACTTGGTCACAAGCCTTTTCAAGGTCAAGGTCAATGAATATCCGGATTTCTCCATTAGTTGCCTCAGACAAAATATACCATCTGTTGTTCCCCTTCCCTTCATAAATCCCATCTGCTCTTTACCAATTTGTACTTCTTCTCTCAGTCTAGCACCTATCATCCTTTCCTGTATCTTCAAAGTGTGGGACATCAATTAAAGTTCGATTATATATATATATATATATATATATATATATATATATATATATATATATATATATATATATATATATATATATTATATATATATATATATGTTACGACCCTTGTTGGGCCGGGGTGCAAGTTCTTTTGCACAAGAATAGGGAGGACAGTGATCTTATCAAGTATCCAGATAAATTCAGTCAGCGGAGACAAAAACACACAGGATAACTCAACAATATTTATTAAAAAAAACAAAGCAAAAGAATAATAAAGTCAGCCTTGTGACTATACAGGACACAACTTAGTCCTTACTACTCCCGTAGGAGTTCCTAATCACTAACACTAAACCCTAGACAGAGAATATTGAGAGATAAACAGCATAAATTAGTAAAATCGGCCCAACACCAACATAAATATAAACCAATACCTATAACTAAGCAGAGAGGAAAGAAGTAAGAGACCAACAGGGGGAAAACTTAATTCTCCTACCTACAATTATAAACTAAATCTTAAATGTAAAAAGTATCAAACATATTAATAGATAATATCCACAAGAAATAACGAAAATTACAGCATCACTCGTGACGAGATATACACAGACTGGCACACACACACATATATATAAATATAAAGCTGCAATAAGAAATGCCAACAGTCTCGAAGGACTCACTATACGAGAGTAACAAACAAAAAGAATACTCGGGAATAGCTTCTCACACTAAATAAAGGATGAATGGATGCCCAAACGATTCAGGCTAAACATTTGCCTTGCTGAAGGCCGAAATACAGGGAAGCCGTGATCTCTTACATCCACTGGGACAATGCCACGTACCAGGCCAATACTCCGCTATCTGAAGGGCGTGCAGCTACACAGGTCACCAATACCATGGGAAAGGAGTCTGTCGTGCTCCCAACCAAAAACACAAGGGGAATTCCCTACCTGGTAGCAACCGCCCTACTTGCACCTTCACGGGCCTCAATGCCCCCACCGCTGCAGCTCAGAAGGACGTCGTAGAAAAATACAGTGAAGTCTCCCACGTCCACTCTGTCGGGATCCAGCGCCGATATCAGAGCCCGCGGGAAAGTACACACTGTAAGGGGGAAAGTCACCGCAGATGGCAGAAATGCCCCTGCGCCTCCAACACTGACGGAGACAAATCCTTCGAAGGGCGATAAAGAAAAATATGCCAGCTGCACAACCATGCGGGGAGAATAGCGAGCCCGAACTGTTCTCTGGAAGAAGTCGCGCCCCTCTAATATCCTCGCTGGTGTCCTTTTCACCAACCACTCGAAAGATAAACAAAACAAAAAAAACTAGCATTAATAAGATGCTCACAAACATTTAACGAGCGGGGAGGAGGTTTAACAAGCAGTTCGCTTGACGCTCAGCCGAGACCAAAGTAAAGCTTAAAACTAAAACCTTAAAAACTAATTTCCTTACGCTAATTTTACATATAACAAAATATAACAAAAAGCAGAAACAAGGCTGAGATAAAAATAAAGTAAAAGCAATGTCAATTACGTTAATACGTGATATACATATATATATATCTATATATATATATATATATATATATATATATATATATATATATATATATATCATTCGAGCTATCGATTTCCTTTAATGTCTAATTCGCTCTACCTCGGAATTGATATATTTTCATATATGTACCGAAGGGGAATTTTTAGTTGATAATAATTTCGTCCCCTCATGGAATCGAACCACCGTCCAGTGGACGGGAACGAAATCAGGACGGCCTAGTGACGTTATCAAGTCGGCCAACAGAGAGGCTATAAGTTTATATTGATTCTGGCCTTACAAATTCACCGTCGAACTCGGTGTTTTCGTTATTAGAATCGATATGGAACCCCCTCTACCATGTTAGCCAATTCGAACGTTTGACCCACCAATTTAGAAAATACGTGGATGGAAATATGCTTCGTTCAGTTGCCTTTTGTTTTTAAATCCAGGTAAACATTCACGAGAATAAAAGTCACAGGTAAAAAAAAGTCAGAAAAAATTTACGGGGAAAAAAGTCACAGGAAAAATATGTCACATTGAAATTTCCTAGATAGTGACCCCTGAGGGTTTTAACCCGGTATGTATCCACCTTTGCAGTATGTTTAGTACAAGCTCGTTGTGGATTACCGTTAAAAGACGTATAAGCAAAAGACTGTAAATTAATGTGACTTTTCCAGTGATGATCTTTTCCTGCAACATTTTTCCTGTGATTTTTTCCCCAGCAAAATTGTGATTTTTTGGCCTGACTTTTTTTCCTGTAACTTTTTTTTTTTTTCTTTTTTACCGGCCATCATTGTTACTAATACTGGTGAAAAAAAAATATATATATATGTATATGCTGTTATTCAACTTATAGCTTCAAGGATTAATTGTTTCTTTTTATTTAGGGGTTTTAAAAGATGAACTGACATGGACGCCGCGAATGTATTCCCCATTTCAAGATATTCCCAATCTGCTTCGATTGGCCGACGGGATTTTTTATTTTTTTTGGTGCGAAAGATGAGAACGCTGTCATAGGAAGCAAAAATATATATATATATATATATATAATATATATATATTAATCCGGGCTACACCCAATTCAGCTTCAATATCCTTCAAAGCAAAGCGAGGAAGGGAAGGCGCGAGACGGCAATGTCTGAATTGCTTTCCGAAGATGACCATCTATCTGTCCCAGGTATTTTCGACTCTCCCAGATTTCTGATTTTGAATGTTTATATATATATATATATATATATATATATATATACATTATATATATATATATATATATATATATATATATATATATATATATATATATATATATATATTCTTACCAAACTGTGTTCACAACCACAAGCTAAGTCCACAATCAGTGGAATAGCTCTCAAATGATAATAAGAGTGCAAAAATTAATTAATGGGGGAAAACGAAACACCATAAAAACACTTAAATTTAATACAAAAACCTCAAGACAGAAGTTATTCCTGAACCTCGGAATACATATATAAATGAAAACCTATCGCCCTGAACTATTTATACAAAACAACATCCTTACCCAATGAAGATAGTAAGGCAAAGATACATCCAAAAGGGGAAGGGGATTCAGACAGGAGAAGCCATACGGAAAGCAAGAATAACCTATCAATTACACACTAAACCTAACGGTGTCAAAGTGATATAAGTACGTATATAAATATTTATGGTACTCCACAGGATCCACACATCAGCAATCCTACATCCTCGAGGATGATCCTCCAGAAAACCCGGGACGTCCAAATCAAATCATAGCCAAAGATCACCTGAATATTCCAAAAATATTAGTCACATATACCTTGGCAAAGCGAGAGCCCCTCGACATTTACTGAGCCGAGGGTGAGGCAGGATGAATAATAATCCTTCAAGTAATAGTACGTCCAAGCAGGCGTTACGTAGCTAATCCAGCTGTCACCAGGAGTAATAAGGCTCAGACATCAACTGACTCTTTCAGTCGAAAAAATCTCCGACACAGCCACGGTGACAGCACCACTCACTCACAAATATATGGAAAGACAGAAGGTCATTAGTGGCAATCACCAAACAGACAAACCACCGGGGAGGAGGAAAACAAACTAAATGGATAATACAGTTCTTATACATAAAAGCAATTATAATAAAATAAGAATAAAATATCACAACGAAGTGACACCTCCTCTTGGTCCCGAAAGAAAAAATATATACATATATATTTTTTACAGTAAATAACTTGGTGTACTTGAAAGAGAGAAAAAAAACTAAATAGTCGTTAAAAAGACCGACAAGCCAAACACAAGGTTTTGTGCAACCCTGTAAAGAAAAAACAAAAACAAAGGTATGAATTAGCAAAAATAATAAACTTACAAAACCTGATATCCAACAGGAGGGGTGGCAAAGGAACAAGGATGCAGCTCACAAAGGTATCAAAATTAACAAAATATCATTAATACGATGGAAAATCTACAAAACAGAAAACCTCAAAAACCATCGCCAAACATATTTTTAACCTAAGAGCTTCCAAGCTCTCACATACGTGTATAATTAAGAGCTACACTGCTCTAATCCGGATTCCATATAACTGTTCATAGGCCATAATTGATTTACAAACACTCAACGTTGTTTCACTTTGTTTCACATCGCTCATTGTAACAATGTTCAGCGAACAATAGTCCTGTCTATATCACAGTGACAACACATTAGATCACAATAAAAGTGTCCTATCGAATACATACACAAACACTGGACAACACAGAAAACCAACACAGTTTTCCCCTGCGCAATCCCAACACACAAAAATTTCGTGAAGCGTAATTATGCCTGAAAACCAAGAATGCCCGGATTAGTAGCTGTCAGCTAACAATGTAAACTCTCCGATTAATATCCTAATCACCAAATTAATCACCTCACCGTATTGGCGCCAATGACCAACAAATACCAACATCATTGTATACCACACGTTTCAGTAACAATTGTTACGATATTAACCATTTATATCCTGTAACACTCATTCCATCACGCATTATAAGCACTTCACCAACCTTCATTAAAATAAACATTGCCACAAAATATGAACACCGAGTAGCAACTTCTATCTTCACCTATGGCCTTAATATTAAACTATTCTTAATTGTATAGCCCTATGCATCTACAGAACTCCTGTAAAGGAAAATTATGATTACTACATACTCGTTATACACTCATCTACTCATTAAAATAAGAACCTAAACACCTACTTCAACAGTACGCACACCGTAACTAGAACGATACGGATACTACCTTAATATCGGCATAGCCCTCTGCAAGGATCCCTCCCTACTCAACGCTGCGAGAGAGAGCATCGGCCACAACGTTGTCTTTTCCCGGGACATGAGTGAACTCTAGATTCCACTCCTGCAACAGGAGGCTCCAAGGCATCAGACGTTGGTTTTTATTTTTGTATCTGTTGATGAAGGTCAAAGGGTTATGGTTAGTCATAATCTTTATAGGAGTTCCTGTGGAAGAAAGATAGATGGAAAAATTATTAATAGCCAGAATGAGTGCGAGTGTCTCCTTCTCAACCGTCGAATATTTTCGTTGAGCGGAATTCAATTTCTTCGAAAAGAACGCGACCGGGTGAGAAACACCTTGCTCGTCGTTCTGTAATAAGACCGCTCCGACACCGACATCACTTGCGTCAGTGGCAAGCGAAAAAGGCAGGTCGAAATCGTGAGCCCTTAAAACGGGGAAACTAAGAAGCACACTCTTTAAGCACTCAAATGCCCTTTGCGTTTCAGGAGTCCAATTAAAAGGAACAGTTTTCTTCAACAAATTAGTGAGCGGATCAGCGATGTCAGAGAAATTCCTTACAAATTTTCGATAATAACCAACTAGACCCAGGAATTTTCTGACATCCTTTCGACACTTTGGTATGGATATTTTCTCAATGGCCTCTACATTGGTTTGTTTAGGCGCCACCTTACCGTCACCAACCTCATGACCTAAATAATTTAGATTACCTTCGCTTTGGCAAACTCACTTTTTTCAAATTAATTACTAATCCGGCCTTTTTTAAGACCTCAAATAAAGCACTAATACGTTTCAGATGAGTTTCCCAGTCATCGCTATAAATTACAATATCATCAATATACACAACGCAACCTTCCAAACCATACACCAATGTGTTCATTAAACGTTGAAACGTAGCTGCAGCGTTCTTCATACCGAACGGCATTACACGACATTGAAATAACAACCCTTGTGGAGTCACAAAAGCGGACAAGGCCCTGGCTCGTTTTGATAAAGGAACTTGCCAATACCCTTTTAGCAAGTCAAATTTACTGATAAACTTTGATTTTCCCATGCGATCGATACAATCCTCAATACGAGGCAAGGGATAACAATCGGTCTGCGTGACTTCGTTAACTTTCCTATAGTCGAAGCACAAACGAAAATCACCATCAGGCTTTTTCACTAACACTACCGGAGAGGACCATGGGCTTTTACTGGGCTCTATTAAACCATGCTTTAACATATAGTCAATTTCTTTGGCTACTACCTTAGTTTTAAAGGGGTTTAACCTATATGGGGACAGTTTTATTGGTGTGGCATTTCCAACGTCCACGTCATGTTCCAAAATAGACGTACGACCCGGTAGCTCTGAGAACAATTCTTTGTAACCCATAACCAGTTTTCTTAAAGACCTTCGTTTCTCGCTACTGAGATGGGAGACCAAATCATCAAAGTTCTCTAAATAATTCTTATTACTCGACATGCAAATTTCGTTATAATTATCATCAGTAAAACCCTCTGAAAAGGAATAAAGATTATTATTATTTGAAACATCGTCCGCAATAGTGGCTATAGGAATAATTTTCTCTCTTCCATTATATGCTTTTAACATGTTCACATGACACAACTGAAAAGGCTTCCTTCTTTCCGCAGTTTCAACCAAATAATTTACCTCACTAACTTAAAAAAAAAAATTTTTATGGTCCAGAGAAGGAAGCTTTCAAAGAATTACCCGGCAACGGCAAAAGTACCAAAACCCTATATATCGCCTACTGCGAAATTACGTACTTTAGCCTTCTATCAAAATAAAGTATTTTATCCTTCTTTGACTAGACAATAAATTTTCTCTGGCAAATTTCCAAGCCTTCGACAATTTGTCACCCAAGTTTGTCACATAATCTAACAAACTGATGTCAGGGATATCACCTTCCCACGATTCTCTTACCACATCAAGAGGACCACGCACACAATGTCCAAAGACCGAATCAAAAGGTGACAAACCTAAGGACTGACTTGGAGCTGACCGAAAAGCAAATAATAAATAAGGCAATCTTTTGTCCCAGTCAGATCCATGAGTTAAACAATATTTCTTTATCATTGACCTCAGGGTCTGATGGAATCTCTCCAGAGCACCCTGACTTTCTGGATGATATGGGGAAGAAGTCACATGTCTAATGCCCAATTCATTCATCTTACCTTTGAAATATTTACCTAGTAAAAAAGTTGGTTAGTACTTCTACAATTTTCTCACTCTTAATTGTACGGAGGGGAATAGCTTCAGGATAACGAGACATTTTATCCATTATAGTGAAAATATACTCATTCCCACTACGAGTCCTCGGTAACGGACCAACAACATCGATAATTACCTCTTTGAAAGGCTCGGAAACCACAGGGAAGGGGCACAAAGGAGCTTTAGGAACAGGTTGATTCGGCTTACCGACTTTCTGGCACACATCGCAACTATTAACAAACTTCTTAACGTCTGCTTTCAACTTGGGCCAGAAATAGTTCGCGAAGAGTTTGCTAGTCGTCTTATAAACACCAAAATGCCCAGCCAAACCACTTTCATGAGCCAACGACATCAAAGCATTTCTGTAAATATAAGGAACCATTATTTGTCTTAATATTTCATGTTCCGAGTTACCAGCCTCCATCGGCCTACTCACCCTATACAAAATATTCTTAATAATTCTAAATTTAGGTACAGTCAAGTCCGACTCTTCGCCTGACTCTATGGGTAGGTCGCGAAATTCCTTTTTCTGGGCTTTAACTAGCTCTTCCACAGTCCAATTCGGATGATCTCTCAAAATATTAATATCTACTACAATATTACTACTACGTTCCAAACTACTCAAATCTACATCAGTTGCAACGTCAACAACTCTAGCACTAGAACGCGTAACTACTGCTACTTCTGGATCGATCAAAATCGGGCAAGTCTTATTCTTAAAAGCCACGTCATTCCCCAAAACAATATCAACCTCTTTGACAGGAAACTTATTTACTACTGCCAATTTCAAAATTCCTGAAAAAGAAGGACATTTCAAATGAAAATTAACAATGGGGTAAGACTCGACTGAATCAGGAAAACCAAACAGCAAAACAAACTCTTTATAATCAAAGCCAAAATCTTTAGGTAACGCGTCCCGTAAGATCAAGGACTGGGCCGCCCCAGTATCCTGCAAAATCCTTACTTCATTTTCAATGGGTGAATTGACCGACGACACTTTCCCACTAGATAGATACCTCCTCAAAACAGTTTTGGTAGTTCAGTTGGTCACTTGGTCTGGTCGGGACAGGATCTCTTTCTTTTCTACCGACTCCCATCACCGGTCTTCCTCTACCCTGCAATGATTTTTTTTTTTTTTGAAAGCAAAGCAAGAACTCTTCAAATGCCCTTTCTTATTACAATAAAAACACGTTACCTTCTTTTTCCACTCTGGATCATGGGAACCATAACCTCTCTTATCATTATAAGCAGAGAAACGTTTATCACTATTAACAGGTTCCTGTGCCCTGAATTGATTCTTATTATTATGATTAGGCCGTATAAACGTCTTACTCTTATTATAACCACCTCGACCTGTCTTATCCCATTTCGGTTCTACACTTGTCCCTGATGCTCCTAACTCACTCTTGTGTGACAAATAATATTCATCGCTAGCAATAGCGGCTTCCTGTAAAGTGTCAATTTTCAGTTCTTCAAGGTGAACTTTTAATTTATCTGATACACACCTCTTGAATTCTTCTACAAATAACAATTCTTTTAATTTTTCCATGTCCATCCACCTCTTTCGATTTAAAACCAGTCTTCGGCAAATTGTCTTTTTCCCCTCGCGAACTCTACAAAGGTTTGGTCACTACCCTTCTGCAAATTTCTGAACCTTTGCCTGTAGGCTTCCGGAACCAGCTCGTATGCTTTCAACACGATAGCCTTAACATTTTCGTAATCTGATGACAAAGTTTCATCCAAAGTTACATAAACCTTTTGAGCCCTTCCTACAAGTTTACTCTGTATGAGAGTGGTCCAGTATTCCTGGAACCACTGGAATTTGGCCGCAATCCTCTCAAATGCAACAAAAAATTCCGCAACATTATTCTCTTGGAAACACGGCACAAACTTAAGGGCCTGCCCCAAATTAATGGCAGGCGTTACCAAACTACTCGGGGAGGAAGGAGGGGAAGAGGGAGCTGCATTTCGCATCTCTCTCTCTCTCTCTCTCTCTCTCTCTCTCTCTCTCTCTCTCTCTCTCTCTCTCTCTCTCTCTCTCTCTCTCTCTCTCCTCAGCCTTAAATCTCTCCAAGTTAAATTCTAAAGTTTTTAATTCAACTTGTTTAGACATTCTCTACAGACACCTATGTTTTGGGTGTTAATACCTCACCCTTTTTAACCTTACTGACATAATCATAACCCTGGATTAACAATAGACCTTTTCTAGTGGATACATCATACTCCAACTCTAAATGTTGAGCTACCTGCTCCAATTCACTTCTATCAAGCTCCGCAAGCCTTGCTTGCCACCCCTCTCCAGACAGGAGATCTAACACATTAACTGTCGACATTGTTTTTAAACAAACTAACTAAATATAAACAAACTCCAACAAACTCAACACGAGGAGGTGTAAAATGTTGTTCAAAGAAAACCAAGCCCCCAGGATTAACTTTGCACTGAGTGAACAGACAGGAACGTAAAATCCTGTTCAAACGGTCGCCAATTTGTAACGATCCTTTTCTGCCGTTACTAAAAATTAGATTCCTTTCTTACCAAACTCTGTTCACAACCATAAGCTAAGTCCACAATCAGTGGAATAGCTCTCAAATGATATCAAGAGTGCAAAAATTAATTCATGGGGGAAAATCGAAACACCACAAAAACACTTAAATTTAATACAAAACATAAAGACAGAAGTTATTCCTGAACCTCACAGTACATATATTAATGAAAATCAATCACCCTGAAATATTTATGAAACAACACACTTACCCAATGAAGATAGTAAGGCAAAGATACATCCAAAAGAAGAAGGGGGTTCAGACAGGAGAAGGTATTCGGAAAGTAAGAATGACCTAACAATCACAAGCTAAATAACCTAACGGTGGTGTCCCTTCTCTGAAACACTGGAGCTATTGCCGTGATCTCCTTAATTACATATGAGTTTCTGTCCTCCGTAACATTGGAGTTATAACCGAGATCTTTATAAATATTTATGTGTCTCTGCGTCCAGAGACGAAACTGAAGGGGCGAAGTGATGAATGTACATATGGTACTCGACCGGGCCCATAAAGCAGCGATCCTACGTCCACGAGGATGATCCTTGGAAAACCCGGACCCGGTCCAAAAGAAACAAGTCAAAGATCGCTTGGATATCCCAACAAATTTCAGTCACCTATACCTTGGCAAAGCGAGAGCCCCTCGACATTTACTGAGCCGAGGGTGAAGCAGGATGAAGAGTAATCCTTCATGAGTGAAAGTACGTCCAAGCAGGCGTTATGTATCAATCCAGCAGTCACCAGGAGTAATAAGGCTCAGAGATCAACTGGACCCCCTTTCTTTCAGTCGAAAAAATCTCCGACACAGCCACGGTGACAGCACCACTCACTCACAAATATATGGAAAGACAGAATGGTCATTAGTGGCAATTGCCAAACAGACAAACCACCGGGGAGGAGGAAAACAAACTAAATGGATAATAATACAATCATATACATAACAAAAACAAGAATAATAAAATAACTATGAATAAAAATATCACAACAAAGTGACATATATATATATATATATATATATATATATATATATATATATATATATATATATATATATATATATATATATATAAACTTCTAGGGCACAATTTTCACGGATACAACATTCATTGAATAGATGGCTTTTTCACTGTTTACCAGCTTTTTGAAATTGAATTCATATTTTCTAATTATTTTCTTCACTTCATTGTTCAGGTTACTAATGGACACATAATGGGGTTCTTCCAGTTTACTCCAGTATTTTTACAAAAACGCGACAGCTGTTTCGTCAACCTATACGTATTGACGTTATCAAGCGTACTGATACAAATATGAGTCTACATGCGTTTTGTGACGTCATGAGGACGGAAAGGTAGTTACAATTGCCAGATACCTAGTTTTAAATATTTACAAAAGACTATAGTGAAACATAAAATAAGACAAATAAATAAATATGTTAACAGAAATTATATCAAAAGTTGAAAGTAAGTTATTATATACAAATTTTACATAAATATATATTAATTACATATATGTTTAATTAACAAATGTCAGTGTGCGCTCCTGTCCGCGTGTGGTATGGTCCTTGTCCCACGCGGTTGAAGGGCTGCCCTCCTACACGAGGGCAAAGATCGGTCTGCCTCGCGTTGGATGTTAAGGTTTGGGCGTTGCGTGGCGATGCTGACGGCTTCTGATATTAATAAACGATTGTAGTTGCCTTCCTTGTGATTATTTTGGTGTTTGTGAGAAGTTCTTGCAAGGATGGTTTTTTATTGTGGGTATCCACAAAGTGCTGGTAATAGCACCTTGGTTTCTGTGGCCTGCATGCGACGTTTGAGTGTAGTTGTTGTGTGTCCGATATAGCATTTTTTGGGGGACTGACATTGCTCGTCAGCACAGACAAACTTGTAAACTATATCAGATTCAACCTCTTTCTCCGTCGATGGAGCCGTACTATTTTTCATTACCAGTTGAGGCCGTAAGATTTGGCTTGCAGTAAATTCTTGCTGTTATTTTGTTATGTGGTGCTAGGGGGGTGGTTCCTCTTCGCAGTATACCAAGGAGGCTTTCCTTTCGTCTTCGTGGTGTTTGTTGTATGATATCTGGTGGTATATCACTATTTCTTTGTCTTTGCTTGTGTGTTGTCCCTCGGGGTCGGGTTTTGGAAAGCCTCTAATCTCTTTTTGTGAACTTGCTGGATCATGTCATCTGGGTAGCCGTTATTTGTGAGCAGCTGTTGAACTCTGTTAATTTCTTCGTTCGTCGCTTTTCCACGTCGAACAGTGTGTTAAGGCACGTTTTCTGTATGCATTTACCACAGACCGTTTTATATGCATCAGGGCATTCTCCTCTAGCATTAAGCATCTCCCAGCATCTGTCTTTTTGTTTTTAGTGTATACGGTGGTATTGTATTTGTTGTATTTTCTGGGTCACAAGTACGTCCAAGAAGGGGAGCATTTTCTCATTACTTTTTTCTACCGTAAAATTCAATGTAGAATTTGCTCGGAGTTTATTCACTAATTCATCTATGTCATTTTCGCCCTGTTGTGATAGAAAGATATCATCAATATTATCTCCCATAGATTCTGGGTTTTGGGTGTTTCTTCAAAAGTGACCTCTTCTTGTGTGTGCCATGTATGCGTTTGCAAAAAGAACCCCAAGGAGGGAACCCATTTGCTACGCCGTCCTTTTGCCGATATATTTCGCCCCTATGTGAGAGGAATGGGGCTTCCTTTGTACATGCTTCTAGCATCTCTTTTAAGATCTTTTTCGGGTATCGGTAATGGTGGTTTTTCAGACCGGTATATCTTGTTCATATGATGATTTGTATTGTTTCATCCACTGGTACGTTGGTAAATAAACTTTCGACGTCCAGAGATGCTATGTCTTCGTAAGAACTAACTACTTTAGTCGCATAGTCATCCAGCTAAAGAAAGCGGCAAAAGAATTGAAGGAAAACGAAACCATAATAATACGCAAAGGAGATAAAAACCGCAGTGTACGTCATAATGAAACAGAGATGAATACGACAAAACCAAAATGGATAATATACTAGGTGATACGAATAGTTTCAGCACTTAAAAAAGGAACCCCGACAAATGACCTCAAAAAGAAAAGATAAGAGAACTAACAAAAAAAGCGAACAAAGAACAGAGAAACAGTAAACTTTCCAAAAATCATCGGAGACTTTGCACCCGGATACTGCTACGGCACAGTCAAGATCCACAAACAGGGAAACCCATTACGACCCATTATATCCCAAATGACATCCCCCATGTATAAAGTGGCTAAGAAAAATTGAACGAAATTATAACGCCGTACATTCCTTCAACGTTTCTCGCTAAAATCATCGACGGAATTCATCGATCTACTGCAAGACAACCACACCCGACGAAGACATAGCATCTCTGGACGTCGAAAGTTTATTTACCAACGTAACCAGTGATGAAACAATACAAATCATAATGAACAAGATATACCGGTCTGAAAAACCACCATTACTGATACCCGAAAAGATCTTAAAAGAGATGCTAGAAGCATGTACAAAGGAAGCCCCATTCCTCTCACATAGGGGCGAAATATATCGGCAAAAGGACGGCGTAGCAAAGGGTTCCCACCTTGGGGTTCTTTTTGCAAACGCATACATAGCACACACAGAAGAGGTCACTTTGAAGAACACCAAAACCCCAGAATCTATGAGAGATATATTGATGATATCTTTATCACAACAAAGGGCGAAAATGACATAGATGAATTAGTGGAATAAACTCCGAGCAAATTCTACATTGATTTTACGGTAGAAAAAAGTAATGAGAAAATGCTCCCCTTCTTGGACGTACTTGTGACCAGAAAAACAACAATACAATACCACCGTATACACTAAAAAGACAGATGCTGGGAGATGCTTAAATGCTAGAGGAGAATGCCCTGACGCATATAAACGGTCTGTGGTAAATGCATACATAAAACGTGCCTTAACACACTGTTCGACGTGGAAAACGACGAACGAAGAAATTAACGAGTTCAACAGCTGCTCACAAATAACGGCTACCCAGATGACATGATCCACAAGTTGTCAAAAAGAGATTAGAGGCTTTCCAAAACCCGACCCCGAGAGGGACAACACACAAGGCAAAGACAAAGAAATAGTGATATACCACCAGATATCATACAACAAACACCACGAAGACGAAAGGAAAGCCCTCCTTGGTATACTGCGAAGAGGAAACCACCCCCCTAGCACCAATATAACAAATAACAGCAAGAATTTACTGCAAGCCAAATCTTACGGCCTCACGGTAATGAAAAATAGTACGGCTCCATCGACGGAGAAAGAGGTTGAATCTGATATAGTTTACAAGTTTGTCTGTGCTGACGAGCAATGTCAGTCCCCCCAAAAATGCTATATCGGACACACAACAAACTACACTCAAACGTCGCATGCAGGCCCACAGAAACCAAGGTGCTATTCACCAGCACTTTGTGGATACCCACAATAAAAAACCATCCTTGCAAGAACTTCTCACAAACACCAAAATAATCCACAAGGAAGGCAACTACAATCGTTTATTAATATCAGAAGCCGTCAGCATCGCCACGCAACGCCCAAACCTTAACATCCAACGCGAGGCAGACCGATCTTTGCCCTCGTGTAGGAGGGCAGCCCTTCAACCGCGTGGGACAAGACCACTACCACACGCGGACAGGAGCGCACACTGACATTTTGTTAATTAAACATATATGTAATTAATATATATTTATGTAAAATTTGTATATAATAACTTACTTTCAACTTTTGATATAATTTCTGTTAACATATTTATTTATTTGTCTTATTTTATGTTTCACTATAGTCTTTTGTAAATATTTAAAACTAGGTATCTGGCAATTGTACTACCTTTCCGTCCTCATGACGTCACAAAACGCATGTAGGCTCATATTTGTATCAGTACGCTTGATAACGTCAATACGTATAGGTTGACGAAACAGCTGTCGCGTTTTTGTAAAAATACTGGAGTAAATGGAAGAACCCCATTATGTGTCCATTAGTAACCTGAACAATGAAGTGAAAGAAAATAATTAGAAATATGAATCAATTTCAAAAAAGCTGGTAAAAAGTGAAAAAGCCATTCTATTCAATGAATGTTATATATATATATATATACATATACATATATATACACATATACATATATATACACATATATATATATATATATATATATATATATATATATATATATATATATATATATATATATATATATATATATATATATATATATACTATATATATATATATATATATATATATATATATATATATATATATATATATGTATATATATATATACATATATACATATATATTGTATATATTATATATATATCATATTTATACATGAGTACGTATCTTTTTATGGGGTCAAATTCCGCTTTCCATTCTCACTGAAAGTTTTTATGAAGCTGAAGGATTCAATTTAGCATTTACTATGTATACAACAGAGAGCAAAAACAGCCTAACATAATTAGGTTAATATTAAAATTGAAAAAGCTTATTTTTTTCGTAAAAAAGATAAAATCGTATCCAATCCTCGAGATCACTTGAATACAGTAAAATGTCGGTGTACAATACCTTTAGTGTCAAAATAATCTATTTATAAAATACATGCATAAGGAAAATTTTTACTTCATCCAGTGATGAAGAATATTCAGTCAGCCAAAAAAAAAACAAAAAAAACAGGAAATTCTTCACAGCGAGGACGAAACCACTATCGAAATCTTTCTCCTGCAACGTTTAAAAATGGCAAATTTGGACATAAGGAACTAGGCAGAAAAGTTGAATATTATTTTATTTTCATAAGAAGATTATGTGAAACATAACTTGAAAGACTTTCAGTACATTTCATTGTTGAGGACATACAACTTACCGTTTGCAGGATAATACTCTTTTCCATGAACAGATATTCTAGACGAATCTTATGATGGAAAATTCTGATATGAATTCTCGTTGACTAACACAGTTGTCAGTTTTATTTATTCAATTTTGATCTTTGCAGCAAAAAAAAAAAAAAAAAAAAATATAAAAAAAATAAATAAAAGGAAGAAGAATGTGAGATACAATGACGGTTCTCAGACACAATGACGTCGTAGAACTACATCACAGCCCAACAGCCTCTGCTTATGCATCGGCATCCGTCTGTCCACAAGACGGAAAAAAAATGTAAGCAAAAGACGGCGGAATTCTGACGTCATTTTTCTTTGAATAAAATTTCCCAGGTAGTCCGGATCCTCATTGGCATATCCGGAAGTCATGTGGAAGGGATTTGTCAGCTGCGAGGACGAGATTTGTGATAAACGGATAGATCAAACTGTCAACTGTGTTAGTCAACAAGAATTTATATCCGAATTTTCCATCATAAGATTCATCTGGAATATCTGTTTGTGGAAAGAAGTATCAGCCTGCAAACGTTAAGTTGTAGTTGTATGTCCTTAACAATGAAATGTTTTGTAGGTGTTTCAAGTTATGTTTTAAATAATCTTCTTATGAAAATAAAGTAATATTCAACTTTTCTGCCCAGTTCCTTATTTCCAAAAAAGAGAAACAATCAAAACAAAAATGAAACGTATTGTAATTTTTTTAAAAGTTATGTTTTACACACACTGCTAATGAAAATAAAATTTTCATTAGAAAAATTGATATATGAGTTCCGTCTCACACACATCACACATTGCGTTTATATAGTTAATTTTAACTCTCTCTCTCTCTCTCTCTCCGTCTCTCTCTCTCTTCTCTCTCTCTCTCTCACACACACACATTGCGTTTATATAGTGCCCCCCCCCCTCTCTCTCTCTCTCTCTCTCTCTCTCTCTCTCTCTCTCTCTCTCACATTGCGTTTATATAGTTACCTCTCTCTCCCTCTCGCTCTCAGGTTAAAAGAAAAAAGCAAGCCACCAACGAGATATGCAGAGGTGTCAGCAAAAATTTCAAAGCATCAGCTCCAAATTCTACTCAAGAGATAATAACTGTATTTATTATGCAAGAGGATATTGCAGAACGGAGAAAATTGCAGATTCAGACACAAAATGAATAATTATGATGAAGGAATATCAAATATTATGGAAAAGTTGGATTTTTTAATGTCAGAATTTCTGGAAATGAAAAAAATAAGAAAAAAAAACAACATACCAGAACAGGAAAGAGACATGGGAAAATCCTTATTACTCCATATTAAATGAAGGAGAAAACACACGCAAACCATCATAGTGTGAAATGCGCAGGGTTTAGTTACGAGTAACTCAAAAAGAAAAATAGAGTACTTAGAAAAGAACTAACCCAAATTGAAAAGAAAATAGATATAATGAATATAAGTGAAGCCTGGTATTCCCAAGAGACTGGGAATGATGATCAATAAAAGGGTTGTTCCAAACTTATAGATCAGATAGAAAAAATAGGAATCAAGGGGGAACCGCAATATATGGGAAAGACAAAAAACAAGGAAAAATACATGAGAAAATATAGTAACTCAGATGTGAACTAACAGCGGTAGAATTTGAATCTGAAAAATTAATGAACATAGTAATATATAGACCTCCTAATACTAAAGAGTTTGACTTAATAATTGAAAAATTGGATGATATATGTAGAAATCACAAGGACTGGACTATTCTCCTATCTGGAGACTTCAACTTTCCTTTCGTAAGTGGAAAGAACGAATAGGAGATTGTGGTTGTACTTATACATATAAAAAAAAGAGAGTAATAGTAGTAGAAGATAAGAGGCAATTCGAAAAGCTATTAGATATGCTACTAGAATACAACATTCAACAATAAATCACCTGCCAACAAGAAGGAAAATACTTTAGACCTAGTATTTGTGAACGAGATGATTATGTTTAAACAAGAAATAATATTTATTGAATGCGAGTATTTCAGACCATAATGTCATAGAATTAACAGTTCATTCCAAAGCAAGTGAAACAGAGATAAGCAAGAAATGAAAAAGTGGGAAGGATATGGGAAAATACAACTTCTACAGTAAATATAAAATGGTCAAAATAAATGAGAAAAAATAAATGAAGAATAAACAAAGATTAGGATAACATTTTCGTAAGTGATGACATAAGGGTAAATACGGAGATATTATATAAAATATTTAGAGAAAATAGTGGATAAATATATACTGAAGAAGAAAAGTAAACATCATTCATGCATACTAAGAGACAGAAGGATCTTGTTCCAGAAAATCAGAAAAGTGGAAAAAAGGTCTTGCAAAAGAAAAGAAAAAATGCATGGTAAGTTATAGAACTAAAAAGTAAGATAGAAAAAGGCAGAAACAAAAAGGATTATTACAATCAAAAGAAAATAAAAAAATACGGACTTGCTTGGAAGGAAAAACCCCTAATAAATATCAAGCAAAACCCAAACTATTTATACCATACGCAAAAAAGATGAATAAAAGAAGAATAGAAATAGGCCCTCTGAGAATTGAAGAGAGGGATTAACGAATGAAAAAAGGAAAAATTTGCAACAACTGGCAAGAACGATATAAGAGAGAATTCACCCCTAGAATAGATAATGAAGATAATGATATAGAAGTAAGGGACGAAAATAGTGAATATTTAGCTGACATAGAAATTAATGAAGCTGATATTGTGCAGGCAATTAATGAAATTAAAAATGGAGCTGCTGCCGGGCCGGGGGGGGGGCCATGATGGAGTCCCTTCTATTTTGTTAAAGAAAGTAGTTCATTCTATCGCAAAGCCACTTGCAATATTATTAAGACAAAGTGTAGATACAGGCAAGATTTATGATGAGCACAAATTAGCATATTATCACCCCTACTTTCAAAAGTGGATCAAGACTAGAGGCAAGTAATTATAGGCCTGTGAGTCTAACATCACATAGTATGAAAGTGTATGAAAGGGTAATGAAGAAAAATATTATGAAACACTTTAATAAAAAATAATTTGTTTAATATAGGACAAAACACGGTTTCGTACCCGGAAAAAGTACACAAACCCAACTGTTAGTCCACCGTGAGAACATATTCAAAAAATATGAAAGCGGAAATGAAAACAGATGTGGTTTAATCTAGACTTTGCAAAAGCTTTTGACAAAGTAGACCATAATATATTAGCAAAGAAAATTAGAAAACACAATATCGTAGATAAGTAGGAAGATGGTTAAAAGAATTTTTACACAACAGAAAACAAGATAGTTATTGCAAACGATGAGAAATCGGATGAAACCAAGGTAATATCCGGTGTGCCACAAGGTACGGTGTTAGCTGCAATACTGTTTGTTATTGTGATTGAAGACATAGACAGTAATGTTAAGGATTCGGTAGTGAGTAGTTTCGCTGATGACACAAGAATAAGTAGAGAAATTAACTTGTGATGAAGATAGGAACGCTCTACAAAGAGACCTTAACAAAGTATATGATTGGGCAGAGGAAAATAGGAATGGTATTTAACTCTGATAAATTTGAATCAATAAATCATGGAGACAGAGAAGGAAAGCTATATGCATATAGACCTAATAATGAGACAATCACAAATAAGGAAGCAGTTAAAGACCTTGGTGTGATGATGATAGGAACATGTTTATGCAATGATCAAATAGCAATTCTTTTGGCAAAATGTAAAGCAAAAATGGGAATGGGTGTTGTTACGGCACTTCAAAACAACGAAAGCTGAACACATGATTATGCTTTATAAAACATATGTTTCGTAGTCCACTTGAATATTGCAATATGATATGGTACCCACACTATCAAAAGGATATTGCACAAATAGAGAGTGTACAAAGGTCCTTTACAGCTAGAATAGAAGAAGTTAAGGACCTTAGACTACTGGGAAAGACTACAATCCTTAAAAATTATATAGTCTAGAAAGGAGAAGAGAACGCTACATGATAATTCAGGCATGGAAACAGATAGAAGGAATAACAGAAAATATCATGGAACTAAAAATATCAGAAAGAGCAAGCAGAGGTAGATTAATAGTGCCCAAAACTATACCAGGAAAAATAAGGAAAGCACACAGGACATTAATCCACTACGCACCAGCATCGATAATGCAGCGTCTATTCAATGCGTTGCCAGCTCATCTGAGGAATATATCAAGAGTGAGCGTAGATGTGTTTAAGAATAAGCTCGACAAATATCTAAACTGCATCCCAGACCATCCAAGATTGGAAGATGCAAAATATACCGGAAGATGTACTAGCAACTCTCTGGTAGACATTAGAGGTGCCTCACACTGAGGGACTGGGGCAACCCGAACGAACTGTAAGGTCTGTAAGGTAAGGTCTCTCTCTCTCTCTCTCTCTCACATTGCGTTTATATAGTTACCTCTCTCTCTCTCTCTCTCTCTCTCTCTCTCTCTCACATTGCGTTTATATTGTACCTCTCTCTCTCTCTCTCTCCTCTCTCTCTCTCTCTCTCTCTCACATCGCATTTATGTACCTCTCTCTCTCTCTCTCTCACACACACACATTGCGTTTATATAGTTCCTCTCTCTCACTCCTTCTCTCTCTCTTTTCTCTCTCTCTCTCACATGCGTTTATATAGTTACTCTCTCCTCTCTCTCCTCTCTCTCTCTCTCTCTCTCTCATTTCGCATTTATGTAGGTACCTCTCTCTCTCTTCTCTCACACACACACATTGCTATACATTACTCTCTCTCTCTCTCTCTCTCTCTCTCTCTCTCTCTCTCTCTCACATTGCGTTTATATAGTTACCTCTCTCTCTCTCTCTCTCTCTCTCTCTCTCTCTCTCTCTCTCACATCGTTTTTCTATTACTATCTCTCTTTCTCTCTCTCTCTCTCTATCTCTCTCATGCTCTCTCTCTCTCTCTCTCTCCACACAACACATTGCGTTTATATAGTTACCTCTCTCTCTCTCTCTGTCTCTGTCTCTGTCTCCTCTCTCTCACATATCGCGTTTATATAGCTACCTCTCTCCCTCCCTCTCTCTCTCTCTCTCTCTCTCTCTCTCTCTCTCTCTCTCTCTCACATTGCGTTTATACAGTTACGTCTCTCTCTCTCTCTCTCTCACATATTGCGTTTATGTAGTTTACCTCTCTCTCTCTCTCTCTCTCTCTCTCTCCACATGCGTTTATATAGGTTACCTCTCTCTCTCTCTCTTCTCTCTCTCTCTCTCTCTCTCTCTCTCTCTCTCTCTCTCTCTCTCTCACACACACATTGCGTTTATATAGTTACCTCTCTCTCTCTCTCCTCTCTCTCTCTCTCTCTCTCTCTCTCTCTCTCTCTCACACACATTGTGTTTATATAGTTTACCTCTCTCTCTCTCTCTCTCTCTCTCTCGCATCTCTCTCACACACATTTGTGTTTATATAGTTACCTCTCTCTCTCTCTCTCTCTCTCTCACACACACACACATTGAGTTTATATAGTGACGCTTTCTCTCTCTCTACACACATTGCGTTTATATAGTTACCTCTCTCCTCTCTCTCTCTCTCTCTTCTACTCTCTCTCCTCTCTCTCTTCCTCTCACATTGCGTTTATATAGTTACCTCTCTTCTCTCTCTTCTCTCTCTCTACTTCTTCTCACAGTTGCGTTTATATAGTTAATTTTCCTCTCTCTCTCTTCTCTCTCTCTCTCTCTCTCCATCCTCTCTCTCTCTCTCTCTCTCACACAAATTGCGTTTATATAGTTACCTCTCTCTCTCTCCTCTCTCTCTCTCTTCTCTCTCTCTCTCTTCCTGCATTTATGTAATTACCTTTACCTGGCCGTGAGCGTGTTGATCAAGAACAAGTATAATAGTTTTATCATTACACTAATGAGCATCAATCAGTCACGTTTCCATAATTAATGAAACACTCACGTCGTTAACCTTTTCAGTATTCAACCAAACGGATGCAGTTATAGCTGAATACTTTACTATAATTAGGGCTCCGGAAATTAGTTATCAAATCTGCATTATGAGGGTTTGGCGATCAAGGCTGGAAAGAAAAAAAACCAAAGGATACTAAAAAAGATTGGAAATTGTATTATGCGATGAAGTATTCTATACCTGGACAAGCTCTCCAACAAAGTAATATATTGTTATTAATTTTTTCTATTTAGATGTGCTATCTTCAAAGAATATTCATAACTCGGTAGGTTTGCATGGATTGCTAATTGTGTACCGCCTAATTTGGTCTTTGGCCACCCCTTGTCCAGGGTTTGGCAAAAAAAAAAAAAAAAAAAAAAAAAAAAAAAAAAAAAAAAAAAAAAAAAAAAAGGGGGGGGGGGGGGGGGGGTGCGTGGCGGTTGTTGGCGTTGGAGAAAATTGGTGAAAACCGGGAAATGCAAATACGAGCAACAAATTTTAGGGTCGTTCCAAAAGTCCTTGGCTTCCATCATTAGGAAAAAAGCAACTAAAGCATTGACGAGTGACACCCTATTGACTACCAAACATATTAACTATTCACAAGAACTCATCTGACTGACTAAATTATGATGCAGGCGAGTCCCATGCCAGTTATTGGATGCAAACAGAATCTCGGGATGGACAAAACAGAAGGCCGGACCGCAATAAAGTATCAGCAATAAAGTATGACCCCTTAAGACCTAATTCCCGTAGGGGGTTAGTGCTGTCAGTGGACCTCATGCGGTGCACTGTATGCATTACTTAAGGTTCAGCCTATAGCTGCAACCTCTTTCGTTCCTTTTACTGTACCTACTATCGTATCTTTTCTTTATCTTACATTACCTTACTTTCCACCCTCTCCTAATACTTGACTCATAGTGCAACTGCTTTGAGGTTTTCCTCCTGTTACTCCTTTCAAACCTTTTACTGCCAATTTCCATTTCGGCTGTGAATGACATCACAGGTCCCAGTGCTTGGCCTTTGGCCTAAATTCTATATCTCAATTCAACTCAAGACATAATGGAGGGCATGGTCTCCACAATATTGAGGAGGCTTCATCCTTTTTCACCATTCATATAAAAGGGCTATTGAATTCATTCAGGTAGAGAGTTACAGTGCAGATGAGATTCCCAGGTTACAGCATCCGATAACATTTAACTACCAGTGAGTGGATATACTTTCATAACAGTGCCGGTTGACGTACTGTCGGCCAAAAAACTCGTGGCAGAGTTTCATAATTTTTCGTTCACCTGCCTGACGCACTATTCATGCCTTATTTATCTATTTTTCTTTTCAAAGATGGAAGAAATCATGTGTAATGACGTTAAAAACAGTCGCTGATATCTTTAGAACATTATGTTATGTTATTGTGTAAAACTATTTTCCATATAGCAAAATTGACGTGAACGAAGCGAAGTGATAAAAAACGTCATATAACAACAATAGATATACATCACCAAATAGATAGGAGACACCTATCACTAGTAGTATCGTATAAACATAGGGCATAAATTATCATTTCAATATTAAGTTGAAGGTAGTTGAACTATTCCATTTGTTAAATTTTACAGAAAACATTGGAATCTCACAAAATGCTATTAAATAAAAAAAAAAAAAAAAAAAACGATATCTTAACAGTGTGAACCAGGCGACCTCACTCTATTGCTTTTGATGTTATGTGCACGGGAATCTAATGTCAATGTGTCATTTATTGGTCTAAGAAACATCCCTCGATGAGCGAGAGAATTATTGCATTGCATTCGATGCAAGCTCCTGTTGAAGAGATATCAAGAAAGCTTAATAAACCGGAGAGAATCATACATAGATGAATACAATTGTTTAAAGAACGGCAAAATTTAGAACATGGGCCTAGAGGTGGAACACCTCGAAGCACCACAAAAGAGTAAGACAATACAGTAGTGTAAATGTTGCTGAGCAACATTCATTTGTGAACTTTGAATTCTAGTGCCTCGTCACGACATTGCTGAACCAGGAATCATAACTAGCTCTACGCTTATGACTGGTGTCTGATGAATACTTTAGATGGAGAAGAAGAGATTTTTAAATCTACACTTGAAGTCTTCGATAGCTGTCTAATGAATAAGTCTAATGAATAAGCAAACTTATCTTTGATGGATGAGAGATTCAATTAGGCTTCCTTTTTTTTGTTTTGTTTTTTATCGGAGGCCAGTGAATACCACGGATAGGGAGGGAAACCGTTTCAATGATGCATGCATTTTTTTTCTTCAAAACCTAAAGAATACATTTTATTGGGAGATACTTTATTAACATCGGCCTAATCCTTCCATCACTCCTATACGCCACATCCGCTCTCTTCTACATCTCAGGCGACTAGATCCGACTTCTCACTACGAACTCCATCTCGTGGAAGCATCACTAATGATAACGGTTATTTTAAAATTACCCGCACCGACAACGGACGCCTTAAAATGCATGTTTATAAAATATTTTCTGTTCAAAGAAACTTTATCTTTCATTCCACAAAGTATGTGCATACACTCGTGTTACACCCTGTAGCCGTCAAAGAGCAACCCTTGATTAAAGCAGTAGGTTTTTCTTGACATATGAAATAGACTTAAACGAGAACGTCACCTTTCATATTTCTTATCCTTTCAGCTACTTATAATATGCTTAGGGCAGTAGGTCTAGTAGGTATAATGTGAAACTAATTTGAATTAATTTCTATTTAGAAGAAATGAATAGCTACAGAAAGATCAACCTAAGAAAGCTTTAAGGAAAGTAAGCCTTTCTAAATGCATTCGTCAGTTTTGACTACCACAGCTTTCCAAGGTGTCCAAATGAAACAGGATGATATGCAAGGAATTCGATAAAAAATAAGACTGAATTATACTCGTTTGATTTTTATTATGATTGCTTTTTGACTTTGACTAGCTAGGTTTGAGTTAATTATGTTAAGCAATTATGAAAAGGATAAGAGGAAATGCGAACATGGCTAATAAAACAAGAATAACGGGAATAGTCAAATAAAGCAGATTAATATAAATATATATATATATATATATATATATATATATATATTATATGGTTGATTTAAATATTATCATTAATATTACGTATTCTGAGAGAGTATGCTGCTGAAAATAGACCTAGGCTAATCATGTGGGAAAAATCAGAAGTCCAATTTAGGCCCACTAAATGTGTCATGCAAATTATTTTATTGACTAATCATCGTTTTCAAAGAATGTTAACGCCTTGATGTATTATTTATCAGCTGTAGGAGACGAAATGACCAGGACCCACTAAGTGGGTCCTGGAAATGACAACACCCCAGTGCAGTACGAGATGTTGAGTCAAGATTCGAGCGGCAGCAAAGACAACTTCAAAATCTTCGGTATGCTGTCACGAAGCTAGAGTTGAGAATAAAATTAGAAATCGTGTACCCATCGGTATATATTTTCCTTACTTTGCAAAATAATTATCTTTAATACGTTGAATAAGTCTACTCAGTTCTAATGTAATTTATTTCAAGTATAACACCTTTGAAAGGAAATGTTATTTATTGTTAGGTAAATAATCTGGCACCTGCATATGGCAATATTTCCATAACGAACAATGAATTAAGAAACTACGCCAATTCTTCGTTGGCCGTCTGTACGTTCAATTAGTCGGCGAAGACCACCATGGCCTTCTGTTCTTGTTTAAAATGCATTAATTTACTGAGATTTCGAAAATATGCAGTCTTCCCGCAAGATAGGTACCCCGGATGTTGATCCCAGAACAGAAGCTGACCATAACGGAAACTTCCAGGATTCTTCTCTGTTCCCAGACTGAACCCGGCAATGTCTACAGATTTCTGTAACTGGATTCAAATAAAGTTATAAACGTAACGTGGGTTTTCACTCACAAAAAAATTCTGTGAAGCGGCCTGTGTCGGCATGGCGATGACCTTTGTCTTTTGGAATTCTTAGGGTGATATCACGGTAGACATTTAGAAAGTGGCCTGACCATTTTTAGAGGACACATTTGAAACGGGACTGATGGAAAAAGTAATCGGGTAAACAGCGGAGGGAGTTGCATTAAAACGAGTTATTGCTCCATGACTACTCCCATGGAATTGGCTGAAACAGGCAGTAGTGTCTTGTCTCATTCCTGAACTGAAATTCCTCCTATTTTGGGATCAGTAACGAAGTCATCCATGTTGTGGAGAAGTGTATGGAGGCCCAGGATTTAACCATCTGTAGGGACGTGGTAGCGGAAATTGAAAATCGATGGACCAAATGCATCGAAGCTTGAGGAGAGAATGTTGGAAATTAACGCAGGAACCACCGTCCTCCTGTGATGCTGTGTGGGTGAGGCAGAGAACTTTGAAAATTAATTTGGCATATCCAACTCATCATCATAATGAGGAATTCAGTCAGTATTTTCGTGTTGTCATTTCCTTGATTATATTATTGTGGTCGTCATCACGGAATTATGATTACTAAGTGGTCGTGTCTAAAAGGATTGTGTTCTCTGATCGATCTGTTAGTCTGCATTTTCCACACCCAATACTAACTCAATCTGCTTTTACTTGTATGTTTGTAGCACAAACATTTTGATAGACGGATAAATAACCAGATAGTGAGAAAACGCCAAACAGGAGTGATAAATAGAATCTGTGAAAAGTTGGACAATAGTGGAATGTAAGCGAGACTAGATGAGTAACGCTACTTTATGTAGTACCAGGCTCATTTCCGGCTTTATAAACAAGATGAATTGTCTTTGTGAATCGTTTCTGACGAGGGAGGAGAGGCTTCTTTTCTGGGGGGAAGGGGTTGGGGTGAGTGAGGGGTGGGGGGTTGGTTGTTGTGAGGGCTGGGGATGGGGGGGGGGGGGAGACCGGGTGTTTGAGGAGAAATGAATGTGGCTGTTTTCCGCTCTCTGTCTCTGTGCGACGTCTGGGAATTCCTCTCTTGTGGCGTCAAGGATTGTTTTAACCATGTCTATAATTAACCCATAATTATGGGGTTCTTTGAGTTCCATAAAGTTTTGGGCCCATTGTTCCTGGGTTATTCTCCCTTGCATTGCCTTTCATCCTAAACTTCGTAGTGGTTGGTGAATGTTAGTATTTTGATCTAAAATGAGTTCTTACGAAGCAGGTTAAGTAGATATTCACATTTTTTCAAAAGTTTCAAAAGGTTTCTTGTTTTATGGTATGAATTTATCGTTAAGTTGGTCATTACCAAACTTTTTGTCTCCAATTTCTTTGTGTAAAAATCTTGTAATCATGACCGTAGGTCTTTAATGACTTTATATTTTGTGTGGTTGGAGTAGGTCAGTGGAAAGTGAATACTAGTACTATCCCTTCCAAGGGGTTCCAACTTTTTTTCTTGCCACGTTTCCTTTCGTGTATTCTTAATATCAGTAATGTATCCCCTTGACTTTGTGTAAAGTGGAAAACAAAACAGACTAAAAAAGCATCCAATTTTATATATGCAAGTACTGTACTGAAGGAAGTAAGTACATAACTTTCCTGACATAAACAATTTTATTGTAAATACAAAATTCCTTAAGAAAATAAAGGTAGTTTTTTTATAATTTACCTGTGGCTATGCAGTAAATTTTCAAGGTTATGGTACCGAGCTGAACAAAAAAAACTTTTTTTTTCACATCAGCTGCAAAGGGAGTTAATGAGATGACAAACTGTTTTTCATCACAAGCACTGGAGGCATTCGCAACTTCAATAAACTCTTCTTTGATAGTTAAGTATACCTTAGTTCTACCAGACCACTGAGCTGATTAACAGCTCTCCTAGGCCTGGCCCGAAGGATTAGATATTTTTCACGTGGCTAGGAACCAATTGGTCACCTAGCAACGGGACCTACAGCTTATTGTGGGATCCGAACCACACTATATCGCGAAATGAATTTCCATCAACAGGAATAAATTCCTCTGATTCCGCCTTGGCCGAGCCGGGATTCGAATTTCGGACCACCGGATTGGCAGCCGAGCGCGAAAACCACTCGTCCAGCGAGGAACTTTTCTTTGATAGTATCATTAACAGAAGCCACATCTGTAAGGAAAGGGTCTCTTAATTAGCTTTATGTAAGTTTCCTTCAGACACAGGAAAGTATCTCTCCATTTGAGGGAAGGTGATCCACTATTAAGTTTACCATCTGAACTACAGTAGAATTGTCCTGCTTGTCAGCAAGTGGGCGGCCAGGCCCCTAACCTCAAGGACCCATGGGGTGCGCGTCCCCGTAGGGGGATAGTGCCGTCAGTACACCTCATTCGGTGCAGTTTAGGCATTCCTTAAGGTTCTTTGCAGCGTCCCTTCGGCCCCTAGCTGCAACTACTTTCATTCCTTTTAATGTACCTCCGTTCATATTCTTTTTCTACAATCTTACTGTCCACCCTCTCCTAACAATTGCTTCATAGTGCAACTGCTTTGAGGTTTTCCTCCTGTAACACCTTTCAAACCTTTCTCTGTCAATTTCCGTTTCAGCGCTGAATTGCCGTAGTTGCCCCAGTGCTTGGCATAATGCCAAAAATCAATATAAATGAAATCGAATCATGGGGTGCACGTATACCCCCTGATAGACCACTGGTTTAAAATCCCTGAGTTACGGAATAACACTTATCAAAGCCAGGTTGGAAAGAGAGCATAGCCTAAAAATATCTCGTTCTGTTGAGTTTGGTTTTTATTAGTACTTCCCATCTCCGAATAGAAGGAAAAACGTCTGATACCATGCATTTTGTGACTGCAGTATTGTTAGGACTTACTGATGAACGGTTTTCTTGAGTAACGCCAGAAGATTCTTACACTTTACATTTGGTTACCTATTTTTGTAGTTATGGCAATTACTTAGGAAATGAAGCCTTCCTTCCATTCTTGTATCTTCGGTTGTAGAAACCTATCGGCCAAGGTCCCGCACTGTTCTTCTTGTTTGTTGATTAGCATTCGGAGCGTTTATGGTTAGTAGACCTGTGAACGGAACATTTATTTGATGTTTATTGATTTCTAGTTGGGCACCGCAAGAGAAGATGAACAAATGCAAAGAAAGAAAAAGAAAATCTGTCAAGTTGTGTAAAAGGTTTCGCTTAGCCGAAAAAGAAAGGCACTCCTCTCTGCTCTGTGTAAGCATCTTTCAAGACTGCAAGCCACATTCTTTTTGAATAGCATCAACGTTGTAGGAATGTTCTGATCCCTGGCTGTGTTGCCCCCACCCCCCTTTTTGCCAAGCTTGGATATTTTTTTTATTCGGATTTCCCGGATTCTTATATTATTACATATTGCCAAAAGCGAGCGTACTGTTTGCTTCAGGGATGGGTCCACTTTTTTTAAAGTTCCATACGATTTAGAAAATTACAGTCAAGAGAATTCTACAAGGTCAAGCCTAACAAAAGTCTGTCTTTCCCTTTGGAATGAAAACAACCAAACAAAGGGTCAACCTCTCATGACCCATGTCTAATGCATGTTATTGTTGTCGAAGATGATTGACACATATAATTCTTTAATGCAAGGGTCACCTTAATTGGATCTCCATTGCTTTAGTGCAGATGTTAGTCATTCATTATGTTAATGCAACATGACTGATTACCTGGAATTCGGGGATCATGACTCTATTATAACTGTCAAATACGGTGTTCGATTACACACACACACACACACACACACACACACACACACACACACAGAATGCGTAAATTTTGTATTTTAGGAGTATAATATTTAAAATAGCATATTGATAAATATCGTATTTAAAATTAGACTTGTATTTGTAATGGACTTAAACGGTCGACCGTGCGGCGTTCTTACAGACAATGCATCTTCAAAGTAGCTTTTCTTTATGGTTATGAATGCATTGTAACTTGAGTTTACTATTGGAAAAATGATTTGGAATCTGTAACTCTTACCTACCAGGTTTTGTTCCTTCTAGCATTATGGATTAATGAACTTTAGTTAATGGATCGTTTATATTGCTTTATGCAGTCGCAAAGCAGAGAAACTATGTGCGGTTATTGCCTAATAACGCCCGCTAGTATTTAATGCATTTTGCAATGGGACACATTGTAGTACGTTGATTGTGTATCAGGAAGGTAATGGTGTGTGAAAGACATGCTCCTTCGATGGTAGTTGATTGAAAGGAATACATTCTAGTTAATATGAAAATAACTGTCATATGTTCCGGTTATTTACTTTTTATGATCTTGAAATTTAGAAAAATTTTGCAGTTAAAAACAACGTTTCTCTCTCCGCTGGTAATACGTCATATGTATGGTTCTCGGTGTTAAATTCTTTTGCGCAGTGATGGTAAAACCTTGTCTCGTCTCCCTGGATGCGTGTTCAATTTATATTCTCTAACCGAAGAGGACAGTCATAAACGACCTTTCTCCCTATACTTAGCACATTATTATTATGCTAAGGGATTTATATATTGTACATTCCATGTTAAAAATGAACGCTCTGGATGATTTCTAGGTTTGAAGAACAGCTGGTGTTTATTACTCGTGAGGGGCAGAGAAGGGGTCGTAACTCCCTTGCTAGGTTAATTTCCTCCTTTGTAACCACGAGAAGTTGGCACCATAAATATCTTGCGATGTCACACGATGGCCTACTCTCAGAAAAAGGAAGAAACAAATGGGCCTTATTTCCCCTCCTTATGGGTGTCGTAGACGCAACCAGGAGTATTCTACACTCTACGTTATAGGCAACGGCGAGGCCTAGTAAAGGGTTTTTAGAGGCTTCTTCTCTACAGGTGTCTTGCTCGATTCTACAGTAGAAAGGTTATAGTTCGAGTTTTTCAGGCATGCTCTCTTTTTGGATCTGTTTTTAGTTTACTCTTTGCCATCATACTTTTTCATTTTTCTCTTTTGGCATCATACCTTTTCATTTTTCTCTTTGCCTTCAATTATTACATTTTTCTCTTTAGCATCATACTTTTTCATTTTTCTTTTTTCTTTGAAGAATACTTTGGCCCCTTCTCTTTTTGGCCATCATACCCCCTTTTTCCCATTTTTTCTCTTTGGCTTCCCCCATACTTTATTTTTTCATTTTTCTCTTTTGGCATCATATTTTTCATTTTTCTCTTTGCCATCATACTCATTTTTTTCTTTTGGCATCATTTTTTTACTTTCATTTTTTCCTTTGGCATAAATACTTGTTTACATTTTTCTCTTTGCATCATTTTTTTAACTTTTTCATTTTTCTGGCATCATACTTTTTCATTTGGTCTCTTTTGGCATCATACTTTTAAATTTTTTTCTTTGGCATCATACCTTTTTACATTTTTTTTTCTTTGGCATCTACTTTTTCCTTTTTTCTTTGGGCATTTTTTCATACTTTTTCATTTTCTCTTTGCCTTATACTATGTTTCATTTTCTATTTTGGCATCATACTTTTTCATTTTTTTGGACTCTTTTGGCCCATCATACTTTTCATTTTTTTCTTGGCATAATTACTTTCATTTTTTCTTTCTTTGGCATCATACTTTTACATTTTCTCTTTGGCATCATACCTTTTTCATTTTTTCTTTGGCCATCATACTTTTCATTTTTCTCTTTGGCCATCATACTTTTTGGTACATTTTTTTGGTCTTTCTTTAGGCATCATACTTTTCATTTTTCTCTTTGGCATCATTACTTTTACATTTTTTCTTTCAATTTCATACTTTTCATTTTTCTCTTTGCATCATACTTTTTACATTTTTTTCTTTTGCATCATTACTTTTTACATTTTTCTCTTTGGCATCATACTTTTTCTTTACATTTTTTTCTTGCATCATATTTTTACTGGTTTCTCCTTTTTGGCATCATACTTTTCATTTTTTCTTTGGCATCATACTTTTACTTTTTTTTTTGGCATCATAATTTTTCATTTTTCTCTTTGGCATAATTACTTTTACATTTTTTCTTTGGCATACATTTTTCTTTACATTTCTCTTTTTTCTTTGGCATCATACTTTTTCATTTTTCTTTGGCATTTCATACTTCCCCCTTTTTTTTCAATTTCTCTTTGGCATCATACTTTTTCATTTTTTCTTTGGCATCATACTTTTTCATTTTTCTCTTTGGCATCATACTTTTTCATTTTTTTCTTTGGCATCATACTTTTTCATCTTCCTTTGCTTCATTCATTTTTCATTTTTTTCTGGCATATACTTTTTTATTTTTTCTCTTTGGAATCATACTTTTTCATTTTTTCTTTGGCATCAACTTTTCATTTTTTTCTTTGCGGCATCAGACTTTTTCATTTTTCTCTTTGCATCATACTCATTGGTTCTTTTTGGCATCATACTTTTGGCCATTTTTTTCTTCTTTTTCTTTTGGCATCATACTTTTTCTTTTTCTCTTTGGCATTTTTTTCATTTTACTTTTCATTTTTTTCTCTCGGCCATCAATATTTTTTATTTTTCTCTTTGCAATTTTTCAACTTTTTTCATTTTCTTTCTTTGGCATCATACTTTTCATTTTTTCTTGGCATATTATTTTCCATTTTTCTCTTTGGCATTTTTCATACTTTTTCATTTTTTTCTTTGGCATCATTACTTTTTCATTTTTCTCTTTGGATCATACTTTTTTCAGTTTTCTCTTTGGCATTCAACTTTTTGGAGTTCTCTTTGGCATCATACTTTTTCAAGTTTTCTCTTTGGCATCATACTTTCGGGACGTTGATTTTTGCGACTTGACTTCTTAGCTTTAGGGTTCTGTTGTTCTGCTTGTTCGACCAGTTACGGAGCATCTCCGCCCCCCCCCCCCCCCCCCGCCCCACCCCCTTCACTAACTCTACTACTACTACATTGCCTCAAAGGGCAAAAATAATTTAATGTTATTAGTTTGGAATACCTCTCATAAGGTACGCATCAAGACAATGTTGCAAAAAGGTCCTGCTCTTAATATCTAGTGTCATTGAGGGTATTTGATTTGACAGCTCTCTCTCTCTCTCTCTCTCTCTCTCTCTCTCTCTCTCTCTCTCTCTCTCTCTCTCTCTCTCTCTCTCTCTCTCATATTTTGAGAGGAATTTGGGCAGATTTTTTTTATCACCGTTTGCAATTACACTTCTCTGTAATGTCCAGTCAAAAACTTTAACAGTGAAGCGTGTTACTCAAATGGATTTTTTCTGACAGCGTTCTCTTTGCCGTCAAAGTAGGCTTACTATCAGATGATTATAAATTTCCTCTCAGTTCAGCTCTCCCCTGAAGCGAGAAGTCTCATGTCGATTTTAGATAATTTTACTGCTTTTCGACAGTGGGCCCTTACTCCCAAACTTTACTCGCACGAAAAGCCTTCTTCTTTTTTTTTTTTTTTTTTCATGAACTAATCGAAACTCTTAAATACCCAGTGTCGCGAATCGCTTTATTCGACTATAAAGGGAAATCAAGGAGAACACCTGCGCGAACCGAAACCACTCCCTTAGGTACCCAGGAGACTCGAACGCCAGACAGTACGTTCCGACGACTTATAACGATTTAGTCTTTTGTGAATGATAAAAAGACTGATGAAATCCGTATGTGACCTGATTAAGGTAACTGTTCTTGTTTGTGAGGTAAACAGCTATTTTCTTCAGTAATGCACTTTAATCGCTTATGTTCTCATTTCAAGATGTTGAGGATAACTTCACTGTTTCTCACTTTTAACTTATCGTTGGTTTTTCAACGCCATTCTAAACAATAATGCGACATTTTAGCTGGATTTGTTATGTACTGAATAATTGTTACTCAGAAATATATCTATTAATGGTTAATAGTTTTGCGACATACTTGATTATTACTGGTATATGACTAAAAACATTCTTTAATATACAATTTACTTCTTCAAAAGCAATTACGAAATACAAACAACGCCAATTTACTTCTTCAAAAGCTATTACGAAATACAAATAATGCTGTGGCGGGATCAAAAGCTTAAAAACAAGCGGGCAAATGCCCCCCCTTCCCCACATATAAACCTAATCAATCCAGCTGCCAAACTCACCTTCAGTCACACTTTCCTCTTTACCTTACAGAATACACGCAGAACAATTGACCCACCTACAAAAGAAAAAAAAAAAAAAAAAAAAAAAAAAAAAAAAAAAAAAAAAAAAAAAAAAAAAAAAAACATGTATTCACCCAACTCCAGATACTCTGGGCTCTATTGTGCTGTCCGCCAGTCAAGGTCGCTGAGACACGAACAACAACAACCAAGAACCACAACCCAGGACCACAACCCCACAACTCAACAACACAACAACAAACAAGGAACACAACCACAACTCAACAACAACACAACACCCAAGGACCACAACTCAACAACACAGCAAACCAACAAGGAACACTACCACAATTCAACAACAACACAACAAACCAAGGACCACAACTACAACAAAAGACCACTGCACAAACAATCACTAACACAAAAACAACAACACTAAAAGTCAATACACATACCCACTAGCAACACCAAGGAATCACAACAGCTCACCAACAACAACCCTCAACAACTCACAATCACAACAACTCTCATATAACTCAACAGGAACTCATAAGCACAACAAATCCAACAGTACAGGCACAACAGCTCTAAGCAAACAACACATATCAAACTCAACAACAACTAAACAACAAATCAATAAAACACAAAACTAACTGACTTTCAATGCCTTCAGTAGACTGCTGCTGACACTACTGACCATCACAGGCTTTAACCCAAGGCTGACCAAAGACTGACTGAAAACAGAACTCTAACCATAACTCCAAACTCCAACAGCACCAGTAGACAACCCAGAACTCACCAACAGCCAATTCAATCGTTAACCATCCAACCACCAACACTCTCTCTCTCTCTCTCTCTCTCTCTCTCTCTCTCTCCCTCTAGGACGTTGTCAAATGGAACTCCCATAACTCCTCCATAATGCCCATGGAATTATCATTTGAAACTCGCTTGAGATACTTTTAACATTCAAATTACATCACCAAAGGTTAGATATTCTTTAGATTAATTTGAAAACGTGAACGTCTTTGGACATTTTACAAAGATTATACGGCTATAAAACAGAACGTTATCTGTCATTGTTCGTACCCGACCATTTCAAGTAGAATACATTCCGTGAATATTTTGCATTCTGTACTGGCACAAATCAATCATGCTTTTGCTGTAATGATTTGAATCGAAATGGTGTCAATTTGGAATGCAGCCGCTTTCTTTCCGTTAACTGCACCTCCATTCATATTCGTTCTTCCATCTTTCTTTCCACACCCTTCTAACACTTGTTTCACAGTGCAACTGCGAGGTTTTCGTAGGTCCCCTGTGCTTGGCCTTCGGCCTGAATTTTATATTCTGTTCTATAGATAGAGATGTGTGTTTTTCATCGAATATCTCTCGTCAAGGCTTCTCCATTCGCTGAGCATCGAAAAGGTTTTATTCTTTCTAATTGTTTTATTTTTATTTTTATGGATTGTTGAAGTTTAATTTCGTAAACCTCTGTCGCATGTTTGTAACGAATTAGACTCTTCTCCGAGCCTGGGAAAGAAAAATATGAAGTACGTGTTTCCGTGCGGATATTTCTATTGTATTTGATTTTTCGTTTCATATAAATTTTAGTTCCAGGTAACACATACGCACTCTTGAACTTCTTTCTTTTCTTTAAATTTCTCTCCTCAGATGAACTAACGAGTTTGGAGATAACTAGATCCAAAGAACAACCCCTCCCTCCCATATCTCCCCTTGTCACTCTTGCTTCAGTGGTTTCTTTAAAAAAGTCTCTCCGATAGGAGGCAGTAGTTTTGAACTTGGACGGAAATCACCATATCACTCATAAAACCAATTGCTCTTGGACTTAGATGAAAAGTACAGTATTTCAAGCTTCATTCCAAATTTTTACGTATTTGAGCATAGAATGTAATCTTTTCACGGAAGAAACGAGAGAGAGAGAGAGAGAGAGAGAGAGAGAGAGAGAGAGAGAGAGAGAGAGAGATATTTTACGTATTTGGGCATAGAATTTAATCTACTTGTACAGGAGAGAGAGAGAGAGAGAGAGAGAGAGAGAGAGAGAGAGAGAGAGAGAATATTTTTACGTATTTGGGCATAGAATGTAATATACGTATACATCTTTTCACGAAAGGAAGAGAGAGAGAGAGAGAGAGAGAGAGAGAGAGAGAGAGAGAGAGAGAGAGAGAGAAATATATGTGTATCTGCCATGAACATTTTCCGGTGTCACGACTTGAGCCTTAATGAAAATGCAGGTCTCATTCATTTCCTCATATAATTTCACCGAAAGAAGATTTAACTAATTGCAGAAATCCTTTATGAAACCGACTGAACGTGATGATGATAATCCTCTTGGATTTTCCAAGAATTCAGTCTCGCTGGAAAATGTTTCGTGACGAGACTTCCAGACTGTACGTATGTCTGCCTGCGTGTATAGTACGTAAGTACGTTTTTGCAGTTCACATCTACTTGTGCGTACGTTTTATCGGTGTTATTGTCGAGAAATAGACCTCATGTGGTGCACTGTGGGCATTGCTTAAGGTATTTTGCAGCGTCCCTCCGGCCCCTAGCTGCAACCACTTTCGCACCTTTTACTGTACCTCCTTTCATGTTCTCTTCATCTTACTTTCCACACTCTCCTAATACTTGATTCATAGTGCAACTGCTTTGAGGTTTTCCTCCTGTTTCACCTTTCAAACCTATTACTGTCAATTTTCATTTCAGCACTGAATGACCTCTTAGGTCCCAGTGCTTGGCCTTTGGCCTAAAGTCTATATTGAATTCAACTCATATTGTCGAGAAATATCACATTGTTAAATAACCTTGTTTCGGGAATGTTTTACGCAAATAAGAGCTCTCAGCCTATACAAACACAATTTATACGTGGAAGTCCCCGTAGGAAGGGTAGCCGTCTATGCACCCGATACGGTGCTCTGTGAGCATTACTTTAAGGTTTCTTTGCGGCCGTCCCTTTGCGGCCTCTAGCTGGAACCCCTTCCATTCCTTTTGCTGTACCTCCATTCATATGCTCTCCGATGTATTTCTCTCCAGTCTCTCCTATTAATTGTTACATAGTGTATGCGAGGTTTTCTTTCTACTCTTAATTTCCGTCTCGGCGCTAAATGACCTCATAGGTCCCTGCGCTTGGCCTTTGAAAGCCTAAATTCTATCTTCCATCCCTTTTAGAGAAGTGGAGCAATGCTTGGTCTGGTCAGTGCTTACATTGGTCACCACCATGAAAAGCCAGACGCTTTAGTCGGCACTCAAGTCGGGCGTGTGGCACGGTTCTGGAAACCTGATCCCAAAATATTTCCTGGAAAATGAAAGATAATACTTCCAGAAATCAACACCCGCCCCCCCCCCCCCCCCCACCACCACCCACCACCACCCGACCCCCGGCTCTCTGCCATGTACATTTCATTTATCTATTCAGGCAGTCATGTATCGAATCAGCTCGGAATACAATTCTCTTAAGTCATTATTCTTATTTTATTATTATTATTATTATTATTATTAGAGAATGACAGGATTAAAGTGAGCTTGATTTTATCTACTATTTTCATCTATTTTTCTTACAATTCGCTTCTCAGGCTTAGCGATGTTTCTGATGAGTAACTTGCCAGAAACATCGCTGAGCTTGTAAGAAAAATAGAAAAAAAAACAATACATAAAATCAACTCAATCAACTCGCTTAAATCTGCCATTCTCTTTAACAGCTTTTGCCTAAAACAAGGTCTTCTACCAAATTATTATTATTATTATTATTATTATTATTATTATTATCTATCAGAAAAGTCACTTAACATTTTAGAATGTAAACCTACTCGGAAAGACGCCTATTAGCTGTATGAGTGAGATCGAAATAGGAATTGTTCCGCTGAGAATAGTGAAAGGAAATATAATGAAAAGAAATTTCCCGTGAGATAAGAATCGACTAACCAAAGGGTTGAACTGCTCCATTTTCATCTGGAATGCTGGAGTGACGTCGCTCAAAAGGAAATGAATTTGAATGATGGAGGAAATATGAGAGAGAGAGAGAGAGAGAGAGAGAGAGGAGAGAGAGAGAGAGAGAGAGAGAGGACGATCAGTATGTCACCAGCGAACAAGGACCATCCTCGTGTGGTGGTTCCTACAGTCATTCTCATGGAAAAGAGACGAAAGTATTATTTCGTTAGGGTACTTAAAGAAGGACGTTGTGGATGAGGATATGATTCCGTGGTAGATGAGAAGAGGAGGTTAATGAGTATAACACGGATGGAATATAATTAGTAGTGACAAGACCCGAAATGGAAAAAGGTAATCAAGTGAATCTCAATAGAACGGGGGATGGAGGACCCGAAATGGAACCAGTAAAGCAAATAATCAGGAAAAGGCATTTGTGCCATTGTGGATTTAGCCAATAAGCTCATAGATATTAGTCTGCCATTTCCAGAAGCCTCAAGGACATGGATGTATTATTTTTTTAAATTAAAATATCCCTTGAAATGAGGGGTAGCCATTTTTTTTTTATTTCAAGTATATCCGTTGAAATGATGGGTAAATTTTTTTTTTTATTGCAAATATCCGTTGGAATGGTGGTTAACTGTTTTAAAATATTTCTTTCTAGGAGACAAAATACTTCTTACTTTAGTGCCTAGATGCAACCTCTTTCGTTCCTTTTCTGTACCTACTTTAGTTTTCTTTATTCCATCTTTCTATCCACCGTCTTATAACAATGGATTCTTAGTGCAGCTGCGAGGTTTTCCTCCTTTTAAACCCTTCAGACCTTTTATTGTCAATTTACGTTTCAGCGGTGAATGACCTTATTGGTCCCAGTACTTGGCCTTTGGCCTAAATTCCATATTCATTTCAGTTCAAAATGCTTCCCAAGACACGGGAGGTGTGTTCTGATAAAGAGGTGATAACACTGCAGCAAACTCATGCATACACGTATCTTACTCTAAAGAAAAACCACAGAAAATAACATCAAAGTACAATTGATAGTGAATCTAACACCGGGGTAATTTTATGAACTTTTTAGCATTCAAAATACCAGCAACAAATCCAGATATCAAATTACCTTGCAACGAGCCATATGATTACATACATGAAACTGCCAATGCTCTACCTGTAACAGTGGTAAATGCGCCGTAATGAAATATACCAATTACCAAGTTCATCAGCTTTGGGTACACCTCGAGTCATCTGCGTATTTAATTTGTGTTTTGTTAACATTTTTTCAGCATTAAGATGAATTTCATGACCTGAGCGCTTGTAGTAGTGATGATCTATGGTGGAATACGGTATGTGACGCTAGCCTTTTATTACTGATTTATTTGCGAAGAGAAACTACACTGGGTTTGATCACTGGACTCAACGGGACATATGATTTGATGATGGATTAGACTTCTGCATTTACCAAGGTCTTCGTTGTGGTTTAGAATCTCTCTCTCTCTCTCTCTCTTCATTTGGTCTGAAGAGACTCCAAATGTTTATTAACCTTTTGAAAAAATTGCAGTGAGAGCTTCAGTATGCTGGCTTTCGTGTTGATTCAGCGCATTTAAAAATCCTAAATCATATCAAATATTTTACTAATAAGATAGCAGACTGTTAGGTCTATGTTACTAATTACTTATTTACCTTGAAATGTTTGGTGTGAAGCTGTTTACCTCTGATTTTTTAAGATCCATCAAAGGTAAGTTCTTTGGGAACTTATTAAAAGTAGGCACATAAGCATAAGATATTTGCGGGCAGTAAAATATATTATATATATATATATATATATATATATATATATATATATGTATATAATATATATGTATATATATATACATACATATATATATATATATATATATATAATATATAATATATATATATATATTATATATATATTTTGAAATGTACATTGCTGAGTGGTGCATGTCCATTTGCGCACGCGCATAAAATATATAATATATCTATATATATATATATATATATATATATATATATATATATATATATATATATATATATATATATATATATATCTATATACATATATACACACACACATATAATATATATATATATATATATATATATATATATATATATATATATATCGTGTCATCAAATACATATATAGTGTGTGAATGACTCAATCTAAGGGTCACCGCTAGACGTGAATATGACGTTTTTCAGTCTATCTTACAAAACATGTTAGGATACTTAAAATCGCTTCATGGGCTCTAACGCACTAGCGACTCAAGGCAGGCGGTTACGACCCGTGAATGAGGTCTGGGTGTCCATCAAAACTGGGTACCTTGCTAAACCTTCAACTACTTCTGTTTTACTCGAGGGCAATGGATTTCGCTACATGGTTAATGTAAAACCCAGTCAACAGATATACTAGTGCAGTACTTCAACTAGAATGATACACTTAAAACTAATAGTAGTGATGCCTATGCCAAGGGCCACAAGTGAGCAGTCATAGACAATGCTTAGCGTCTCAGTGGCATGGTCGGTATGGCGTTTGCGTACCACCTCGGTGGCCGCGATATTTTCGATTCTCGGGCATTCCATTGAGGTGTGAGAGATGTGTATTTCAGGTGATAGACGTTCGCTCTCGACGTGGTTCGGAAGTCATGTATAGCATTTGGTCCTGTTGCTGAATAACCACTGGTTCCATGCAACATAAAAACACCATACAAACAAACAGACAATTCTTCAACGTACGTGCACACACACAAAAGACACATGGAAGTTAAGTGACTAAATAACGTGCAACACTCATAAAGAAGGGAGTAGACCAACTCCTCCCTGCCTAGCTTAAGTAGGTTACGTCCTCGTAGTGATGGCGTGGCCTCCATGTTAGGCTAAATCACAGCAAAGACACCACTAACACACAGAAACTGAAGATAAAATAAAAGCACAACATTCAGTTACCAGTACTGTAGAATCCTATAACATAATCCAGAAGCTAATAAGGTATCCCTATACTTCATCTTTATAATAATTACAAAGACTTAAAATCAGATGATCATCACCTATATTAATCTCTCTTGTAAATACCACTTTAATCCCGTTTACCGTACGGGTCGGCATCACTCGAGAGGCGGAAGGTGGAGCGGTTAGCGCGACCAGGAGCAGGGGCATGGTCCCCGGCAGGGGTTGATGGTGCTGGGGACGTAAAATTTACCTGGCAAAACTGTGGCACTGTCGACAGAATAAATGTCTCGGTTTTAGATTAGCTGTTCCAAGATCTTATTCCATCTTGAGCTGTTCTTTCCCCCCTAGATCTCCGGCACCGTGAGTCTTCTGCCTAGTATAATTCACTGACGTCGGGTGAAAGTGTTTCCCGTAATAGTGCAGCCAGGCTCCCCCTCGGGTAACCTCTTCAAGTTTCACTAAATCCTTCCTTCACACGCCATCAATGCCTTCGTTTCTGATTGCACACGTTAAGGTCTTTAACATTAAAGCCCACTTGTCTGAGAAATTTGCGTGTATGGTGCGTCGAAACGACCAATATCCAGGTGTAAAGGGGGTTGGATATAGGTCGTTTCGACACTGCCACCCAGACAGATGGCATGGACATATAAAGAGACGAGAGGAAGGCCACCCGATAAGGAAGATGATGGAGATGGGACTACCAGGTGGGAGAAGGTTAGGTAGACCAAAATTGCGATGGATTGACTGTGTGAGGAGAGATACGAGTGAGTTGAGATTGAGTGAGGAGGATGCACTGGACCGAAGGAGATGGAAAAATGTGTTGAGGAACCATTACAGCGACCCCAAATAGGAACAAGCTTCTTAAGAAGAAGAAGAAAACACGCCACCCACGCAATTTCATAAGGCAAGTACTTTAATGTAAAGGACCCTTTAGATAGGTCATCCCCAACCGCAAGAATCGGCCGGGGAAGGGTAAACTCCTCCTTCTCGTTGAACATACACAGGTGCCTGTTTGACTCATAATTGAACAAAGGAAGTAGAGCGTTGGCCTTTGGTCCTTTCATAAAGAATTATTTCAATTGTTCCCATTTTTTATTTTTTTCAAATGCTCGCAATTTTTTTTCCCCTGTAGTCTTTTTGCAGTCATTTTCTGAGTCCACAACAGCATCATTCCTAATGATGATTTTGTTAACTTCCGAGCACACCATTCTGGCCCATTCCTTATAGTGTGAAAAGGTAATTTGCTGCGAGTAATTTAACTTATATAAGTAAAACGATGCAGTTATATAAGTAAAACGATGCAGTTAGGTTTTTACATCATTCCTGTCAAGGATGAAAGCGATATATAGTCACTCATATAAGTTCATGGATGTCTCCGGGCATAAAGCTGAATTCCATCCAATCCCTTTCTGGACAACGGGTCTTTATAGCGACGTAAGACGGGCACACACTGAAACTTTCTACAGCAGAGTTATAGGTAGTTGAACATTTGGCCAGTTTCGCACTCCCAGACACCTGTCATCCAGAAAGGGGTGAGATGGAAATCTCTCAAACACCCGGACATTCATGAACTTATGAGAGTGACTGTACACAAATGCAGTACATAGTTCGCACTCATGGGAAGTGTATATGCTTCAAGAACTTCTCAGCCAGAGAGATCCTTGCAGGGCCGTATTTGAGTGATAATAACCGGAATGCCAAATGGTTTGTGATTTAAAGAAGGCAAGAGGGGAAGGACTAAGGAACAGATACGATCGGGCATAAATAAATCAACGACGTCCTCGATGATCAAACAAGTTCCTATAATTCCACTGGATGAATTCCGCTGATCATTTGATATCAGTCCCTGATTAATTCATAAGAACTAAATTAATCGGTCCTTTTCCATTTACAGATCTGCTGCACATCAAAACCTGTGTAAATCAATATTGAATTAGATGTGGTCGGATCATCGTTATGGGAAATGGATATTCAAAGGGAAAGTTTTAAATTTTTGAGTAGTTGAAAGACTGCGCCGTCTTCATTGATAACAGTGAAACCAATAATAACACTAAAAATACTTTTCTGCCGTTTGTGACGCGTTCGTTTCTGCGTTAATGTTCGTGTGATGAAACTCTCGAGTTCGGAGGTCGTTATTATGGCATTTTCGTGTGGAAAAATGCCAGAATTTAGATGGTGCAGAATTTATGGTGCAGAATTTTTAGAAAATGCACACATATATTATGTAAATACATAAATATTCATATTTATAGGCGTCCAGGTCAAGGCACTCCATACATTTGAAGGTTTATTGCTAATGCCGACATTTCGCAACTACGTTGTTGCATCTTCAAGGCTGCAATACAGCAAGATGACTCTTGATAGATATTCATAAAATCGCTTATTACAACTTACTAAAAACACTACAGTATTATCTCATTTAAATTGTTAACTCGTTTAGAAAATAAAAAAACCATGATAAAATGTTAACTCATTTAATTAACGCGAAAAGGACCTACTCAGGCGGGAGCTAAAAGGAAAGCAATGAACAGTTGAGTAGATGATGTTTGGGTGTTTAATGGTGGGACAATTAATTTTATCATTAAGGACTCTAAGGTTGTTAAGTCGCTATGTTTCTGCATTTGTCATATCATTTGAAAGTCTTTGTTGTCTGTAGATGTTTTGCATCACTTGGAAACCTGGTTCCTTATATTGAACTGATCTGGATTGGACAATCTGCCTCCGGTTCTGAAACTGACTCCTCTGTGGGCGTCTATCGTACCCTTAGCAGTCGTTTGGTACATCCAACGGAAGTTCCCTGCTTACAACTGGGGCAAGTATACTTATAAACAACGTTGCATGTAAACAACGGAATAACTTTGTCCTTGGGCTTGAAAAGGACCCGATAGAGCAAGGATATTTTTGGGATTAATTATTTTAGATTCAAGGCAGGCAGTTCTCTCTGAAATAAACGTACACATTTTTCCTTTCTTGTTCATCATATAAGTTAAGGAACGTGGCGGACATTTTCATTTTTTGTACAATATGGAAGGCCGTGGGCGTTTCCATTTTCTTATCTAAAAACTTTTTTAAAGCCCTGCAGAAGAGAAGAGCCTTTGAGGAGAGTAGAAATGGAGATTAATTTAAAATTAGAATGACAGAAGCTATAGAAATTCGTACCCAAACCTGGAAATTAATCTGAAATGAATCCCAGAAAATCCCTACACCATCGGGTCCTTTTTCAAGCTCAAGGACAAGTTAGTCCGTTGTTCACATCCAACGTTGTTTATGAGTATACTTGCCTCAGGTGTAACCAGGGGACTTGTTTTTTTTCTGCTTTGTCCTTTTTTTTCCCTCACCTCGTTTCAACAGTTTCCTTTTAGCTGCCGTTTGGGTAGATGCTTTTCGCGTCATGGTATTTTTAGATTTTTTAAAAATTAGTTAACATTTGAAATGGGATAATACTGTAGTGTTTTCAAGTTAGTTATTATAATAAATCTCTTCAATGAATCATCACTTAGTCATCTCGCTGTATTTCAGCCAAGAAGAAGCAACAATGTAGTTGTGAAACGTCGGCATTAGCGATAAACCCTCAATCGTAGCGAGTGCCTTTATCCAGGGAGCTGTGAATTGGTACTAACATCAAATAAGGTCTAGAGAAGGTCGTGTTTTCACTTGAGTCTGGAATGATAAACTAAATTTAAGATCCCAAGCGAAATAATGAAATAGCGGAAATTACGAAATAACAAGGTAAATAGTTTTTTCGTGGGAAAACTGCATCCAGCTTTTTTTTGTAACAATACATTTTCCACTAAATCTCGCTGGTTACAACATGCTTTCGATATTTACCCCTGAGAGATTAGGGAAGAAGGACGGGGTGGATGGTGGTTTGAGTAGGTCTCAATGTCATTTGTCTCCACAAAAATGGGAGCATTAGTAAACCATCACGCCTATGATGAAGTAATAATAATATGGCTAGTTTTATATTGTAACCATAACAATACGATTCATAAGTATGGAAAAGTAAATCCAGTCATAATTCTGTTTGATTTTGTTATTTGAAACATATAAAGCAGAAAGCTTTCGATGACCCTCCTTGAGATTGACAAGATGGACCGTGCAGGTCATCGCAAGCTTTCTGCTTTATATTTTGAATAACAAAATCAAACAATTATTACTGTAGATTTACTTTCCCATTTTATTGACTCATGTGATTATGGGTTTTCTTTAATCATAAATATTTTGGTAAATAAAAAAATATTAAATACTTTGGAATATATAGTCAATGATGTTACAAATGACCAAAACGACTTGACCAGGATGATAATAACATTGGTCAAAAGAATGATAAACGTCTTCATCGTGATCGGAGAACTGTCAGTTCAGCTTCCGCTGCCTAATCAAGGGTGACAATTATTACCTTGATATACCATCTTCATGGAGCCAAAATGAATGACGCAGAAATCCTCTCTCAGATAAGAAGTTCCCGTCACGAGGAATGACCGATGAATCGCCCATAAACTTTAAGTTGGCTACAAATCGACTCCACCTCCAGCCGAGGTGGGAAGGGATTTTTCTTCTTATTCAGATTTCGGACGGAGGGGAATTCCACCCTGACTCATTAATGGTCTTTCCAGTTGGTAGACTTTTATTCTGCCTTGTTTTCCAGGAGCGATTGTCAGCCGGTAATGCTGTTTCCCACTTCATTTTTTGCCGTTAAAATGGAAATTTTCTGTAGGTCACTTTTTCGGGGTTCATGTATCCGATGAGTCATCTTGACAGATTTTATTTGTGAGACGAAATTATTAGTGAATGTCTTCAAATTGATTTTTTTTTTTTTTTTTTTGAATATGTTGTAGTCCCTTCGTGGCAGTTCACCAGATTCTTTTGATACCATTGCCATAAGTTAGCTTTTATATAGAAACATAAAGATGTTACTTTTACAGAAGAGTAAACATGACTGAAATACTTTATCTTTACTGTCTGTAGTATGTATTGCTATGCCAGTAGAATATCGTTAACTTTTATTACTGGACACCAAATTCTCTCGCATTAGAAGAATATCAGCGCCTATAGAAAGAATAGGATTCTTCCCCGTAGGGGGTTAGTGCCGTCAGTTCACCCCGTGCGGTGCACTGTAGGCATTACTTGAGGTTCTTTGCAGCGTGCCTTCGGCCCCTAGCTGCAACTCCTTTCGTTCCTTTTCCTGCATCTCCTTTCTTATTCTCTTTCTTCCATCTTAGTTTCCACCCTCTCCTAGCAATTGTTTCCGAGTGCAACTGCTTTGAGGTTTTCCTCCTGTTACACCTATGTAACCTCATACTATCATTTTTCGTTCCAGCGCTGAATGACCTCATAGGTCCCAATGCTTGGCATTTGGTCTAAATTCTATATTCAATTCAATTCAATGCGATTCTCAAAATTTAGATTCTGAAAGTAGATAATGTGACCAACTGCATAGAGAAGCCTGTGGGGGACAGTCATTGGAAGAAGTCTTCCTCCTTCGCTGTTTCTAAGACAAAATTTCTAAGTTGTTTCAGAAACGAGTCAAGGCTGGAGAACTATAGCTGGTTCACTTAAGGTAGATTCTGGATTGAGCCCTATTCTCACGAGACGTTTGTTTGGCGGCCGCTGATTGGCTGGTACCGGGAGGTAGGCAGCTCTCAGCCAATCAGCTGCCGCCAAACTAACGTCTCGTGAGAATAGGGCTCATCCAAGAATCTACATTAAGTGAACCAGCTATAGTCGAGAACATAAAAGTGAAATGCTACTAATCGATTTCCGTGTCGAGTATGAAATCCGTGTGAAGTATTTTTGTTAGGAAAGAAATAGAGACGGGCAGGTAGACAGACACAGACCAAATTTAAGGTTTAAGTTTTACGATGGATGTTGTTAGATTTATGAAAACGTCAGTGTACGCACAAAGGACAACTACAGTAAAATGAAATATCAGTTATCGTGGTTGCAGACGTTTAACAGTCTCACATTCCACAGACAGAGCAAGAGAAAAAATACATCACACACACACACACACAGAGTCACCTAGAAACGAAGAGCAATGAGAAAGATATTGCTCTCTCCATATGAAACCTTGAAGAAGAAGAAGAAGAAGAAGAAGAAAAGGAGGAGAAGTCAATATCACTCTTGTCTTGAAGGAGGTGGCAATTCTTACTTGAAGTTCATTGGCAATTAGTCGGTCACTTCCTTCGACAGGAACGTCTTGGCAATCGGAGAGACCACTTGTCGTCGTCGTCGTCGTCGTCGTGTCGTTCGCGTCGTCGTTGTCTCGTCGTTCCCGTCCGTTCGTCGTCGTCGTGTTTGTCGTCGTCGTCGTTGTCGTCGTCGTCGTCGTTGTCGTCGTCGTCGTCGTCGCCGCCTGTTTGCAATCCTTTTGCGGAACGCAGAGCTAATATTATGAAGTATGTAATGTATATTACTCTGCTTCTTTGTCTTGAATGTAACTCAAATGGAACGTTTACGTGATGGTGTTCACGTACATTTTTTCAAGTCTGCAGGCGACTGTATCGGAATAAGAATGGAGTGGAACGTCAAAGTTGCGCCCAAAGCCAAGCGCTGGGACCTATGGGGTTATTCAACGTTGAGAGAGAGAGAGAGAGAGAGAGAGAGAGAGAGAGAGAGAGAGAGAGAGAGAGTAATTAGATTATAAAGTGTAACGAGAGGAAAACTTCGCTGTTGCACCCTGAAACAATTTTCATAGTAGAGAGTAAGTTGGAAGAGAGTACGAACGGAGGCGCAGTAAAAGGATGGATAAGGGTCGCAGCAGTGAGTCGAAGGGACCCTGCAAAGAAACTTAACTGACTCTTACAAGGCGCCACTTGAGGTGCACTGACAACAATCACTTCCTATGGGGATATCGGAATAAGAAACGAACTTATCACCTCTCAGCTCGATAAAACCTTCAGTAACCCAACACTAAACGGCCTTCGAAACTGGCGGGTTTTCATAGGCCTTTCCACTGCAGAGATTATTATTACCAAGGTATATAGAATGGTCAGGTAGAGTCATTTGTGGGGGGTTGCGGCTTATCCCCCCAAGAGCTGCATCACCTGGAGGCAAGGTCAGGGCGAGAAGTCACTCAGCTACCGTTTTCATTCAAATGTATATCACAGGTCACTTCAGTCATCTCTGTATTGATTTTGTTTTACATTCTTCGAATACAACCATAGTTTTGATTTTTTATATAATCTAAATTATTATTTAAATAATGCCAAACAACTGTGCCGTGTTGGGTTGTTATTCAAATAGTAGAAAAAAGGAGGAGGTATCCTTTTTCCGATTCCCTAGTGATGAGGAAACAAGACGGAAATGGGTTCATCGTTGTAATAGAAAGGACTACTATAACCCTACTACTCATCGCATATGCAGTAAACATTTTGAAGAAAATGCATATAAAAGAGACCTGCAGCAGGAACTCCTTGGATCGCGAGCCCCAGCAATGAAATTCAGACGTATGGATGTGAGGAAAGCCGTGCAGCTTCTTTGGGAAACAACATCTAAAGCTTTAGATTTTTATGAAAGTCAGGGACTATTGACGAGCATATCCCGGGAAAGTACAAGGGACTCTTATAAAGATGCCGACTCCTGGTTGGATGTGTTCAAATTTCAAAAGGGTACCTTATGACAGAAAAAAATCTATAAATACTTATGGGATGCAACTGACGGAACAGAATAAAATCCTTGACAATATGAAGTGTACTGCTGAAACAATACGAGTTTGCAAAAGTAATAAGATCTATCAGTTCCAAAAGGGACTTATTGTGTCATGCAAATCCTTGCCAAGGTTGCATGATATGTTGAAAAGTAAATATGATGTATCATACATAATTACCTCCAGACTTAACCAAGATGGACTGGAAAAATGTTTGGCTGTCTTAGACAAATGGGTGCAACTTATGATCATCTTACGCCAGATGAAGTCAAACACAGAATAAGGTCATATTTACTTGGCAAAATAAACTCTATAACTGGAAAAAATTGTAACTCGATGAAGGAGTGCGATTCTTCAAATATGTCGGAAGGAATGTTCAGTCAAAAGAAAAGTTATGAAAATAATGACTCAAATTAAACCGATCTTGAAAGAGAGCTTATGATTTCTGCAATGGTGTTTGCCTCTACTGAAGATGAGAAGATGCCAGAAGAAATTCAGAAAACTTTGAAAATGAATTTCATGAAATAACTTTAGAGAATGTTGCAGACGAAGAGGACCTTCGATATGTTGGAGGTTATGTGGCATCTAAATTTCCAGATTATCAGTTCTTAGGATGTAAACTCAAAATAGTGAAAGGTACCTGGATTAGTGCAGTAGAGCGACATGATGATAAATTAACGGAACCAAGTGCCGAGTTATTTGAAAAATTAAAGGTAACGGAAAAAATGTTTCAAACATACAATGGAGAAAATACACTGAGACCAGGCAATGGAGTATTATGCGACTTGGCACGCCATATTGAAAATTGTTTATCCTTGCCTTTTAAAGTAATATTGTTTTTTGTCAGATGTCGGACGTTTTTTAGGATGAGAGCTCTGAATGCCCAAATTTTATCAAATAGGCAAAAAAAGAAAAAAATGCATAAATTAACTAAATAATGCCATGAAAATTTTAAAAATTGTTGTTTTTTTCACTTTTACTAAGTATTTTTCATTTCCATTATGAAGCCAGATACTGTTGTGTTATCTATGTCTATCTATGTTAGTTTATTAAATAATGTATTGTAAAATTATACATAAGCCTTTGTAAATAAATGCCAGGTCAAATGCAAATTGAATATTTTTTTAAGTCCTGTGCAAGCATATTAATTTAAGGTTTCTATTATATATTAGAGAGCCAAACATTATCAATCTATGATTTTGTATGTGTAGTACAATGACCTATAT